>NW_020175079.1:2123747-2147777 GCF_003031525.2 Neophocaena asiaeorientalis asiaeorientalis
CAGCCGCTGTCCGCCTACAACAGCAGCAGCCTGAGCCTCAACAGCCTCAGGTGAGCCGCCGGCCCGGCTTTGGTCATCTTCTGATGGACGGGCAGCTGGCGGTGGGAGCGGGGCCCGCAGGGACTGCGGTGTCCTGTTGGAAGCTTGATCGCAGTGTTCTCAGCGAGGCGGGGACGCAAGACAGGGACGGGGCCTGAGGGGCCGGTGGGACAGGGTCTCTTGGGAGCAGGACGGGATGCGTTGGGTGGAGTATGGGCGGTGAGGACGTTGTCAAGAGCTAAATATCTACGGAGGCTCCTGAGAGAGTGAAGGCAGGAAGGGGAAGAAGGTTCAAGGAAGGGAGAGTTGAGTTGAGGGCTCTGTGCCCGGGAGCCCCGCCGGTTCCCCGGTCAGAGGCAGGGAACGGAAAGCCAGGGAGATGGTGCAGTGTTGAGAATCTTAAAAGGAAAGCTCTTTGCCACCACAACCACCCCCCGTCACATCTCCCTGCAACTCCAGGGGCGGGAAGATGGGGACCAAGGAGTAATCTGGTTTGAGGAATTTCCACTGTGATTTCCTTCCTCCGGGTGGGTCACAGAGGTAGAGAAGAAACACGCCAGGTTTAGGGAGAGAGAGGTGTTCCTCCCTGGAGATCTAGGCACTCTTCCGTCTTGTCTTTGCCAGAGTACAAAGGAAAGTTTACAAAGCAGCACAAGGAAACCCGCAAAGAAAAGGGGAACAGGGACCCAGGGCGCAGGCCTCAGTGTTGCCCACCCCGGCTGGTCCCGGGGTTGTCATTCTAAGCCCCCGCGCTTGGTGACTTTGGTAGTGTTTTCCTTGTGACTGTGACGGGTGACCGTGGCGGTCAAGAGCCTTGCTCTCTCCTATCTGCAACAGGGGAAGGAAGCTGCCTTGGCAGGGGCCAGGCCCATCTTCTGCCCCCGAGGCCACGTCTGTGGCCTCCAGACCACAGGGGTGACGGGGCACCTGACCCCCTGGTTCCCCCTTCCCTGTGCTTCTTCACAGAGGAGGGAGCAGCTCACCGCGCTTATTGCTTTCCACTGACGTTGCCCTGTCACAAGTGTGGCTGGTGCAGGATGGGAGGGGGCAGCTGTCTGGACGTGGCGGCGGCTTGGGGCAGCAGCTCCTATTCTGCTGTGTCCGCAGTCGTGGGGGCGGTTTAGAGGAGCTGCGATCTCAGCAGAGGCTCTGCGCGCACAGGGGAGGGTCTGGGAAGAGGAAGGAGCGAGAGAAAAGGTGTTGAATGGCTTTGGGCAGGGACATAGGGGTTGTTTTAAGCAAATAAATGGCTTACCTCTTTTGTTTTTCATTTCTTTCGTATCCCAACAGCAGTAGCAGGAGCAGCACCCCAGCGAAGACTCAGCCCGGCCCCCCCCACGCCTCCCACCACCCCTCGGCCTCCCCATTCCCCCTGTCACTGCCCAACCACAGCCCCCTGCACAGCTTCACGCCCACCCTCCAGCCCCCCGCACACTCACATCACCCCAATATGTTTGCCCCTCCCACTGCCTTGCCTCCTCCACCACCTCTGACATCAGGGAGTCTGCAGGTGCCCGGACACCCGGCCGGGGGCACTTACTCAGGTAGGATGGACGAGCTGGCCTGGCTTCTTCGTGCTCCCACTGTCCCCTCCAGAGGGCCTCGCCTGCTGTCTGTGTTGTCCCTGACGGCTAGGTGTTATCCACTCACGATTTTCTGCTTTACTGTATGTCTTCTTGTAATCTTCCTCCGGCCCTCTGTAGGCTGAGATTCAGCAAAAATACGTACCAACACCCATCCCAACCTGGCATGACAGTGGCCTGGAATCGGACACTGCCAGAGAGACTTTTCTGACCAGGGTCATCCTCTGAGCAGTAAAGCACAGGTTGTCTGGGCCCTGTCACCTGGGCTCCCATTAGCTTGACAGAAAAGCTCTACACATCCCGTGTCTGTTTCAGGCCAGGATCTTAAGTCACATCCTTGTTAGCTGACTAAGGCCGCCTACCGTGGGTGGGAAAGAAGATGTACTTTTTGTGAGCGTATGTCCCAGCTTTTTAAGGACACACCTAGTGTCGGATATTGGGTCCTTTTCTCCTCACCTGTATTAATCAGGCCAAGGGTTCGTCGTGGCCATGTTCTACCACCGATACAGAGAGCCGTGGAGCAGAGGTTTATGTTGGAAGAGGGCATGCGGGGTCTGTCATGGCATGTTGCCGTGTCGACAGCTCACTTTTATTAGTCAGCCAGTCACTGCTCTTCAGCACTTCAGTAGGTTCATTTCTTTAACCCTTGAAACGAATCCATGGCACAGGCAATGTTATTGTTCCCGTATGAGAGACGAGGAAACCGCGGCACAGATGGCTGATTTCCCACACCCAGGGTCACTCAGCCGGCAGTAAAACAGCTGAAACTTGACCTCTGGCCGTTCGGCCTGGACTCTGTCCGTGCACCCCACTGATGGGCCGCCTGTCCCTGAAAGCTGAGACAGAGAACAGAGTGTGTGACTGGGCCTTACCGTCCATTGCCTGGTCGGCTATCCCTTTCCACTAAGGGCCCGGCCGCACCCCTGAGAGCCCCAGCTCCCGCACCCTGGCTGGGCGCACAGCCCTCCGTAGTGAGCTACTTGGATGTCCCGTTCTGAAAGAAATTACCGTCCCAAGGAAAGGTGTCACCCCGTCCGTGTTCTTCTCTTCCAGAGCAAGACATCTTGCGACAGGAACTGAACACGCGTTTCTTGGCCTCCCAGAGCGCTGACCGCGGGGCCTCCCTGGGCCCCCCACCCTACCTGCGGACCGAGTTCCACCAGCACCAGCACCAGCACCAGCACACGCACCAGCACACGCACCAGCACACGTTCACGCCCTTCCCCCACGCCCTGCCGCCCGCCGCCATCATGCCGACGCCGGCACCGCCCATGGTGCGTACCCCAGGCGGAAACGTGAGGATAAGTGGAGCGCGACTCTCTTCTTCTGCAGCACGGTGGGGTTGGACCAGGCCGTCTGGGCACAGGAGATTGGCTGGGGAGCAACAGCTGTTCGGGGGACTCCCTTGACCTTGCTCAGCTCTGCTGGAGAGAAGGGGATGTGCCCTGCTCCAGGCAGCACTGACCCAGGGCCTAAAGTAGGAACTCTTTGCTAGACGGTGATTTCTAGCACTGTGGGTGGAATTTATTCTAGATGCCCTCGAAACGGTCACATCCAGTGTCGGTAGTTAACTTCTTAAGGGCGATTTTGTCTTCTTGAGCACCTTGGGGAGTTGCCACCAGATGTAAAAATGTATCTGTCAGTGTTCGGCGCCAGCAAATAAATGCTCACGGAATCCCGGGAAGTCGGGAAGGGCTGAGGAGGGAGAGAGCCATCAGGAGACTTGGATGGCCCTGGGTACCCCCTCCCCCAATACCCGCTCTTTCGGAAGGTTTTTTAAACCGGCTTTGATGGAGGTGTTGTATTTCCCGTATTTCATAAGACAGCGCCCCCAGTCTGCTATTGTGCTCTGCCAGCAAGTGGTCAGGGCGCGATGAGCCCTGCAGGGTCCGAACTCAGCCTTGTGGTAAGAGGGACCACTGGCAGTGACACAATTTTGGCCTTGCCTGGGGACTAGCGCATGCCGGGAGGACCAGTTAGGGTTGTTTTTTAACTTAGGAGCTGTAAGGAATAGTAGGATACTAACTGTTCTGAGATAGATGCCTGTCCATAACAGTGACTATTAGTGTTTTACTTATTTAATTTTTAATATTTCAGGAAATACTTGATTTTAAGGCAATTAATATAGGCATTGTGAGGATAGATTTGAATTCCGCGATTCACCAAACTTTGCATCCTCTCTCTCCTCCCTCGCTCTCCCCCATTTTGTTCAACTTAATTTTTTTAAATATATATTTCAAAGTTTATTTTATAAACTTTATTTAGGAGCATATTAGAGGTAAGGCCTTGGGACCAAAATTTTTTTCCTGTGATAAATCCTGTATCTGTTTTCTGGATGAACCGTACTTCTCAACAGTTATTTAGGGAAGGAGCTTATACCAGTCTGAGTGAGCTGTTTCACAAAATAAGTTAAATCTAACTGAGGGGAGTTACAGCCCAGGATGATGACATTACTTAGAAGAAATAATGGTATTTTCTCTTTTCTGCTCAAAAGAAAGGTTCTAAGACCTAGCCCAAATTGCCTTGTATTTGGGGGTAATACATTTCAGAAAACAGCTGAATGCACAGTTCTGCCAAAGTGAAGATGAAAACGGAGGGAATTCTCTGGATAAATCAGATGCAACGCTCACTTCTCTCTGATTCATCTGAACAATTGCCTCTTCTCTCCAGTTCAGATGTTTGGTGCGCGCCAGTCTCTAAACATAGCCTAGAAAGAAAGCCGCTCTTGTGTGGCCACAACCTAAATGCACTGAATGGGTTTTCGCTTTGATTTTTGCATTCCTGTTGATTTCTTGTCAGAGTGACTCGAGCTCAGAATGGTTTCATATACAGTGAGGTTACAGAGGCTGATGACAGCCTAACGGCAGAGAAGCTTGCTTCGGGCTACCTCCACTGAAGCAGTGAACAGAAATGTAGATTCTTTAAGTAACTAGCTTTTGCTTTGATCCCTTTACAGTTTGACAAATACCCAACAAAAGTTGACCCATTCTACCGGCACAGTGTGAGTCTTGTTACCATGCTACCCATTTAATGTAACTGCTTTTCCATTTTTGTGCTCTCACCACAGATCAGTAAATGACTAGCAGCCTTCCTTAATCATCTTTGCAAGAATTCCCATTGCTCCTCGTCACTTTGGATGCTTGCTTTTTGTGACGTTTGCTTTTGGTAAAGATGCAGTATCATCTTCTGAGTCAAAAGGTCATAAGCACTCCTAACACTTTAAAGCGAAGGTGGACTTCACTGGCAACCAGGCCTCTGTCCTGCAAAGTGGGGCGCCCGCAGTTAAACCCTTAGAGTTTCAGGAGAGTCTGAAATCACAGATTGCAGTCTTCGGTCGAAATGTCCTTAACACAGAATTCCTGGAATTCATCTTCGATTATTTCCTCCAAGGAAAGTACCATATCTTTTTGACTCATGACTTCAAACAGCAAATTTTCATTTCTTCTAGACCGACTGTTGATCCCTCTTACACACAGCTGGTATTGTTCTCCTGAGCTCGTTAAAACTGCAACTAAAAATACTATTTAAACAAAAGAAGATCTTAAAATTGAAATGCATGATTTTTTTTCTCTTTAAACTCTTCTTTATTTAAAAAAAAAAACAAAACTTTTTTTTTTAATCGTTTCATGCAATTTTAAGAGTATGTTCTGGAACTTCAATTGGCAACAACCTAAGTTATATGTTCAGTTAATTTCAAGACGTGGGCTTCTTTTATAACAAAAACCTTGAATATCTTACCATGATATTTTGATTATGGAGTGTATACTGCATCATTTTTACCTGAAATTTTGCAAGTTTTCTTTGCTCAATGGTTTATTTATATTTTTTAAATGAAACCAGAAAGAAGGAAGTTTAATAACTGCTTGTAGCCATGTTGATTCACCGTGTTAAACTCTTCTTGCTTTGATTTTTGGATAGTGTTACCTTACTGTTCAAATAGAAATGCTACTTAATAGATCAGCCAAGCCTGTGAACTCATTCATGCTTTGAACTAGATAATTAGACACTGTGTTAGTCCTAAGCTGAGAAGTGAGCTGAGAAGTCAGGACGAGACAATATTAGAAATCAAGTGAGAATTACTTACGGAGAGACATTCAGAAATGGCCTGAGGAGAGCCTCTTCAGAAAGGGATGAGGAAGGTGTATCTGAGCACCTGGGCCCCCCCAAGTTCTTCAGCACTGTTCTGCTCAGGACTGTGACACGAAAGCATTTTTCAGATGGACATGCGAAATGTAGTAGAGCTGTGGGTTTTCTCTTTGCGTGGGTTTCATGAATGGTACCACCCTTAATAATCACCAGATTTCTGCCCTTTGTCTATACTTGCCAAGTTCAATTAAGGACCAGCTAACAAAACCATTCTCAGAGAAAGTTTAGCTGCTCTGCTGGCAGTTCAGTTTACTTCCTAGGACCTCATGCAGTGTCTTTTCATATACATATTCCACAGAGAATCCTAGATTTAAGATGAAGAAGTCTGCAAGCCTGAATTTTTGGAAGGTTCATGTTTTATTACTTAGGTAATTCAGACTTGTAGTCAGGAGATGGAGTAGTCAGCTATATTCGAAGAGGCTCAGTAATGGACTAGAGCAAAATGAAAATGGTGAGAACACCCAATTTTTTAATTGAAAACATTAAAGGAAAACATACCCACCTGGAGGCAGAGTAATAGGAATTTGAGCGCATTTTAGTGATGTTTAATTACTCGGCTTCATACAGTGTACTGGGGGAGAGTTATTTCATGTTATTAGTTATAGTGGATAATATATAAAGTACTTAGTCTCCCCTGCTTTGGGGACTGGGATATTATAAGGGAAATTAAGATACAATGCACTCAAGTATCTAAAACACAATTTTAGACTTAAAATTAGTTTAAATGAGGGCGCTTGGTTTGCAGTCACTGTTTAAGTGGATTTAGTTCAGTATCAATTAGTCTGAAAAACTTTGCTGCATCATTGAATGGGAGCAAAATGAAATAAAGACCAACGGAAAAAGTATGTGCTCTGAAAACAGGATTGTGAAATGTGGATTTCGGCCGTTACCTAGAAATAGCTCACATAAATGCATTATTAGGAAAAGCTTGAATTATTATTGTATTTTTGACATATTGTGTAACCATAAGGGTGGGACATTCCTAAAACATCTGTATGGTGGTTTTTTCAAAGTAAATGGAACCAGAGTGGTAAAATCTCAGAAACTGAATTTTTAAGAGGAGGAGAAGATGCGTCTGCATTGTCTTCAGTACTGCTGTATATTTCTCTCCTCCATTGTGTCCTCTGTAAACTATCAATTCAAGAAAATTCGTATTGTTAATTCAGAATCATTCTTCTCCCTCCCCACTAAGTGGTCAGACTGACATGTCAGGGGATTGGCTTGAATAGCCTTCAGTGGGCTTATCCATCTTATAGAAAAATGGGTGGCTCTGTGGAAAGTATACTCTGAGTCATTTTATTTTCCCCTTCCACAAATATTTGTCATCATTTTAGACAATTAAGTTGTCCTCTGGAACTGCCACTTACCAGAACAACCTAATGAAGCAAGGATTGTGAATATTTTCTCATTTCCTCAAAACTATTAAAAGTCTAAAAGTACTAATTGTGTTTTAATGGTTTAAAATCCTGGAATCCATAAAGACTTGCTTCTTTTTTCTTCCTTTTTTTTTTTTTTCTTTTTCTTTTTCTAATTAACTTGTCATTTTCTGGGCATCTTGTTTGGCTCAGCACCCCCTCCTGTTTTTGATATGCATTAAAATCTCCAACCCTTTAGGACTTCTATCCGATTTAACAATTAATAATTAGAAAAGCTCCCTTTCTAATGATGTCCTCATCTGGGACATCATTTGTTGGCTGATTGATTCTGAACTACTTTTAACTTTTCAAGTTAAGTATTCATGGCACATCTGTGTGATCATTTCACTGTGGCTTCTTGACTAATAGCATCAAACTGAAATTACTTGGCTTGCTAATGTTGATGTCTTTCTGTGGGAAGGGAATTGGAACATATCATTTGCCTCCTACTAAAATCTTGTCTTCCCCCCTTCTCCATCTTTGGCCACAGCTCTTCCATTCTTACCCTCCTGCTGTATCGGGCATCCCCCCTATGATTCCGCCCACTGGCCCTTTTGGTTCACTGCAAGGAGCATTTCAGCCGAAGGTAAGAAACTACGTCGAAAACACACCTACGTACTTGTAAGTGGAGCCTGGGGCTGGGGCTAGGCAGGTAGCTTCCCATCCTCTTACCTGCCAGGGACTCATTTTTCCATCCAAATTGACCATCAATATTAGAGTGTGAATATTTTCTCCTAGTCCATTTAGGTTTAAAACTCAGCCAGAATTTAATTTTTAACCTGTGCTACCCATGTCATCTCAGTTGAACTAGGATTTCTTGTGCTCTGTAAAATATACAGGGAAAATATATATATATATATATATATATATTTTCCCCCCAACCCCCACCCTACCAAGATTGTGGACATAAGCTTCTGGTCAGGAATTGTATGAAATGTCGGATAAGCCTCCCACCCCGCTGTCAGGGTCACACTTCCCAAGGTCAAGACTGCCATCCTCGTGTGAGATGAAGTAGCCTTTCACCCTTTATGATAACTGAATTCTTTTCTACCTAGCCAGAGATACGCTCCTCCACTTGGGCTAGAGTTATCTCCGAGGGCCAAAATAAAGGCGTTAGCTCTCAGAACTCTACCTTTTTGTGACTTTACATCTACCACGGCCGATACTTGATTCTCATGCCAAAAAAGCGAAATGTATTTCTGTTAGCAGCCATTCTCAGATTGTAAAGTAGGAAATTGTGCTGTGTGATTTTGGTTTTCTTTTATTCCCGTCTCATTTCAAAGCTAAAACACAAATTTTGGGCCAGAGTCTCCCAGGATGAGCACATAATATACTAACAAAGGCATGCTGCCCTAAAATTAGAAAAGAGGAAAAAAATTAAGCATTGGGGATGGGATGGCCACACCTTAGAAATCACAGGGACCTGCATGGAATCGCAGCTCCTGTGCCCAGTTAGACCTCCTCAGGCCTTGAGGATGGCCGGTCTCAACACCTCCTATCTGGGGATAAAATGATGGTGGTTTTTAAACTCCTTCTGCCATCAGCTCTTTACTACCCTCTCAGACCCTGGTCTGTCCCCTCTAGGTTGCAGGAAATCTCTGGTGCATCCCCAACCAGACTGGTAGGTCACTTAATAAATTAGACTATTTCCCTTACTCACAATTATCCAATCACACAGAAAACTACATCTGGGCAAGAAAGTGTCTCTCCTGGTGTTGAAATAGGCCTTTCCAGGCCATCTTACTGATTGAATATGTAGATTGCAGTTCATTAGCGGAATTCTTCATATGTATGCAAATCAGGCGGTTAACAACTCCAGCTTAATTGTTAGCTGTACAGCAGCTGATTGCTTTTCTTTCTTCCATTCTTTCTTTCCCCCCCATCATAGAAGTTGTGGTTTCTTAAATCAAATACCTGGTGAAAAATACTCTAAATCCTCTACCCACTAGAAAGTGGTGCCTTGTGCCTCCAGTGGGCTTTTCGTTGTTGTTAATTCAAAGGACAAAAGCCTACAGATAAGGTTGTTATCATTGATGATATTTAAGAATGGTGTTGGGAATGGGAAAGATGGTGCAGAATTACTTTAGAAATCACTTAACAATAGGTCTGTGTGGTCCCCAAATTAGGTTCTCTTGTCCCATTCCCACCACTGCTAATGAGTAATTACTGAGTGTAATTCCTTGTTACCGTCTGCCAGTTAAAATTGAGAGTCAGCTTAATGTCTGTAAAACACGTTCAGTTATTCTGAGGGGAAGCACCTGATAGAGCAGATTATAATGATGTTCACTTAAGCATTTCTTGGAAGGTTTGGTGATAAAGCAAAAGCCCCACAGTGACAGGGCTGTCAGGAGCTCGGTAGAAGATGGATTTCAGGGGCGGGCTTGTATGTACGTTTCGCCTCTCTCTGCCTGGAGATGCCATCGCTGGAGAGGGCAGACTCTGGTCAGGGTCCCCTGGGGAAACAGGAAGCGGGGTCCTCACGAAGAGCATATGTGGTCACGGAGGAAAATGGATCCGTTAACTCTTGTATTCCAGAAAGAAACAAACAAAAAAGGGACGTTTGAACTCTGTCATTTAGAACGAAAGGAAGACCTTGCTTTCGTGTCCCGTGTTATATGCTTCCTAAGCTGTGGTCTAATTAATTTGTAGACGTCCAACCCAATCGATGTTGCTGCCCGACCTGGGACGGTCCCACATACTCTTCTCCAGAAGGACCCGAGGGTAAGTGCAAGGTCAGGCTGGGTCTCGGGTAACACAGAAGATGGCATCTCCCCAGGACAGCCAGCCCAGGCCTCACACCTTCCTCAGCCCAGCCGAACAGCTGCTGCCTTAGCTCTTCCTTCTAGTTTATGGAAGATGCTAGTTACTCTTAGAAAACGGAATCTCCCTTGCGGCCACGTGACACCAGGGCAATGACTTACCACGGGACAGAGGGAGAGCTTATGGTCTAAGCCCAGGAGTCCGACACTCTGAGCTTGCGTAGTTTCCACCCAACCAGCCTTCTCTGTCTCCATCTCCTGAAATTTCTCTCACATGCCAAAGAAACAGCTGTAAAATGTTTTGAATGGAAAGGCGCTACGCGCTTTTCTTCCTGGAGCTCATTGTACTACACAGCTCTTCCGGCCACTCTACTTGTAATGTGGTATGGACCCTTTTGTCCATACCACATGGACAAAAGGGTCCATGCCACATTATCTGGAGCTAAATAAAATATCCATTATGATTTGGTTGTGTTATTTATTCATAACGCAGACCAACTCTCAAAAAGAATTTGAAGTTACACAGTAGATATAATCTTGTCTCGTTGATCGTTATTATCTTCATAGTAAATGGGGGAAAAAAATGATTACCTTTTACAATATTGTCTTTTTCCCTGGATAAGGGCAGTCGGAAATTGATAACCAGAATTAGGTAGATGTGTAAAATGACTCAACTGTGTAAGTATTTGTATGATGTTTAGTGAACTTCTTTAAAACGTCTTATACCTCTAAGTGACGTACAGTCATCAGATTAAGGATAATTATTAAAGATAGCCTATTTCTACTGTGTGTCTGGAAAGGACACTTCTCCTTAATTATCATTAGTATCCAGTCTTTCAAGTCCATGGTCTGAAGGCCCTTCTCCCTTAGACCCATGTGGTGAGGTTTGGAAGGGCTGCTCTAAGACAGTGAAACTCCTGAGATGTGTAATGGGAGCAAATCATGTTGCCAGAGGGCAAATCACTATTGATTAAACTTGCCCGGGGGCTTGTCAGCGTAGATGTACCAAGGCTTGTGAGGTGGGGGAGGGGCGCTTGGCACTTTTGATAGTGTGAAAATGGGTTAATTATTCTCTAAAAGGGCTTCATTTAAAAGTAAAATTCTAACATTTTAATTTCCCCTCCTAATGAAGCACTACAAATTTCTTAATTAGAGCAATTGTTTGAGTGACAGGCATGTAACCAAGTTGTCATTTTCTCTTCACAGTTGACAGATCCTTTCAGACCTATGTTAAGGGTAAGCAAGCTTCTTCTAGAACTGTTTTGCAACCCCTGTTTGACTCCCGGAGGGTTAAAAATACAATTACAAGGAAACAAGCCACAGGAACACTGGAGTAAAATGTTGGAACGACAGTGGTCAGGTTTTTCAGAGTGCGATTGAAAATGGCCTAAATGGTTTTGCTTTGAGCATTGGAGGACGCCAGGCCACGGAGATAAAGCGAACAGATCAAATTCAACTGAGTCAGATTCTCTTGTCAGTTCTGGCAAAAGGTTTGACTTGTGGAAAACTTAAGGGAAAGACTTAAGCTATAGGCTGAAATTAGGGTTACACAGAGCTCTACCCTTTCTCTTGCACCTAGAAAATACATATCCGGGTCTATTTATTTTGGCTGGTGGCTGCCTCTTTCTGCACTAAGTGATGCTGACTTGTCACAGCCATTCGACCCTTTCCCCTGGTGCAGAAAAGAGCTACTAGAAGGGGCTTCCCTGGTGGCGCAGTGGTTGAGAATCCGCCTGCCAACGCAGGGGACATGGGTTCAAATCCTGGTCCGGGAAGATCCCATATGCCGCGGAGCAACTAAGCCCGTGTGCCACAGCTACTGAGTCTGCTCTCTAGAGACCGTGAGCCACAACTACTGAGCCCACGTGCCACAACTACTGAAGCCTATGCACCACAACTAAGAGCAGCCCCCTCTCACCACAACTAGAGAAAAGCCTGTGCGCAGCAACAAAGACCCAATGCAGTCAAAATTAAGTAAATTTATATTTAAAAGAAAAAGAAAAAAAGAAAAAGAGCTACTAGAAGTATTGGTTTGTCTTGAGAGGTCTGGAGCATGGCCAGCAAATGTCCTCTGAATAAATGCTGACTTCCTTGGTGTATGTGGGGAGGGGGGGCAGGGATGATGGATGGTTGGATGGAAGATGGATGGATAGCAGATTTCTCTACTTAAACCCTTTCTGGTGCATATAATCAGATAATTCAGTTTCTCCAAAGGGGGAGAAAGGAGGATGGTGTCATCACTTAGGCGATTTCAAATGACCCATAATTTCATTACAAGAGAACTGAACCCAAACTTGGATTTAAGTATATATTTCAGAAGCAGCTCCTTAATATAGAAACCGGAAGTGTCTGTCCTTTGCCGGTGTAGGAATGGGGCAGTGTTTCTTCTCATCCATCCTGTTGTTATGGAGCTGATGTTCGGAGCTTACGGGTGGATTACGTAGCAGGAATACAAGTGAAGTGGCACGACGTGGTCCCTGCCCCCCAGGTAGTGAGACAGAGCTCACAGCTACTGCACAGCTTAGAAAGCAAAGACGTGAACTAGTTTGAGAGACGGGTTGATGCCCTCCCAGAGGGCGGGGCAGGCACTCACTCTGTAGAGGCCTAGAGAGGAGAAAGGAGTGAGTTCTCTTCTCTGTTTTTTCACTTAGAAATGAACCGTGCCACCCAGCACGAATATGGGCAGTTGACTCTTAGTGAAGCACTTGTGGGAACTGGGCTTCAGTAAAAATGTGGTGGATTTCTTTGTTCCACTTTGGGGTTTAAAAAAAAAAACCCCAGTGTTGGGGGCGGTGACACAGGTTCTGTCCCCTCTCTTGCTTTCGAACTGGTTCACGGACATGCACTAATTAGTTCTTCTGAGCAGCCAGTTCGCATTACGGCCTGGCCAGGCTTGTTCAGTAGGGCTTCACTCCACCAGGCCTGCCAGCTGGCGCCAGAAAAGAGAGAGAGAGGGGGCACAAAGTGGGATTCAGGCTTTGCCACGTTATCCTTGGTAACCAGGGAGGTCCTCCTCGGGGCTGGTTTTCAGAGGAGTAGCTGCCGGCTCGGGCTCCCGTGGCAGGGGAGGTACAGCCCACTGGGGCTCTCTCCAGCCCGGGCACCGGACTGCTGCTGAGAGAAGGCACTTGGAGGGGACAAAGCATCTCGTTTCGTGGAAAACGCCTCTGCAGCTAGAATCTGCTGAAAGCTTTGGGGAAATTGAAGGGGGTTTTCTCAGAAAGTCTTCCTTCTGACCACGTTGCTCTTTCTTGTTGCAGAAACCAGGGAAGTGGTGCGCTATGCATGTTCACATTGCCTGGCAGATCTACCACCACCAACAGAAAGTCAAGGTCAGTCTTGCCTTCCTAGCCTTGGGGAGGGGTGCCCACCTGCGGGCGTGTGATCTCCCGATCGAGGAGGCATTGAAACAGATTCTAAAGTCCCACCGGCAGGCAGGCAGGCAGGCAGGCAGGGTCAGGTATCTCTTGGAAAAGCTATTTGGCAATCTTGCTGTTAATTAGGGAGATTACCAGCAAATAGCAAAACAGAAGCAAACTGGTAACATCCTGATGTTTTGTTTATTTTTTTAAATGATTTTGTCATCTTATTGATCCAAAGGGCCTCCATAGATTAAATCCTAAAATAAAGGTTTGGGGAATCTAATTATAGTCACAAGTACTAGTATGGAACATAGTATCTAGGAAGAGCTGTACACGAAAAGTTTTCTTTCTGTAAGAATTGGTACATTCTTCCCATTCCATTATGCTTTATTACAGGGTATTGAATATAGTTCCCTGTGCTAAACAGTACCTTGTTATTCTTTTCATTTTATGGCTTTGGATAAAAAGATCGTTTATGCCCAATATGTTACTCATTTAGGCCTATATGATGATTCCATTAGCAATTCATATTATTAAAAATTCCTCTTCTAGAAGCGGTATTTGGTTTACAATGACCTATCCCCACTCTCCTTCGTCCTCCTGATGACCAATGCCAGAGGTCAGACTACAGTCAGTGCTTGTCAGAACCGCCATCTGGCTGGTTACCTTACCTGTCCTGGGGAGATTTTTCTTCTTTGTCTGTACTTTCATCATATAGACGAATACATTGCATGTATTACCAGGGCTTTATGATGAAATAGAAAACAGATGAAGAACTTCTGCAGATGACCAGATACGGCATCACCGGTCAACTTAGGGACCAAACTAACTGACAAGTCCAGATTTTACAGTCTGAGTAACTATACCAATCAAGGAATTCCAGTACACTTCCGCTGGAATCCATATTTTCATGAACAAGCTTTTAGTCCTGACGGCATTCGGGGGCCATCATCAGAATAGAAAAAGAGGGAGGGCGAGCTAGTCATCCCAGAATTTTTTTTTTTTTAATGGTTAAACAATTTTTTAAAAACCTACCTAGTTAGAAATTAAAAAGCCACCCTCAGTGAATGAGGTCACTAAGGTATCTTGCTTTGGTACCAAATACCTGCTGTTTGTCAGAATATCCCGTCGGTGAGTTTTGCTCACCTTGACATTAGAGTTAGGTGAGGCTTTATTAGAAACCTCTTGGTTTAGCTTCGTTAGAAAACGCATGTGCTCTGAAGAGCTATAACTAGATTTTGATGGTTAGTTCAATTCACTTTTGTTCTGGATGATGTGGTTAGCGGAACGGTGGGTAAATCACGTCCTCCTGGTAACTCGTTTGGTTAAAAGCGATGAAGGATGGCATAGGTGCCACTTTAGCACCTTCCTTTCCACAAGCGTGTCCCCAGTGACTCAGAGGTTCATTATCCCAATTCAATTAGGAAGACCTCTTGCACAGGAGATCGCTGTTCATCTTCCCTTTCCGGCAAATTCTTTGTAATCCCCAAGCTCCATTTTGCTTCACGGACCTAAGTTGTGGTTAATGGAACTGTGCTATGTACCGTGCAGCATTAGCACTAAGTAATTTGGTAACCAAATTAAAGGAGGCACTCAAAACGTTTTCATAGATTCATAGTGGATTAGCAGCTTTGTTTGGGGGGTTGGCTATTACTTGATAGTGGGACTTGCATGAGAGAACTCCCTGTAGGTTTGAGCAGAAATTGCATGGTCCCCTTTCTCTGTAATGTTCATTTACTCGTTCTTTTAGCCACTCACCAGATACTTCTTGGGAGAGGCCCCTGCTCGCAGGTTCTTACTGCTGCAGGCTCAGGGCATGCCTCTGTCCCGGTGTCCAGTTGCTCAGAGTTCAGTAGTGAGGATTGGCGTGTGTAGAAAAAAGGGTGAACCTGTGATCTGCTTCCTGGGGTGTTGCTGCCAGCCTGGAGGTTTCAGGTGGTTTTCATCCTACCTGGGAAGGATGGGTGAGTGGGATTGCAGGATGGTGTAGGGTTCAGCGCTAGGGGATGGCAAACCCCTCTTGTCTCTGACTCCCGCACAAGTTAGATCACATGTCTCCTTGGCGTTACTGTGTGACAGGACAAGGATTTACGCGTGGCAGAACATGAGGGGATTGGAGGGGGAGTGGAGCCAAACGGACAGAGAACATCCGACGAGCCTAAGAGATGGGAAAGGCGAGGTCGGAAACCGAGGAAGGGCCGTGAAGGACTGGGAGCCCGGAGAGCTTGAGAGGAGGGGGCGAGGGGAGGGAGATCCGGAGCCTCGGCCCCAGGCCCAGGTCGAGGGTCGGCGCTCTTCGGGGGCGGTGTGAGGCCAATGCCGAGAAGGCTGTTGAGAATCGAGAAGGTGGGGCAGTTTGTAAACCATGCCGTAGGAGAGGCTGCCAGCCTCCAGAGTGAGGCCAGGAGGAGCAACGAGGAGGAAGGTGATGAGCTGGTCCCTACAGCCTCAGAGGAAGCTGAGCTGACAGGTTAGCGCAAGGGCGGATAAACAGACGGCAGCTGATGGCAAGGAATTCACAGCAAGAGACGTTCTGGAAGGTTTACTGGTCTGGCCTGATCTCTTCCTCAGCTAACTGGGAGTGTAGCAGGCACAGTAAAAAAGCCCCCGTTAGTAAAATTAATATCCCTACTTCATTAGTGTTTCTTTAAAAATATGTAACAACGATCGTTTGAAAATTAGCTTGTAGGCATGCAAATATTTCTTTATAACTTGCAGCTACTAATGTGCTGTGATCTGTTAGAGCATGGCAAAGAGTCATTAAACAATTAATTTACACAGCAGAATCCCTACTAAAATGAGCTTTAAGATACTATCATTTAAAAACTTGCTGAAAGGAGCCTTTGCGGCAAATCATAAACGACTTCGGAACGGTGGTGGTTTCAGTAACTGGGACATGGTTCTGTCCCTCAGACCCCTGTAACCTCAGAGACCGAACCTGAGTTTTGCCCCTTGACATTTCTGCTATGAACGGCGGGCCCCGCTTTTCTGGCATTGGAGGGTGAAATGGTTTGTGGGTTGCTGTGTTCTCACAGCGTTTGTAAACTTGAACCTGACGAGGGCTCAGGGCCCGAGTTCATCGTGTTGACTCTCTCGGTCTCAGGCTCCTCCTATTAATGTTTTTCTTCCCCGCTGTTTCTCTTGGGGTGCCATCCTTTCCTCCCCCCTTGCTGCTGTAGAAACAGATGCAGTCAGACCCACACAAGCTGGACTTTGGCCTGAAGCCCGAGTTCCTGAGCCGTCCTCCGGGTCCCAGCCTCTTTGGAGCCATCCACCACCCCCATGACCTGGCACGGCCTTCAACTTTGTTCTCTGCCGCTGGTGAGTTCAGAGGGGAGAGCTGGGGAACGTAGTTCTCAGGTAGCTAGATAAGTTATATCATCTGAGCTCTGGGCCGCCTGAAAACTATGACGTATGTCAGTTTGCAAGGCAGTATCACAGCGCATCTCGGGAGATGGGCCCTTCTCCGTGGATGCGCCCCCTTCCGTGAAAGAAGGGAAAAGACCATCTCTCCGTTCGGGGGCTCATGTTGCTTCGGCTCGTTATTTGCTTCTCTATTAAACCACTATAACTCACAAGCACGTCAAATGCTATTGAAAAAGATCTGAGAGCGTGCAAGGGCCGATCGGGAGGAGACAATGCCAGGAATTGTGTGAGGACGCAGCTGCTCTCACTGTCCCTGCCCGCAGAGCCCTCGGCGGCCTCACACCACGATGCTTGGTCACGCCGTGCGTGAGGGTCTGAGGATAAAGAAGTACAATTAAAGTAGTTGCCGGCGGTGTGGTCTGCGACGGGGAGGGTGAATTGGTTGGTTGCCGGTCTTCTCTATTACAGGACTTAACATTCTTGCCTGGTTGGTTGTAACGATGCAGGAAATTTAGGGGCCAGCGTGTAAAACCCCCAACAGGTCTGTTCATTAACCTCTGAGAAGACACACTTCCAAGTGCCTCGTGCATGTGCCGGAGTGGGTCCCTGATCATCACTGCATCGGGTAACCCGCCCAGTCCTGCTCCGGGACCGTACAGACAAAGGCAGCGGCCGTCAGGGGCATTAGGTGGAGAGCGGCCCTACCGGTATCAAAGGTTCCTCAACATTCAGTCTTTTCTAAAATCACCTTCAGCGCACAGTGCCTGGCACACGGGCTCCACTGGCTACAGCTCATTCTGGTGACAGGCGCCATGACTTCCTACCCACTGTGCGGCGTAGAATTTATTCTTCTGGACGTAAGTGTTCAAGGGGGTCCCCGTTTCTAGTCCGCCTGCCACCTTCCCAGGCTTTTATTCAAGACTCGTTTTTGGCGGACCTGAGGCTCATCCATTCGGGAAGCAAGGAGCACCCGCACTGCAAGCAATCACCATTCTAATGGCCTTGTCTCCAGAGTAAGGGCGAGCGGCGCTGTCTTGAGGGTAGATGGAATTTGCTAAGGTCTCAGGTTTCTCTCTGTCAGTTCCATCTAGGGATATGTTTGAAGTCTTCGTTACCATGGCACCTAGGCTCTCAGACAGGGCTACATGAAGAGCAATTTTTGGAGAGAAATAGATTTCTCCCTGGCTTCCATCTGAGCCAAGCAGATGAACTGGCTTCTTTTGCTTCGATAATTCCTGAACTGCGAGGCACCCCTGGGGGCCCTGCGCTGAGCGAAGCTGCGATCGTCATCGAAGCATTCATTAGCTTGTACTACACGGTGTGCAGCCCCATTTTTATTGAGCTGGCAACGCTGTTCACACCTAATGAATGTGTTGGGCTGTATTTGCCCTGTGGAGGTGGTGCCATTTTTGCACTTTCTGGGTGGAGAGGAAGTCACCCTATAGGGCTGAACAGATAACTCCTCAGGTGCCTTCCGACGCTGAGACGCTGTGGCTCTGACAGATAGATGTTCTCCTATGCTGTGTGGCTTCCTCCACACCCCAGGCCCACAGGGCCCTTCCAGGCTGGGGAATGAAAAACGCCAAACATAAATTAATAGGGTGTTGAAGGGACAACCCTCCTCCACTTAATTTATGTTCCTGAAGGAATCTGTATTCGTTTCTACGAACTCAGTCAAAATGCAAGGGATTCTTGGAATAGGGGTTCTTGGAAGAGTTTTAATTATTGGTAAATCCATTCAGTCCCTGTTTATACTTCTATTCTGGAAGGTAGTCTTTTCTAGTATAAGCAATATCAGATTTTTCCCCAAATGGTGAAACTTTTTTAACTGGTAAGTATGATTTACGCATACTTGTTAAATTCAACCGCTTCCATCTTGCTGTTGGGCACTAGCGCCTGAAATAACGAAGGGGACGTCTTTAGATGACCTTGGCCAATCTCTTGTCTAGAGCCCGGAGAACCTGCCTTCTCAGCTGTGAGCTGCACGTCAGCAAGCCAGGCGGATGCCCTAAGTTTTTGGAAAGAGTGTCCTTCCCTAATTCACAGGTGCACACTCTCTGTCTCTCTCTTCCTTCAAGAAAAGGATTTGAGGCATCCTACGGAAATACATACTGTTCACGGCCAAAGTAGAGGAAGAAATATGGATAAAGGGGAAAACCTAAGGAAAGACGAGCACTAAGGTAGACCGGAGTTCCCTGGCAGGCAAGGTGAAGACCAATAGAGGCGATTTAGGATTTATCAGTGTCCAGAAGCAAGTGAATAAACTAGCTTTTCCCGGCACTGAAGATACGGAGGACTTCATTTCCAACAACCTGATGTAACTCACAGTGAGTTTCGTAGGGTCGGGCTTTATAATCTCCTTCAATGCGGGTCCGTGACGGCTAACACATCCCCAGGAAATGAGATTCCACAAAGGCCCAAGCGGTGCAGCCCAGAGACACGGCTTCGTGACGGCCGCTCCTGCACCCGGATTAGACAGTGTTTCTCAGAGTGAAAGTCTTGCCCCCAGAGATGTCTCTGAAGAAAGTAGCCCATGGCCGGATGTTGCCCTTTTAGAGGCTGAGAGAACACAGTCACAGCTCCTACTCCTTCAGTAAAAGAACCTTGCTTCACGTTTTTTACCCAGCATTTCTCCAAGCTTACTTGGTTACAGAACTCCCTGCCCCACTGGCATTGTGTTTCCAGTGCTGTGTGTCAGCCCTGAGAGAACCATATAACTCAAAAAGAGTCGTGTACCACAGTGTTCATTGCAGCTCTATTTACAGTAGCCAGGACATGGAAGCAACCTAAGTGTCCATCAACAGATGAACGGATAAAGAAGATGTGGCACATATATACACTGGAATATTACTCAGCCGTAAAAAGAAACGAAACTGAGTTATTTGTAGTGAGGTGGGTGGACCTAGAGTCTGTCGTACAGAGTGAAGTAAGTCAGAAAGAGAAAAACAAATACCATATGCTAACACATAGATATGGAATCTAAAAAAATGGTTCTGAAGACCCTAGGGGCAGGACGGGAATAAAGACGCAGACATAGAGAATGGACTTGAGGACACGGGGAGGGGGAAGGGTAAGCTGGGACTAAGTGAGAGAGTGGCATGGACATATATACACTACCTAATGTGAAATAGATAGCTAGTGGGAAGCAGCCGTATAGCACAGGGAGATCAGCTCGGTGCTTTGTGACCACCTAGAGGGGTGGGATAGGGAGGGAGGGGGGGAGGGAGACGCAAGAGGGAGGAGATGTGGGGATACATGTACATGTATAGCTGATTCACTTTGTTACACAGCAGAAACTCACACCATTGTAAAGCAATTATACTCCAATAAAGATGTTAAAAAAAAAAAGTAATACCTCTCTTCGGTGGTGGCCAGCCCAGCCCAGCCAGCGAAGAGGAAACGGGGTGATTTATTTTCTGCCTCCTGATGAGCACGTTTCTCTTTCCCCGGGTGTTGCCTGGACGGACGTCAGCTATGTTCTTTCTTTAACGTGCTCTCTCCTGGGGTCCTTTGGTGACCGGGAGCCAGTGGCATTGTCGAAGTTGCCTTCCTCTGAAATCTAACTCCATTATGTTTGACTTAACAGGTGCTGCACACCCAACCGGGACCCCTTTTGGGCCACCGCCTCATCACAGCAACTTCCTTAACCCTTCTGCTCACCTCGGTGAGTTGCCCATCAGCGACGGGCAGCGACGTGTGTATCTCAGAAAAACCTTTGTTCACTGCGCTCCTGCTACACTTCCTGCTAAGTGGGCCATAGTCCCAGATAAGTCACTTACTGCTTTAGGTGGTGGTGATCCTGTAGAACTCTGAATCCCCGCCGTCCATCTCCAGGATTTCAGCACCTCTCATACCGTGTCCTTCAAGTAGTCGGTCTGTGCACAGCAGTGGTTGTGTGTAGACTTGCTGAGGGGGTGCGGTGGGTGAAAGCCATGCCGTGGAACCCCAGGGCATCCACGTTTACAGCAGCCTGTCCCTGCCCCTTGGAGAATATGGTGAGCTCTTGCCCACATAAAGGCACCCATGGAGGTGGAAAGAAGGACACGATGTTATGGAGAAGAGACAGCATCCGTTACTTTTTAATCCCTTCGCATTTCACAACCCTATTATCTCTCTTCCTAGTAAAGGTGCTTTACTTGTGGCCTTCATTTATTTGATGCTTCCTGCACGTCACAAGCAGATGCAGGCAGTGGTGTAGGATATGTGTGCCCTGGGGACTTCATTCAGAGATGGACTTTAAGCTGCCCTCGTCCTTCTGGTCTATGAGAGCCTACACGGCACATTCTGGGAAGAGGGGAGACAGGCAGGGAGGCATCTGAGCGTACTGTGGCTTGAGCAGCGTTCCCCGCCCAGCAAGAGAGAAAGGGGGCAAAACGCATAGTTCTGGAAAACAGCTTTCATAAATATTTTGCTAACCCCATGCCCAGATGCAAAAGGATGAAAACCCTTTGCATAATCTGGCGGGAGAAGTGGGACAGGTCAGGTCTGAGTATAAATGGGGCAAGGATCCCCCACTGCCTTCCCAGCTCCCAGGAAGCTCTTGTCTTCCTCACTCAGTGGAGTCCTGCAACCATGTCTTTCTTCCCACTCTTGTCTGCAGAGCCTTTTAATCGGCCGTCTACGTTCACTGGCCTGACAGCAGTTGGTGGCAATGCCTTCGGGGGACTTGGAAATCCTTCAGTTAGTGAGTACCCTCTAACTTTTAAAAATCTGCCTTAAATTATTTATCTACTCTGATCTGTCTGTGGCTCAAGACCTTTCTAGGTAAAAGGGAACCAACCACGCTCTTGGGAAACAAACTTAGGTGATATCACTGCAAAAGCAGGCTTAATCGGTGGAGTTAGGTCTAAACCAACGCTTTAAGGCTAGCCCGCAGTTGATATATGTTCCTGAGGGTCAGGAAAGGTAGTGTAGTCAATTGAACTCCAGAGAGTTTGCTGAAGTTCACAGTTTCATCCATATTCCATCTCTACTATCCCACATTTTAGCCACAGCTCCCATTAGACGTGAAGACAACTTTTAAATTTCATTTCATCTTGCTTTAGCGGGAGTGAGGAAACGCACTGAAGAACAGGAGGCAATGCAGGCTCAGAACCGTCAGGAGAGGGCAATACTTGGTGCTGCTAATCCAGGAAGACTGTGTTGTTTTCCACTGCTCAGTCTGTCTAAAGTAGGAAGGGCTCCTGTTCTAAACATGCTTTAGCCACTGAATCCCAGCTTGTTTCCTTTCGTGCCTTCCATACGTCACGGCCTCCGGCTACAGGAGACCTACGGTGCAGCTTGAAGCCGCCGTCACGGTTCCATATAGCGTGGAGACCATATGTGTCTGTTGGGATCAGGACCCTGTCTGGTCTCTGCTGACTCTAGTTCTGGTCGCTAAGGTTGTGGACGGGGGCAGCAGTCATATTAGCAGGGTCATGGTGGGCAGAGGATAACCATGAATTCTGCTCTGAACTGAGCTACTGACCTAGGTCACACCCCTCTGCGTGTGCCAGATAGGCGTGACTAGCTGATCCCCATACCTGTTGGGTCCCTTTCCTTTTTAATCAGCCCCTCCTGCCCCTTTGCCTTTGGTTAAAAAAAAAAAAAGAAAAAAAGCTGTGAGCTTACTTACCTCTCCAGTGTAGGACAAGCTCCTCTAATGAATCTGTTAATCTCCTTTCCTTTTCCAGCTCCCAATAATATGTATTCATTTTAACTCTGAATGCTGTTAAAAGTTTTTTGGTAAGTACCTTCATTACAGCAGATTATATAATTTCTCTGAAACCTTTTTGTTCTCCACTTCACCATTTCAGCACCCAACTCAGTGTTCGGCCACAAGGATGGCCCCAGTGTGCAGAACTTTAGCAATCCTCACGAGCCCTGGAACCGGCTGCACCGAACGCCTCCGTCGTTCCCGACCCCTCCGCCCTGGCTGAAGCCAGGGGAGCTGGAGCGTAGCGCGTCCGCTGCAGCTCATGACAGAGATAGAGATGTAGATAAACGAGACTCATCCGTTAGTAAAGATGACAAAGAAAGGTACGCAAAGAACCCGCTCTCGAGTCCCAGTGGGGGAGCCCGCTCTGGGCCAAGTACTGGCCACCCACCCTCCCCAGCCCAGCCTCGTGCTTCGGCTGTAGCCTCGGCCGGTCATGCAGCCGGGGTGGTGTCCCCCCCGCCCCTGCCCCCCTCGCCCGGCCCCCTTCGCCCAGCCCTTCAGTGCATCGTGACCACAGGCCAGCATCACAGTTCTGTATCCAGTACAGAGCAAGTGAATCCTGACTCACGAGCAGCTCCACACTCAAGGTCCCCGTGAGCATTAGTCTCTCCAAACATAAATCTCTCTCAAAAAGGTAGCAAGATGGAGCCTGGACCAGAAGACACACACAGCATGAATCAACACCATCTTTGCTTTCAAGTTCGTGCAGTCCATTGACTCATCCATAGGTTTTTTGCTCTCTCTCTCTCCCTTTTTTGTTTTCTTTTAGAAAGTCATGTTTCCATTGTCTCATTGTATTTCTCTCGAATTTTGTTCAGACTCAAATCCTGGGCTCACAGATAACTGATAAAATTTTGCTAACCCAGATTTAGGGAAACCTCACCAAGCAGTTTGGGTTTGGGTTTTGTTTTGCCAGTGGATAATTAATTTTACTAACCATTTGTATCTCCATACGTGGTGTAACCCATGCCTAAAAAAGAATTAGCCTTCAAGAGGGAAATGTCTTATAGTTATTTTTTCTGAAGAATGTTATAAGCATTCTTGACAAAGCATACTCCCTTTTTCCCCCTTTCTTTAGGGTATTTTCATTTTGAATGAACTAGCAAGGAATACACAAGATACGCTTGACAGAAAATACCTAATAACACTTTCCTTTTGCTATTTAAATCTCAAATACGACCCAAATCTTTAGTTTTCCTTTACTGTGTATATTGTGTGTGTGTATGTGTGTATACATATGTACGTGTTTCCTAGGGATTTAAAATTCAAGTTTGCAGGTTTTAAATGCCGCAGATTAAGTAGACCATCACAGGCCATCATGCCAACTGATTTCTTTCTTATAAAAGACGACGACAAATTTTTCCTTCAGGACAGCATGGTAAAAATCTCTTAGCCAATGGGAGGACCGTTTATGACATGCAGCTCTGAGCTGTAAACTGCCACAGCGAGGTGCGTCTGGACCCGGCAGCCCCTAGACCAGGAGCTCTCTGGACTGTCAGGGAAGAGAAGGCAGGATATGGCAGCAAACCTTGCCCCGCTTTTCTTGATGCAGCCAAAAATGGCCTTTTAGATGAAAGTCAGGAAACTTAAATAAAATTACACTCGTCTTTATTCTTACCTTTGTTTTTTTTTTTTTTGTTTTTTTGTTTTTTTTTTTTTTTT
>NW_020175079.1:2147956-2149480 GCF_003031525.2 Neophocaena asiaeorientalis asiaeorientalis
TTTTTTTTTTTGCGGTACGCGGGCCCCTCACTGTTGTGGCCTCTCCCGTCGCGGAGCACAGGCTCCGGACGTGCAGGCTCAGCGGCATGCGGGATCCTCCCGGACCGGGGCACCAACCCGTGTCCCCTGCGTCGGCAGGCGGACTCTCAACCACTGCGCCACCAGGGAAGCCTTATTCTTACCTTTTAAAGATGCTCTTCCTTCTTAGCCTTTGCACGTTGGCTAGAAACAAAACTGGTAGGGGAAACGTCCTTAATTTCTCCCCCGGGGCCCCCTTGCCTTCTGAGCTACCCAGGCTTCCTGCTTCCCTCTTCACCTTTGCCAGGTCTGTCTCGGGTGGTCTCTAAAACACACCGGGTTCCTGCCTGGTCCGGCCTCTTCACATTTTACCGTATTGTCCTCTGTCGCTTTGCATTTTGTGCCCCGTACTCTTAAGTCCCCACCCAAGACAGGCCTCTCAGCTTCTCCTTCCACATTTCCATTCACAGATGGAACTTGTTCCCAACCTGACCCTTGAGGTTTTGTGTCTCTGGACCCACTTTTCCTTCTGGCTTTCCTCTATCGATCTTCTCAACAGATTATGGCTTTCTTCTCCTTCCTAATACAGACGTGCTTTTTGCACCCCCAGAATCCAGAAACTGTGGTTTCCCTTTTAACCCCCTCGGTGCTGCCTCTTGGAGGCCGCCCTGTATCTGCCCGCTTTTCCCTGAAACCAGCCCTCTGTCCCGACCTCGGGACGGAGATGTTCCCATAATCTCTCCGTTACTCTCCTCCCACTGGCTCTGAACTGCAACACTGGAAGGAAGGTTTGGGGCTCTTAAAACTTGATTCTTGACACTAAAAGATCCTGAGACTCTAGGCAGACGGGCTGTGTGGTCCCATCACTGACGCACTGACCACGCTGGTCCGTTCAGGTTTCTGAAAGCTCTCCCTCCCTGGCCTGTGCCTCTTACACACCGAGCGTCATTCCCCCCCCTTCATTCCCCCCCTCAGACGCTCCCAACCCCGTCATCCCTAGCACTTCACCCCCTCGAGCTTCCTCTAAAATCTAGGCCAGTCAGGTCACGGTGGCTGGTCACCCTGCCCACGAAGGGCACGTGCGGCTGCCCGGGGGACCGTGGGGGCCAGAGCCCCGCGCGGCCTCTTCCCGCCATCTCATTGGCAGCCCCTGGCCGGCCGGCAGCCCATCTCATTTGCCTCCTGGTGTCTCCTCCTCAGGGAAAGCGTCGAGAAGAGACACTCCAGCCACCCTTCACCAGCACCCGTCCTCCCGGGGAGCACCCTGGGGCACGGCCGCAGCTCCACCGAACAGATCAGGGCTCATTTGAGCACCGAGGCTCGTGAGAAAGACAAATCCAAAGACAGGGAGAGAGAACACTCGGAATCCCGCAAGGACCTGGGCGCCGACGAGCACAAGGCGAAGGAGGGCCCGCTGCCCGAGAAGGCCGGCCACGGCCATGGCCACGAGGGCCGCGGCGCGGGCGAGGAAGCCAAGCAGCTAGCCCGGGTGCCGTCGCCCTACGC
>NW_020175079.1:2149611-2158924 GCF_003031525.2 Neophocaena asiaeorientalis asiaeorientalis
CCTGCCTGCCGAGGCCCCGCAGAGCCACCGGTCCTCGGAGCCGCCGCCGCCGCCACCGCCGCCACCCAGCTCCTCGGCCAGCGTGCACCCGGGGCCCTTGGCCTCCATGCCCATGACCGTGGGGGTGACGGGCATACACCCCATGAACAGCATCAGCAGCCTGGACAGGACTCGCATGATGACGCCTTTCATGGGCATCAGCCCCATCCCGGGCGGAGAGCGCTTCCCGTATCCTCCTTTCCACTGGGACCCCATCCGGGACCCGTTGAGGGACCCCTACCGGGAACTTGACATTCACCGGAGAGACCCGCTGGGCAGGGACTTCCTGCTGAGGAGCGACCCTCTGCATCGTCTCTCGGCCCCCCGGCTGTACGAAGCCGACCGCTCCTTCAGGGACCGGGAGCCCCACGACTACCACCACCATCACCACCACCACCCGCTGTCGGTGGACGCGCGGCGGGAGCACGAGCGCGGGGCGCACCTGGACGAGCGTGAGCGCCTGCACGTGCTCCGCGAGGACTACGAGCACCCGCGGCTCCACGCCGTGCACCCCGCCTCCCTGGACGGACACCTGCCGCACCCCGGCCTCATCGCGCCCGGCCTGCCCAGCATGCACTACCCACGCATCAGCCCCACCGCGGGCCACCAGAACGGACTGCTCAACAAGACGCCCCCGACGGCGGCGCTCAGCGCGCCTCCGCCGCTCATCTCCACGCTGGGGGGCCGCCCCGTGTCCCCCCGGAGGACTACCCCTCTGTCCGCGGAGATCAGGGAGCGGCCGCCCTCCCACACGCTGAAGGACATCGAAGCCCGGTAAGGAGAGGACGGGACGCGAAGAGGACGAAGAGAGCCCGCGGCCGCAGGCGCCAGACTCGAGAGAGTGCGCAGGCAGAGGTCCCGCGTCTCGACCCACGCAGACGGGGCGGGGGGAGCCCCCAGCACTTCCCCTTGTAAAAAGTGTATAGACTCAGTGCAGATTTTGAAATGTTTTTGTATATTCTATGTTGAAATTTTTCAGATCTTTTAGCCGATTCGTATGTTCTCACGTCTCCCCACTCTTTTGGTTTCTCGTATAAAACTTTTTGATTCGAACCAAAACAGTGAAGATGACAACACACATAATGCGGGGGGGCGGGCGGGGGTAGGAGACAACAGTCCACACAATCCATCGTGCAGAGGGTCTTTCAGATGAGAAGGGAAGGCTGTGTACATAGTTATGTAAAAAAAAAAAAAAAAAGATTGCTTCATGAGCTAATGGTTCATATATGCAAAGGGTAAGATGAAAGCTTTACTTTGTACAGATGTAAATAGATAAAGATTAAGTAACATAATACATTAATACTTCTTAAAATGTGCTATTTGCAGACTTTATATCAGTGAGCACAGTCGGCTTCGGCTGTGTTCCCATGTATTGTTCTAGACAGCTAAACCCTTCAACTATGCAATGAATGTTAGGGCTTTTCA
This sequence comes from Neophocaena asiaeorientalis asiaeorientalis, assembly GCF_003031525.2. Classification (NCBI taxonomy): domain Eukaryota; kingdom Metazoa; phylum Chordata; class Mammalia; order Artiodactyla; family Phocoenidae; genus Neophocaena; species Neophocaena asiaeorientalis. Next base: position 2,151,076 of record NW_020175079.1, read on the forward strand.
CAAAAGCCCGCCTAACTCAAAGGAGCCTTTTCAAGTCCATTTACAACATACTTAAGGTCATATTTTCCCTGAACAAGCGCTTATGTGATATGACTCTGTTTTCCTTGCTTGTTATTTCAAACGGAGAAACACCCGATTTTGCAAATTGGACCCCAGGCCGAAACTTTGCATCTGAAGTTGCTGCTTGTGGGCCTTTGGGGGAAGTGGGGAGTGCAGCCCCGGAAAGGTAACCGAGGCCCTGAACAACCAGTGCCAGGGAGGATGGGAGTTGTCAGATGCCAAAATCAGGGGACACAAACAGGCCGCCAGCATCTCGTCACCATCAGTCACGTGATTTCACACACCCCTCATGTGGGAACCATGCGTTTTTTTAGTGTGTCCTGTTTCCTATCTGTACACACCTCCTTGTTCTGTAATGAGATTCAGTTACACCCAAACAAACAGATCCTGAAAGAAAGCTTCGAGTTTTCTCAGATGATGGATATGTTTTCACTGTATTCAATAACTGAGGAAGTTAAGGTGCAAATTTCCTAGCGTGGCTCACCACGTTCCCGTCGGTAATCAAGCCCGGGAGTAGCCGAAACAGGTCAACCTTGTGGGGCCGGGGAGCATTCCAGAGGGTGAAAGGTGGCGGAGAGACGGTCTTGCGTGTGCGTGTGTTTTTGAGTTTGCATCAAATCTGTCTCTTCATGATACTTTTATAATACATTCAGCCTCTTGTCTACATATTTGGAGAGAATATGACTTTACTAGCAAAGAAATACAATATATCTTGTCTACTGGACTGTAAAATATATGTATGAAATAAAATTAGTTCCATTTGGTCTTCTAGTATATTAAAGTGCTATCTGACGTTGTTATCCTGTTTTTGCAAAAAAAAAAAAAGTTAACTACAGACCATTGTTTCTAATAAGCAGAGAGATCTATTTTAGTAGTCAACTGAAGGTTTAGTTGTGAGCTTCAGATTTTGTGAATTCCAGATGTTGTGCAGTGTTTTTTTTTTTTTAAGACAACAACTAAAAAGGAAAAAAAAAATCCAAGGAATATGTACACTGGAACCGTAGTGGTAGCTTTCAGTATTGTAAAGAGATCGTTCTATACAGACCTTTTTGCTGTTCCTCCTGTATGTAATAAAGTCCTTTCTAGATCCTATGTGAAAAGAAACGTGAAGCGACTGAGTCTCCAGCATGTTCTCATCGGCGGAGCCTTCTTGTGTTATGTAAACTGTGCCATGTTATTAAAAAATGTGAACTAAGCTTCCAGCTGCTTGTTTGTGTGGGATGGCCAACCTTACCACAGTGAAGAAGCCATACTTGCAAGACAGACAGGGCTTTGGAAGAGAAACACCTTGAACCCTTGAGTGACGACGGAAGGCTGACTGCCCTCCCTGACCCACGTAGACACTGCCAGTTAGTTTCTGTAAACGTCTGCCCTCTACCCAATCAGGAATTTTTTTTTTTTTTTTTTTTGGTATGTTCTAAGCAAAGTCCTGTAAGTCCTGGGAAGGTGCTTTTAGATTTCGTAGGTGATACATGTGTGGGCTGATTTAGCCAGCACCCTTTGTGTCTCAGGCCTCCTTCAAAACTCAGCGTGTGCTCTGTCTGCGTTGATGACAGATCTGATCGAGGCCCTTTGCCAGCAGCCGGTGCTTGCCTGTTCTTGCCATTACAACCTGTGGACTCAGTCTGTTGTATGAAAGTTCAGACTTTCCAGGTATTTTGTTCCTGTCTTTTTCCTGTGTCTCACTAAACTACATGGTGTAACCCTCATCAGCTTGCAGACCTCTCCCTCGTCCTCTGAAATTTGTTTTTTCAAGATGTAAAAATTGTTAGATTTTCTGGTGTCAATACGATGCCATTGTCGTTTGGATGAGATGGTTTGGACGGGTGTCTGAATCCTAACTGGACAAAACAAAAGCAGTCCGGCTTAGCAAGGATGCGGGTGGCCGCTGTCGGAGAAGATGGACTGGAAGCGAACAGAAACCAGGGGCTTGGTGTCTGTGCCTGCAGCTCTGCGGGGGGGGTTGGGACGGGGGGCTCTGGAAGGCTCCCGACTGGGGGTACTAGGCTCACGGGCTTGGAAATCTGATGCTGGGCTTAAATAAAGGCCCACTTCACTCAGCCCTGCTTTTATGCTGATACCCGGCTCCCAGACTAGAGAAAATAACTTGAAGAAAAACTAGTAGGTTGGAAAACGTGATAAACTGTGTTTTTCCAAATCAGGCAATTCTCGGGACCTTCCCAAGACTCGCCATCAGCGGGCGTGCCTTGCTATTTCTGGCAGACTGCCCAGCTTTCTCCCGCACATCTATTTCCAGGCCGCCATCTGCAATGTGAGACCGGAAGTTACTGTCAAATCAGTCATGGTATTTAGTCCCCGAGGCTTTATTCCTCTCAACCTGTGCATATTTTCCCTCTAATTATGTTCTGCTCCCCGGCATTGATGGGTACCAGCACCAATTTGATTTCCTGCTAACCTATAGATGCTCTGATTATCTCCACAATCTCTGACTGACAGTGATCTTGTTACCTTCGAATGGTACATGACAAGTAAAAGAGCGAATACCATGATGCAATAAGTACCATCTCGGACGGATATTCACAACAGTGTTGGCTGTTGATCCTTTCTTCTGCCTCAAAGTGGATGAGAGGAAATAAGATACGACTGTCCATGTACATACCTTCATAGCATAAACAGACACTGCCTTTAGCCATGCAGCTGTGGGTGCCCAAGGTGTGTGTGTGTATCCGTCCTGAGGAGCAAACTTGGCCTCAGTGCTATTAAATCGGTTGAAGGAAAGGTGACAAAGTGACATGGGCTTTTTCACATATTATTTTTTAAACTTTGCCATCCTTTTTTTTTTTTTCCCCGTATGAGTTTCTGAACAATTTCTTAGACATGGGAAGTTTCCTTTCAAGATAATAGGGTTATTTATCAGATAGAAAATAATATCATCAAAGACGGTTCCACACGATGAAATTGCTGGTCTCCTTGAGCACTACAGAAGCACAAAGCTAGTTTGTAGGATCTCACACCAGAACTGCCCGAAGCCTCCAATGGGGAGCTTAGACCAGCAGGCAGGGGGCCTGCAGCCACCCCGGTGCCTTCCGTTCTCAGTGACCTTGAGAAAAACACAGAGCTTGTCTGGAACTGTTTCTTAATGTGTAAGATGAGAACATCTGAATATAACAAGACCTAAAACTGGGCAGGTTGCAAGCCCATCAGAATGGATAGAGTTTCATGTGCACAGTCCCAGAGCCCATGGAAGTTGTATAGAGAACGGCCCACACAAAAGACAAAGTAACTTTTCCTTTTTACCAACTCAGTGCCAGTGCCACAAGGATTCTTTTTTTTAATAAATTTAATAAATTTATTTATTTATTTTTGGCTGTGTTGGGTCTTCGGTGCTGTGCGTGGGCTCTCTCTAGTTGCAGCGAGCGGGGGCTACTCTTCCTTGCGGTGCGCAGGCTTCTCATTGTGGTGGCTTCTCTTGTTGCAGAGCACGGGCTCTAGGTGCATGGGCTTCAGTAGTTGTGGCACTCGGGCTCAGTAGTTGTGGCACTCGGGCTCAGCAGTTGCGGCTCACGGGTTCTAGAGTGCGGACTCAGTAGTTGTGGCACGTGGGCTCAGTAGTTGTGGCGCATGGGCTTAGTTGCTCCGCGGCACGTGGGATCTTCCCGGACCAGGGCTTGAACCCGTGTCCCCTGTATTGGCAGGCGGATTCTTAACCACTGCGCCACCAGGGAAACCTGTCATGAGGATTCTTTGCCAAAGATTTGCAGACATGGTGGTTCCAGGGTTTCTAACTCACAGGCCTGGGTGTTTCTCACCTGGTGGGTGGAAGGAGGCACTAGGGCAGGGTCTGGGGGGAGCATCTGGGGTATTGGCCAAAATGTTTACTGACCCCCTGATGCAGGCGACCTGGAGTTTAGCCTCTGAGCCGGTGTTTGGAGACTCAACGTGGCCCGGAAGAGCAATGGACCAGAAGCCTTCAAGGCCCGTGTCCTCAGCAGGTCCCAAGCAAACTGGCCTCAGTTTCCTCAGCTGTCACTTGAATGGGTTGGCTGATGTTTAAGGTTTCTTCAAGCTCTGTATCTCTCTTGGGACTCAGGTTACTTTTTAAAACCTTGTTTACCTTTTCACACCAGTTCCCCTTGTTTCTTGGCGTTTATGTACAGGATCTATTCCCAAAGGCCCTGCTGTCAGGAGCTGAGCCACTGACTGAGGTCAGACCCAAAGCCATCTCCACGAAGCCTCCCCTGAGGGCCTGTTTCCTGCTTATTCCCCCTCTTTGGACCCTCCTAGGGTTGAGCTTGCTCTCCGAGCTCCTCTCCCCCTCCCTCCACTCAGCCCTTCCCCTTCTGGGTTCCACGGGACCCATCTTCTCTACTGCAGGATGGTCAGCCCCTCAGGACACGCGCCCCAAACAAGGCCCGCACTAGGTGGGTGAGGCCACTCCTGGCTGGTTCCCTGAACTGCACGACTGCACAGAACCTTGGCGCGCAAACCTTCTTGACTGTAACCCACATCCATCGTGCTTATACAGGGCATGCGCACACGCCTGGCACAGGTCTGATGAAGCAATACCCTTGCTGTGTGCAACGAACTCTGCTTTTTATTCTGTCCTCTTTTTATTCATTCTTTGAAATGCTGTTCGCACCCACTAGTTCATCTCATGCCTTTGGAATCTTGGGTCTCAACCCCTAGTTTGAAACTAGTATCACGGAAGAAATCCTCCAGACTCTAAAGGAGGGGGAGAGCCACCTGGGCAGAGAGTCAAGGCTGTCTTCTTCTCTTGTCCTTCAACTGCTACCCTGTCCTCTAACCTGACTCTCCCTAAACCCCCTCTCCATGCTGCTGCCAGTTCTGCTCACATCTCTCCCAGGTTCCAAACCATCCCTGATTTAAAGAGGACACCAGAGTGGAACCTGGATTCTCGTCCAGCCTGCAAAGTCCTGCCTCTCTAGTGCCTGGGAACCTGTCAGCGTCATCTCCGCAGGCCTTTCCCAGCACACACTGGCCACTCACACCTCTTTGTTTTTATTCCCTTTGCTGTCTCTTCTCCGTCTGGCAAACTGAGGCTCACTTCAAAGGCCTTCACCTCCAGGAAGCCTCCCCTGACTGCCCCTTGTTCCCCATCATAGTTCACTGCTTAGAGACTAATGGTTCTCAAAGTGTGGTCCCCAGACCAGCATCAGCACCAGGGAACTTGTTAGAAACACAGATTCTCAGACCTCCACCTCTAACCTCGTGAATCCGCTGCAGAGTGGGGCCCAGGGATCTGTGTTTTCACAAGCCCTCCCGGTGATTCTCACACACAATCAAGTTTGAGAACTACTGCCTCAGACTGTGTAAAAAGGTCAAGGTGAAGTTCTGGCCAAAAGCTGCAGAAAGAATCACTGGGCGACAGAAAATGATTCTGGAGGAGAAGCTCTGTTCTCTTTGACTTTTCAGCCTGACCCGCCATCCTGCTGGACCATAAAGAGGCTGTAACCTTGTTGGAGCCAGAAAGACATTTTCTGCTTCCAGGGCTATCCTGATTCTCACTAGCTCTCATCTTGAACTCATGCATCACTAACAGTATGAAATGTCAAAGAGGTCAGCCCCTCCTTAGCAGTAATGACAGTAGCCAGTGTTAACGGAGTGCTTTTTGCATGCACTGTTGTGCTTCCCACATGGACTCTCTCCCTTAATGTTTTCAACAGCCTTACAAGGTGTAACCCCGATCGGACAGTGAGAACAATAAAGCCCAGAGCGATGAGGTAACATTCCTGTGTTCAAGTGCATAACCTAGATACACACCCAGGTGGTCCCCTCCGGAGCCTGCACCATAGCCACGGCCCCATGTTACCACCGAGAAAAGGCTGGTGGCAAGGACACTGTTTACCCACTTAACCCTCACTTCTAGTTGACACCAGGTATATATTCCAGAGGCTGTGAACTGGTGAAAGCAAAGGAAAGGAAAGGAAAGGGGAAGGGGAAGGGGAAGGGGAAGGGGAAGGGAAAGGGAAAGGGAAGGGGAAGGGAAGGGAAGGGAAGGGAAAGGGAAAGGGAAAGGAAGGGAAGGGAAAGGGAGAAAGAAACAAGAGTATCGTGAGTGGCTCATTGATGAGAATATGCTATGAATCAAGGATTATGATTAACCCAAGTCTGTACATCTAAGGTTTTTTTTTTAATTTAGTGGCTTGTGTGGTCCAAAGCAGCCCACAAGATGTCGTATTTGGTCCGGGATGATCTTAGTATACAGAAATTTTATATAGACAAAGCAGAGTTTCCTTACATGGTGGGCAGACATCGATGGGCCGTTTGTGACCGTGGATGCGTACAAGCGTTCAATCGTGTTCTTGAAAACAAAGTATTCTTGTATCTAATTATTAAAGTAGAACTAAAGTTCTGGGCAATAAATGGACAGTCCTTGGAAGTAATAAACCAGCATTCCTCTGTAATTGGGAATTTTCATCCATTCAGACGGACCTTCACCCCAGTGGGTCTGTAATAATGCAACTAAGATGTCAACTGCTGTGGTTCACACCCCTCACAGCAGTGAAATTTCCTGAATCCTTTAGTGGGTGTGGAGTCAATGGACATTCATCTATGTGACGAACGTGGAAGGCGTCCTGTTGGCCAGGCTCGTGCTAGGTGCTGGGGTTACTGGAGGCGCCAAGAGGACAAGGCTCGCCACCCCCCCACCCCAGTGGGCTTACATCCAGGGGACGAGTGAAGAGGGTGGCTTGAGAGCCTTTGAGGCTGATGGTCAGGAAGGCATTTTCAAGGACGTTGCTGAGTTAATGGAATGCAGCCCTCTGTCTCAGCCAGGTGTGGCTGCAGCCCAGTTCGCCTTTGCTCCTGGGTTTCCCCAAACTCCCTCCAGCTCTGGGAGGCCTCTACCCCTGAGAGTCCTCAGCTGGTGGGAGATGTGTCCCTGTCTGTTTGCCTCCCCTGCAGTCCTGCTAAGGGCCAGGTGGTGGCGCCTCTGAGTCCCTTCTGCATAGTGCCTGAGGGCAGAGGCGCCAACAGGGATGCAATGGATTGAAGCTGGGTCAGTCCCTGCCTCTCCAGGGGCCTCGGTTTCCTCACCTCAAAAATGGGAAGAAGGCCAGAGACTGGACTTTACCAGAGAGTTTCTGATCTCCCTATTGGTTCCAACAGACTACGTTGATGAGTCTGGGTAGGATTTTATTTGCTAATGTTTGAGAAAGAAAAGAAATGCCAAGATAAAAACAGGAAAACGCAAGTGATGCTTGACAGATGGCCAGAAAGGAGTGGTTACAGGAAGGAGCCCCAAAGGCCAGATTCAGAAAGGCCTTTGGGGACCTGGTACCAAGGGTCTTGCCCATGAGGGTAGATTCTGCTAACAAAGGAGACTCCCAGGGACTCCATGGTCAGACCCGAATGCCTCCCGCTTTTTTTGAGCATTTCTCTCCAGCTCCAGCCCCACTTACACATGCTGGAACTCGAGACGGAGCAGCAACTACACCCCACAGCCTCCATTCTCCAGAAGGTAGGGGAGGTTCCCACCCTGCCTCCCCTACGTGCGGGGCATCTGCGGGGCCCCTTCTGCAGGCTTCCATCACCAGGGGGCGCCCACGTGTTTGTCCCATCTCCCAGCCCCTCGCCTACGCCTGCAGGGGGAGAAGGCAGCCCCCAACTCTGCACCCCCAAGTCTCCCACTCGGCCGCAGGACTACCCTCTGCCTCGGACCTCGGCGCCAATTCCACCTGCCTCCGTGGCGGTCTCATCCTTCTGGCCCTCAGCATCCCCTCGGGTCCACTGCACTCCCTTCCCCCCTGACCTTCTGGCCAGTTGTTAGCACAAACCCCCCTCTCCATCCGGCTTCTTCGGATTCTCC
>NW_020175079.1:2158947-2159166 GCF_003031525.2 Neophocaena asiaeorientalis asiaeorientalis
CCTGGGTGCAATCGCCTGCCCACCACCCCGCACTCAGGCCATGAAGGTGTCCCCCTGCTCACTGCCAGCCTCTCCAGCAACGCTGCGACTGTGATTCTCACTCCCATGGTCACACCCGGGCTCCGGCGCCAGCACCAACTCAGCTCCTCCCTGGTCTCATTTCAGATGCTGTATCCTGACTCCACGTCTTGCTGTTGGCTTCCCCCGGAACCACCCCCC
>NW_020175079.1:2159319-2217308 GCF_003031525.2 Neophocaena asiaeorientalis asiaeorientalis
GACCGTAATCGCCCCCGCAAACACCCCAGCGTCCCTGCTCGCTACTGCTTTGCGGAGCCACACACCACACTGGCTAAAGCCCAGCCTTGCTTAGATACAGCACTGGCCACCCCAGCCTGGGCCACCGTGGCCAGATGCGAGGAGAGAATCACAGAATTCTGCTGCCAGTTCAGTAACTTCAAACGGGCCCCTAACACTCCCTGGAGGTCATGTCTTCCCTCCTCTCCCCGGCGGCTGTCATGCCTGGTAGGTCAGGGTTAAGGTATCCAGGACTGATTCTCTTCAGGCTGATGCTCCAGAAAAGGATTCAGCCTCCTGTGAAGCTCCATGGAAACCAGCTGTGGCCCCGATGCTGAAAGCGGCCGTCCTGGAACCAGCCAGGCATGGACCCAGCCCCCATCTTCCCCAATCATAAACTCTCAGCTCGCAGAAAAGGTCTGGAGCCACAGCTGGCTGCTGCACCCCACAGCCATTGCAGCCTGGCCCGTGCTGATTCCGTGGAAGGAGCCAGGGCCTGCCCAAGGGCAATTTAAAAGCCCCGTGGCCAAGGTCAGGGTCTCTCTGCTGGAGTCTGACCCTGTGTCATCACTAGACTTGGCAAGAGGGGCCTTTTACCTGGACACACACACACACACAAGCGCGCGCGCACACACGCACGCACGCACACACGCACGCACGCACAGTGCAGCCAGGTGTCACAGCCACCAGGCCCCTCAACATCCTCTCTTTTGACTCACACCATCCGGGCCCCAGGGACCTGCTTCTCCACATCGCCTCCCTGCGTCCTCTAGACAAGACGTGTTGCTTCCAGTGCCATAGGTGTGACGTTTATGAGCATGGGGGACAGATTCCACCGCAGAGGGTGGGGAGCACTTGAGTAGTGGGGACACTTGGAGAAAAGAAAAAAGCTGTTTCATGAACCCTTCAAAGCCTTCCTCTCAGTTACCGGCGGTACGATAGATTCTCGCATAAGGCGGTACTGCTTCCCAGCGTCAGTTTCCCATTTCTCACTTTTCTCACTATTCTTACTCGTGGTCCTCGATGTGCTCATGGATTAGTGAGGTATTCACAGCGTTTTGCATGTGGCAGGAGAGGAGCCCTTTGCAATAATAAACCGTTATCATCACTCTTAAATTTCTATATACGTAAGACCACATGTAACAGGGATGAAACATAATTCCGATTCTTTACACTGACAACAAACACTGGAATTGCTAATCAGAGTATTTTTTTATAAAATATCTAACATTTCAAAATAACATTATTGACTCAAACAGCATCATTTCAATAATTTAAGATAAAACTTTGATATTCATTCATTATAATTTATATTTTGACTCTCAATTTCAAGAGAATTTTGAATATTTAAAAGTAATTGAAAACATGCAAAATAAAATTTAATGTTGAAATATTTTCTTTACTTTCTTGATGGAAACATTCAAATTGTGTACATTTTGAATAAAATTGCCTTTTATATTTTAATCCTTTGGACCAGGGCTCAGCATGTTTTTCTGTAAAGGGCCAGATAGTAAATATTTTAGGCTTTATGGGCCATCGGGTCTTTGTTACAACTACTCAGCTCAGCTATTGTAGCGTGAAAGCCGCCATGGACTATATGTAAACAAATGGACTGTCTGAGTTACAGCAAGATTTTACAAAAACAGATGGTAGTCCACATATGGCCTGAGGGCCAGAGTTTGCTAATCCCTGCTTTAGACCACTAAGAATGAGTTCAAGTCAACATTGTGGTACAAATAAAAAGTAGACCTCATGAAACAGAAAAACACTGGGAGAGCAGGGGAGGAAAATATTTGCTTAATATTTAAAAGCTGGGAAAGTATGAATGAAAACAGCAGAATTCTGTCAAACATGATCCCTACACAATTTGCAAACTAAACATTGTACATTATTTAATTTGAAATGTTTACTCAGATCATTGTAGTTTAGATGTAGTTTTAAGAAAGAATTTAGAGGGACTTGGGACTTCCCTGGTGGTGCAGTGGTTAAGACTCTGCACTCCCGATGCAGGGGACCCAGGTTCAATCCCTGGTCAGAGAATTAGATCCCACATGCATGCCACAGCTAAGAGTTCACATGCCACAACTAAGGAGCTGGTGAGCCGCAACGAAGGAGCCCGCCTGCCTCAATTAAGACCCAGTATAACCAAAAAAAAAGAAAAAAAAGAATTTAGAGGGATTTCCCTGGTGGTCCAGTGGTTAAGAATCCACCTTCCAATGCAAGGGACGTGGGTTTGATCCCTGGTTGGGGAACTAAGATTCCACATACTGCAGGGCAACTAAGCTCACACGCTGCAACTACTGAGCTCACACACTATAGAGCCCACACGCCACAACTAGAGAGCCCATGCGCTGCAACTACTGAGCCCATGCACCCTGGAGCCTGTGTGCCGCAGCTAGAGAAGCTTGTGCACCTCAATGAAGAGCTCATGCACTGCAATGAAAACATCCTGCATGCCACAACGAAGATCCCATGTGCCACAACTAAGACCCAAAGCAACCAAATAAACAAATATAAAATTATTAAAAAAGAAAGAAAGAGGGACTTCCCCGGTGGCGCAGTGGTTGGGAATCTGCCTGCCAATGCAGGGGACACGGGTTCTAGCCCTGATCTGGGAAGATCCCACATGCTGCAGAGCAACTAAGCCCGTGTGCCACAACTACTGAGCCTGTGCTCTAGAGCCCAGGAGCCACAACTACTGAGTCCGTGTGCCACAACTACTGAAGCCCACGTGCCTAGATCCCATGTTCTGCAACGAGAGAAGCCACCAGAATGAGACGCCCGCATACCGCAACGAAGAGTAGCCCCGCTCACCGCAACTAGAGGAAGCCTACGTGCGGCAATAAAGACCCAACACAGCCAAAAATAAATAAATAAAATAAAAATCTTAAAAAAAAAAAAAGAAGGAATTTAGAGAGATCTGTATATACTCTGCCCAGTCTCCCTCTGTGGTAACATTTTGCAAAACTACAGTACAATACCCAATCAGGAGACTGACACTGGGTACAATCCACCAGTCTTATTTACATTTCCCCCATTAGTTACACTCATTTATGTATGTAGGTGTTTTAAGTTCTTTACAGTGTTATCACCGGTAGAGACTCATGTATCCACCAGCAAAGTCAAGACTATGGACAGTTCCAATACAACACAGGGTCCCTCGTGTGGCCCCACCTCCAACACTAATCCCTGGCAATCACTACTCTGTCCTCCATTTCTAAAATGTTGTCATTTTAAAAATGCTACATAAATAGAATCATACAGGACATAGCTCTCTAGGACTGGCTTTTTTTCACTTAGCACCATTGCCTAGAGACAAATCCGAGTTGTCTTGTGTAACAATAGTTCAAAGTTCATTCCTTTCTTATGGCTGAGTAATAGTCCACAGAGTCATGTCCCCCTAAAATTCAGACACTGAAGCCCTACCTGCCCATATGACCGTATGGGAGACAGGGCCTGAAGGAGGGGATTAACCTTAAATGAGGTCAGAAGTGTAGAGCCCTGATCTGATAGAAGCTATTGGCATAGTCTTGACAAAAAAGAAAGGACACGAAAAAAATCTCTGCTTCTTCCATGTGAGGATTCAGTGATGCAGAAACCAACCCCTGTTGGAACCTTGATACTGGACTTTCCAGCCTCCAGAACTGTGAGAAAATGTTTCTGTTGTCTGTTGCCCCATCTGTGATATTTTGTTATGGCAGCCTAAGTAGCCTCAGCCACCTAATATGTAAGTACCACAGTTTAATTAGCCATTCACCTGCTGAAGGAAATCTAGGCTGTTTCTAGTTTGGGCCATCAAGCAAATGCCAACACATTCCAAAGGACTGAAAACTTACAGAGTATGTTCTATGACAGCAATGCAGCTAAGTTAGTCATATCTTTATTTTTATTTATTTATTTATTTATTTATTTATTTATTTATTTATCTATCTATCTATCTATCTTTGGCTGTGTTGGGTCTTCATTGCTGCGCATGGACTTTTCTCTAGTTGCAATGAGCGGGGGCTACTCTTTGTTGCAGTGTGCGGGCTTCTCATTGTGGTGGCTTCTCTTGTTGCGGAGCACGGGCTCTAGGCATGCGGGCTTCAGTAGTTGTAGTCTGTGGGCTCTAGAGCTCAGGCTCAGTAGTTGTGGCGCACGGGCTTAGTTGCTCTGCAATATATGGGATCTTCCCGGACCAGGGATCAAACCTGTGTCCCCTGCATTGGTCGGTGGATTCTTAACCACTGTGCCACCAGAGAAGCCCTAGGTTAGCCATATTTTTAAAGTTTAACTAGAAAAATCCCAAGCATCTGGAAATTAAAACTACACGTTTAAATAACCTATGGGCCGGGAGATCGGCCAAGATGGTGGAGTAGAAAGATCCTCCTTTCACGGGTGCACCAAAATCAAAACTACCTGCAGAACGACCACATGTGAAAAAGACCAGAACCTGCCAGAAACGATCTTCTACAACTAAAGATATAAAGGAGGACTCGCAACAAGATAGACAGGAGGGGCAGAGTCATGATACAGTCAAGTCCCATGACCCTCATGGGAGACGCACAAACGGGAGAATAACTGTGATTGCAGAAGTTTTCCCAAAAGAGCGAGGGGTCCAAGCCCCATGTTGGGTTCCTCGGTCCAGAGGGTCCTGCACTGGGAAGATGAACCCACAGAGCATTAGGCTGTGAAGGCCAGTGAGGCTTACTTTTGGGAGACTCAGAGGGCTGGGGAAAACAGAGACTTCACTCTTAAAGGGCGCACACAAAATCTCACACACTCCAGGACCCAGGAGAGAAGCAGTGATTTGAAAGGAGCCTGAGTCAGACCTACCCTCTGATCTTGGAGAGGTTCCTGGAGAGGCAGGAAGCAGCTGCAGCTCACGCTGGGAGCACAGACACTGGTGGCAGCCAGTTCTGGGAGCTCACTTTACCACGTGGACATTGGTGCTGGCAGCCCCACCTGGGGCCCACAGCCTGTAGGTGCCAGTGCTGGGACATCTCAGGCCAAGCAACTAACTGAGCGTGGACACAGCCCCACCCACCAGCAGACTGGCTGTCTTAAGGTCCCCTGAGCCCACAGTCACCCCTGGACACAGCTCTGCCCACCAGCAAGCCCAGGACCCAGCCCCACAAACCAATGTGCAGGCACTAGACCCAGAACCCCCAGGGCACTCTAGCCACAGACCCTGGAACCCAGTTCCACCCATCAGTGGGCAGGTACTAGCCCCAGAATCCTCTGGGCCTTGACCCTGCCCTCCAGGGAGCCTTCTCTAACTTCAGGACCAGCCTCACCCACTAGTGAGCAAACATCAGCTATAAGACAACAGACCCACACCCAGCAGACCTGGCCCACTCACTAGCAGCCTAGATTGGGCCCTGCTGAGCAACAGGTTACATAACAGAAACATAACAGGAACTCCCATAAGGCTATCAGCTGACTTTTTAGCAGAAACTCTGCAGGCCAGAAGGGGGTGGTACAATATATCTAAAGTGATGAAAGGGAAAAACCTACAACCAAGAATACACAACAAGGCTTTAATTCAAATTTGATGGAGAGATCAAAAGTTTTCTGACAAAAAAAAGCTACAAGAGTTCAGCACCACCAAACAGCTTCACAAGGAACGTTAAAGGTATATCTCTAAGTGAAAAAGAAAAGTTCACAACTAGAAACATAAAAACTACAAAAGGGGGGCTTCCCTGGTGGCGCAGTGGTTGGGAGTCCGCCTGCCGATGCAGGGGACACGGGTTCGTGCCCCGGTCCGGGAAGATCCCACATGCCGCGGAGCGGCTGGGCCCGTGAGCCATGGCCGCTGAGCCTGTGCGTCCGGAGCCTGTGCTCTGCAACAGGAGGGGCCACAACAGTGAGAGGCCCATGTACCGCAAAAAAAAAAAAAACACCACAAAACGGAAAAGCTCATTGGTAAAGGCAAATATACAGTAAATGTAGTAAATCATCCACGTACAAAGTTAGTAGGAAAGTTAAAGACAAAAGTAGTAAAATCATTTATATCTGCAACAAACAGTTAAGGGATACACACAAAAAAATAGATATAAAAGATGGTATCAAAAACAGTAATCATGAGGGGAGGAGAGTAAAAATGCAGGATTGTTAAAATGCCCTTGAAATTAAGAGATCAACAACTTAAAATAATCATATATGATTATTATGTTTTATATATGATTATTATATCATATATAATCATATATATATACACACACACATACATACAATATACATAAACCACATGGTAACCACAAGCCAAAAATCTATAATTGATACACACATAAAAAAGAGAAAGGAGGGACTTCCCTAGTGGTGCAGTGGTTAAGAATCTGCCTACCAATGAAGGGAACACAGTTTCGAGCCCTGGTCTGGGAAGATCCCACATGCCGCAGAGCAATGAAGCCTGAGTGCCACAACTACTGAGCCTGCGCCTAGAGACAGTGAGCCACAACTACTGAGCCCACATGCCACAACTACTGAAGCCCATGCGCCTAGGGCCCATGCTCCACAACGAGATGCCACTGTAATGAGAAGCCCATGCACCGCAACGAAGGGTAGTCCCCACTTGCCGCAACTAGAGAAAGTCCGTGCACAGCAACGAAGACCCAATGCAGCCAAAAATAAATTAATTTAAAAAAAAGAGAGAGAAAGGAATCCAAACATGAAACTAAAGAAGGTCATCAAATCACAAATGAAGAGAACAAAGAAGAAGAAAGAAACAAAACAGAACTACAGCCCACCCCCCCAAAAAAAACCCCACAAACACATGGAGGCTAAACAATATGCTACTAAACTACCAATGGATCACTGAAGAAATCAAATAAGAAATAAAAAAATACCTGGAGAAAAGTGAAAATGAAAACACAATAATCAAAAACCTATGAGATGCAGCAAAAGCAGTTCTAAGAGGGAATTTTATAGCAATACAGGCTAACCTCAGGAAACAAGAAAAATCTCAAATACACAACCTAATCTTACACCTAAAGGGCCTAGAAAAAGAAGAACAAACAGAATCTAAAGGTAGTAGAAGGAAAGAAAACCTGAATATCACAGAAGAAATAAATGAAATAGAGACTAGTAAAACAATGGAAAAGATCAATGAAAACTAAGAGCTGGTTCTTATAAAAGATAAACAAAATTGATAAAACTTTAGCCAGACTCATCAAGAAAAAAAAGAGAGTGCAGATCAATATAATCAGGAATGAAAAAGGAGAAGTTATGACTGATACCACAGAAATATAAAGAATCATAAGAGATTACTATGAACAACTATATTCCAATAAAATGGTCAACTTAGAAGAAATGGACACATTCCTAGAAATGTACAATTTCCCAGGACTAAACCAGAAGAAAAAGAAAATATAAAAAGGCCAATTACCAATAATGAAATTGAATCAGCAAAACTTTAAAAAATAATAAAAAAAAATAAAAACCACCCAACAAACAAAAGTCTAAGACCAGATGGCTTCACAGGTGAATTCTACAAAACATTTAAAGAAGAGCTAACACCTATCTTTCTCAAACTATTCCAAAAAATTGCAGAGGAAGGAACACTTCAGAACTCACTATGAGGCCAGCATGACTCTGATACAAAGCCAGACAAAGATATGATAACAAGGGACTTCCCTGACAGTCCAGTGGTTAAGACTCCACACATCCACTGCAGGGGGTGCTGGTTTGATCCCTGGTTGGGGAACTAAGATCCCACATGCCGCGCCAAGGCAAAAAAAAAAAAAGATATGATAACAAAAAAAGAAAATGACAGGCCAATATCACTGATGAACATAGATGCAAAAATCCTCCACAAAATATTAGCAAGCTGAATCCAATAATAAATACATTAAAAGGATCATATACACCATGATTGAGTGGGATTTATCCCAGGGATGCAAGGATGGTTCAATATCTGCAAATCAATCAATGATACAGTATATTAACAAATTGAAGAATAAAAACCACATAATCATCTCAATAGATGCAGGGAAAAACTTTTGACAAAATTCAACATCTGCTTACGATAAAAAAAAGTCTCCACAAAGTGGGTATAGAGAGAGCATACCTCAACATAATAAAGACCACATATGATAAACCCACAGTTAACATCATACTCAACAGTGAAAAGCCAAAAGCATTTCCTCTAAGATCAGAAAAAAGACAAGGATGCCCATTCTCACCACTTTTATTCAATATATCAATAGGACTGGAAGTTCTAGTCACATCAATCAGGCAAGAAAAAGAAATAAAAGAAGTCCACATTGGAAAGGAAGAAGTAAAACCATCATTGTTTGCAGAGGACATTATACTCTACATAGAAAACCTTAAAGATACCACTAAAAAATACTAGAGCTCAACAATGAATTCTGTAAAGTTTCAGGATACAAAATTAATATACAGAAATCTGTTGCATTTCTACACACTAAAAACAAACTATCCAAAAGAGAAATTAAGGAAACAATCACATCATAAAGAATAAAATGATTAGGAATAAATCCCATTAAGGAGGTAAAACTTGGAAAACTCTAAGACATTGATGAAGAAATTGAAAATGACACAAACTCATGGAAAGATACACTGTGTTCATGGATTGGAAGAATTAATATTGTTAAAATGACCATACTGCCTAGGGCAATCTACAGGTTCAATGCAATCCCTATCAAAATACCAAGGGCATTTTTCACAGAACTACAACAAATAATTCAGAACAAAAAAAGACCATGAAAACAGTCTTGAGAAACAAGAACTGGAGTTATCACGGTCCCTGACTTAAGACTATCCTGCAAAACTACATTAATCAAAACAGCATGGCACTGGCACCAAAACAGGCTCAAATGTCAACGAAACAGAATAGAGAGCCCAGAAGTAAACCCATACCCTTATGGTCAATTAATCTATGACAAAGGAGGTAAAAATATACAATGGAGAAAAGACAGTCTCTTCAATAAGTGGTGCTGGGAAAACTAGACAGCTACATGTAAAAGAATGCAATTAGAACATTTTGTAACACCATATACAAAAATAAACTCAAAATGGATTGAAGACCTAAATGTAAGACATGAGACCATAAATGTCCTAGAAGAAAACATAGGCAGAACACTTTTTGACATAAATCATAGCAATATTTTTTTGGATCTGCCTCCTAAAGCAAAGGAAACAAAAGCAAAAATAACAAATGGGACCTAATTAAACTTAAAATATTTTGCACAGCAAAGGAAACCATCAACTAAACTAAAAGACAACCTACCGAATGGGAGAAAATATTCGCAAATAATATGACAAAGGGTTAATATCCAAAATATACAAACATCTCATAAAACTCAAAATCAAAAACACAAAGAACCCAATCAAAAATGGGTAGAAGACCTGACTGACATTTTTCCAAAGAAGACATACTGACTGCCAACAGGCACATGAAAAGATGCTCAACATCGCTAATTGTTAGGGAAAGGCAAATCAACCATGAGATTTCACCTCACACCTATCATCATGAGATATCACCTCAGAATGGCTATCATCAAAAAGTCTACATAACAAATGTTGGTGAATATGTAGATAAAAGGGAACCCCTGTACACTACTGATGGGAATGTAAATGTGTGCAGCTACTATGGAAAACAACATGGAGGTTCCTCAAAAAACTAAAAATTGAACTACCATATGATCTAGCAATTCCACTCCTGGGTACATATCCAGGAAAAAAAAAAAAAACTGAAAACACTAAATGATACAAGCATCCCTATGTTCGTAACAGCACTGTTTACTATAGCCAACATATGGAAGCAACCCAAGTGTCCATCAACAAACAAATGGATAAAGAAGATGTGGTGTATTTATATGTATATATATACACACAATGGAATATTAGCCATAAAAAAGAATGAAATTCTGCCATTTGCAGCAATGTGGATGGATCTAGAGAATATTATGCTTAGTGAAATAAGTCAGTCAGAGAATGACAAATACTGAATGATATCACTTATATGTGGAATATTTTTTGAAAACCACGAATGTATATAACAAAACAGAAACAGACTCAAAGATACAGAAAACAAACTAGTGTTCATCAGTGGGGAGAGGGAAGGGGGAGTGGGTAAGATAGGACATGGTATTAAGAGATACAAACTACTATGGATAAAATAGATAAGTAACAAGGATGTATTACACAATACAGGGAATTATTTTGTAATAACTTTTAATGGAGTATAATTTATAAAAATACTGAATCACTCACTGTGCTGTACACCTGAAACTAATATAATATTTAAATCAACTATACTTGAATAAAAAAAGAGGAAAAAAAAGGAAATTTAAATTTCAGTAAGCATATTAAAATTTTAGTGGGACAGACCCACAAAAAAAAATGAATAAACAAGGAAATATTGTACAGCACATAACCAATATTTTATAACTTTAAATGGAGTTTATGTAGAAAAATTTTGAAGCACTATGTTGCACACTTAAAACGAATATAATATTGTAAATCAACTATACCTCAAATGGAAAAATAAAAGCTGAACTCATTAAAAAAAAAAAAGATTCCAGCAAAAAACCATTGGATCTAATCAACAAATTCAGTAATGTCGCAAGATATGATATCAACATGTATAAATCAATAGCATTTCAGCACAATAATAACAAAGTATCTACAAAAGAAATAAAGAAAATAATTCCATTTACAATAGCATCAAAACAATAAAATACTTAGGAATAATTTTAACCAAGATGAAAGATATCTACACTAAGAACTGTAAGATATGGATGAAAGGAAATGAAGAAGAAACAGATAAATGGAAAGATAACCCATGTTCATAGATCGGAAGAATTAATATTGTTACAGTGTCCACACTACCCAAAGCTATCAACAGAGTTAATGCAATCCCTATGAAGATTCCAATGGTATTTTTCATAACAGAAAAAACAATCCCCAGGTTTCCATAATTTTTAAAGGACCCCAACTAGGCAAAGCAATCCTGAAAAAGAATAACAAAGCCTGAGGCATCACACTTTTGCTTTCAAACTATATTATAAAGCTATAGTAATCAAAACAGTATGGTACTACCATAAAAACAAACACATAGACCAATGAAACAGAATCTGGAGCCCCAAAATAAACTCATGCATATACCATCGACTAATATTTGACAAGGTAGCCTAGAATTTTCATTGGAGAAGAGACAGTCTCTTCAATAAATTATGTTGGGAAAATTGGATATTCACATGCAAAAGCATGAAACAAGACCCCTATCTTACCCAAGTACAAAAATTAACTGAAAATGGATTAAAGACTTAACTGTAAGACCACTGAAACCATAAAAATCCTAATAGAAAACACAGGGAAAATCTTGCCAGCAAGAGTGGCACTGCTAAGCTCTCCCCCCAGGAACTACGGCATGCGTCTCAGCATCAAGCTGCCATAGTTTGAACTGAGTCTGTGAGCAGCTATGTTTTATCTCGATTTATTTTGTGCATTTGTTAGCAAGACGTGTCCTAAGGTAATTGCTTCTTCACTTTTCATCATTTCAGCACACAAAGGTGTCATTGGAACACTGTACTTTTGGAAAGCTGGGGAAACATGTACTATTCAGGGAACCAGTAGTAATAAAAAAGGAATGAATTTTCCATCCACAAAACATCAGTGAATATCAAATGCATTATGCTAAGCAAAGGAAAAGCAGCCAGACTCAAAAGGCCACAAACTCCATGTATCCATTTATATGGCACCCTGGAAAAGGCAGAGGTGTAAGGATAGAAAAACAAATCAGTGGTTGCCAGGGGCTGGGGGTGGGAGAACAGCTGACTGTAATGGGGCAGCAAAAGGGAACTTGGGAGGCTGGAACTAGTCTGTATTTTGAACATGGTGATGGTTATATGACATGAATAGATGCATCTATCCAAACTCTTAAAACTGTTCACCAAAAGGGGTGAATTTTAACAGAAAATTTAAAAATCAACTTCTGTTAATCACACCATAAAACGATAAGACAAGCTACAGACCGGGAGAAGATATTTGCCCACATATAACGAACAAAGGACAAATGTCTAGAATATGTAAAAATTTTTACCAAGCAACAACTGAATAGTAAAATGGGTAAAAACTTTGACAAATACACTCCAAAGAGGAAATACAAAGATCCATTAAATAGGAAACGGTGCAAGCCTCATTAGTCTGCGGGAAAATGCAAATTCAAACCCTGATGGGATACAGCTACACACCCACCTGAATGACAAAAATGAAAATGTCTGACAGTGTCAACTGTTGGTGAGGATCAGAACAATTGTGGGCACGTGAATAATTACAAGCACTCTGGATATCAGTTTGGCTTTGTCTAGAATGAAGATCTACACCATATCAGCCATCACCTCTGTTCCTAGGTTCATCTCCTGTGGACTGGCATGCAGGTCATCTGATCACAAATGTTTACAGCAGCATTTTCAGTAATAGTGCTAAACTGGAAATAACCCATGCATCCATCAACAGTAGAGCTTTGGAAGAAGACATACAGGTGGCCAACAGGCACATGAAAAGATGCTCAACATTGCTAATTATTAGAGAAATGCAAATCAGAACTACAATGAGGTACCACCTCACACCTGTCAGAATGGCCATCATTAAAAAGTCTACAAATAACAAATGCTGGAGAGCGTGTGGAGAAAAGGGAACCCTCCTGCACTGCTGGTGGGAATGTAAGCTGGTGCAGCCGCTATGGAAACCGGATGGAGGTTTCCTTAAAAACTAAAAATAGAACTACCATATGATCCAGCAATCCCACTCCTGGGCATATATCCAGACAAAACTCTAATTCAAAAAGATACATGCATCCCTATGTTCACAGCAGCACTATTTACAATAGCCAAGACATGGAAATAACCTAAATGTCCATCAACAGATGAATGGATAAAGAAGATGTAGTATATATATACAATGGAATACTACTTAGCCACAGAAAAGAATGAAATAATGCCATTTGCAGCAACATGGATGCAACTAGAGATTATCATACCGAGTGAAGTACGTCTGACAAAGGAAGATAAATACCATATGATGTCACTTATATGTGCAATCTAAAATATGACACAAATGAACGTATCTATGAAATAGAAACAGACTTACAGACATAGAGAACAGACATGTGGTTGCCAAGAAGGCAGGGGAGGGATGGAGTGGGAGTTCGGGGTTAGCCGATGCACACCGGTATATAGAGAATGGATAAACAACAAGGTCCTACTGTAGAGCACAGGGAACTATAGTCAATATCCTGTGATAAACCATAATGGAAAAGAATGTGGAAACGAATGTATGTATATGTATAACTGAATCACTTTGCTGTACAGCAGAAATCAACACACTGTAAATCAACTGTACTTCAATAAACAAAAACAGTAGAGCTTTGGGTGATTCCCAACAAATGATGGGATATTATACAACTAAAATGAACAAACATTACTATGTGCAACAACGTGGTTTAATCTTAGAAAAACAATGTGTAGCCACCAAAAGTTAGAAAACTAGCCATAAAAAGTTCAGATAGTATGATTCCATGTATAAAAAATTCAAAAGCAGGCAACATAAAAACCATACTGTTTTAGGGATGAGCACACAGGTGTTAAACTACAAAGGAAACAAGTGCTGCAAAGAGCACAGAAGCTCGGGGGAGTGAGGGGCTTACGATTGGTAAGATGGCATGTTGAGGGCTGCTGGGGGGCCAACCACTGTATTTCTTGACTTTGGTGGTGTTCACATGTAGGTCGGCTTGATATCTATTGATTATGCTCTCCGTGTTTTATGCACTCAAAAAAAACCAGTCATGTCATGTCCTTCCTTTGCTCAAACCCTTCCAGAGGCTCCCATCTCAGTCAGAATGAAAAGCCATTAAGGCTCCGGTGATCTGCTCTTTCCATCCCCCACTCTTCTCGCTCCCACTGGTCCAGCTGCACTGGCCTCCAGCCATGCTCCTGCCTCGGGACCTTTGCACTTGCTGTTCCCTCTGCCTGGACCTCTCTCCCTCAGATATTTTCATGGCTCTCTCTGCCGATCTCCTTCAGATCTTTACTAACAACGTCTCCTCCTTAGAGGGGACCTCCTTAGCCTGTTCCCCACACTCAGCACACACTCCTTTTCTCTCCCCTCTGGCACTTGTCACGACTTAACAGACGACACACGTTGCCTGACAATGCCTTGTTCGTTGTCTGACTTCCCTTTCTAAATGTCACGTCTACAAGGACAGAGGTTTTTGTCCCCATACCGCCACCCCCGCCACTGCTAAGTCCTCCACACCTACCGTAGTGCCTGGCACAGAGCAGCTGTTCAGAAAAGTTTGTCACACTGATCATCTTAAGGCAGATGGTGAAACTGTGGAAAGTTTTGAGGAAGTAAGTGAAACCCCTTCTTTCCTGCTCTTTTTAAACAAGAATTTTTGCATATTAAGATGAAACGTACAAAACGTAAATTAACCTTTTTAAAGTGTGCAATCCAGTGGCGTTTAGAACATTCTCAAGGTTGTGCAGCCACCACCTCCACAAAATGACAGAACATTTTCATCACCCCGAAAGGAATCCCTGTCCCCACTTAGCAAGCCCTCCAATTCCCCCACGGCCCCTAGGCCCTGGCACCACGCATCCGCTATGGATCTGCCTATTCCAGACAGTTCATATACATGGAATCATACCGTATATAATTTTTCGTGCCTGGCTTCTTTGACTTTGCATGTTTCCCAGGTTGATCCATGTTGTAGCATGTGTCAGTGCTTCATGCCTGCTTTTGCCTGAATACTACTGCATTGCGTGGATGTACCACATTTTGTTTCTCCATTTGGGTCGTTTCTACCTTGTAGCTACTATGAATGATACTGCTGTGAACATCTGGGTA
The DNA here is from genome assembly GCF_003031525.2 of Neophocaena asiaeorientalis asiaeorientalis. NCBI lineage: Eukaryota > Metazoa > Chordata > Mammalia > Artiodactyla > Phocoenidae > Neophocaena > Neophocaena asiaeorientalis. The sequence continues at coordinate 2,174,188 of NW_020175079.1, forward strand.
CAAGTATTTCTTTAAATACCTGTTTTCAATTCTCTTGGGAAACCCCTTCTTAATAGTGATGTCACGGACCTACACCAGCTGTGTAACAAACATTAGGAATGAGCGTGATATGGTTCATGAACATGGGAGAAAGCCAGGTTTGGGCTCAGATCACAGCTCACTTTAAAAGCTGTTCTGTGAGCCTTGGCTTCCTCATGTGTACAATGGAAATATGGAAGCTGTAAGGATGAGGTTCCTGTATATAAACTGTCAGTACCACTTGCTTACTGGATTCTTCATTCTGGGATTATAATTTGAAGGATGACAATCTAATAAAAATATCCCCTGACCTAGCGGTTAACTAGTGATGTACCCTGGGCAAAATTCCATAACCTGAACTCAGAAAGGAAACCTCAGCTCTAAATCCTCATCTCATGGCAGCCGGGAGCTGAGAAATCTCTGAGAAATGCAACAGGCCTCTGTACGTAAGGGTTAGTGTGGCCTGGGCACCACAGGGCGGAGGTGATGGTCCTTCTGCCCATGGGTTCCGAGGAACCGCCCAGGCTTCCTGTTACTGCACAATCTGCACACCAGAGGGCGCCACAAGAACATACTTTAGCAGGGCTGACCAGTGGGCGCTCCAAGCCAAAACCTGTTTGGATGGGACCCGTCTCCGGAAACTAGTGGGAAAACAGCTGCCTCTGTTTTGCGGTGTACCCTCGGGAAATGGCATAGCTCTGAAGGTGACGATGCACCTGGGACTAGCTTGCAAGAAACCAGGCTGACCTGATATAAATTCCCCCCTCACTCAAGCACTGCTTGTGGTCCTTCCCACCCTCCCCTTCACCTCCTTTTCTCCCCCTTCCTTTCCCCTCCTCCCTCCTTTCCTCCCTCTCTCCCTTCCTTCTTTCCTCCTGTCCTTCCCAATGTGAAGACTTGCCGCCCTAATTTATCAGGTTTCTCTAAGTCTGAACGGTTGGCATACACATTTTCCTTAAAGTAAGGTCAGTCTGAAACATGCCTCAAAATCCCCGCGAGTTAATTTCCTATTAACATCCACAACAAAACCAAACTGCTACATCGACTTACATTCAGACAGTGGAGATGCTCCTAGCAGGAGGCAGGGGGAGCCTCCGAGGTCTCTCAATACAAGTTATCCGGTGCTCACTTGCAGAACGGGAGCGACCTTGTCTAGAAATGCACGTGCCACACCTCTGTCTGGTCCACTCAAGTTGGCAGCGGTGGGCACCCAGCAACTCGTTCCAGTGTGGTGATAGAGGGTCGGCTCCTGGTCTCAGAATCTACACCCGATCCCGGTTCTAACATCTTGAGATCCTAGATAGGTTCATGCAGCCTTGTCCAGTGGACCCTATCTGACCTCACAGGGCACTGAGAGCTCCTGACCAAGTATGTTTTCAGCTCTGCTGATTCCCTGGCCGTTCCGTGACAGCTGTTCCCAAATTCTGCCCACACTTCACCTCTGCATCACAGAGAAGGTCAAAGCCACAAAGCCTTTATCCTTTCTCCCCCTATGTCTGTGTCCGGATCCTTGAACTTTGGGAAGGGGGCAGGGGGAAGTGCGGGCAGAAATTATTCTGCCCAGGTTATATAAAAGATGCACTTTAAGAAACACACCCAAGGGATTCAAGCTAGGCCTCGTAACCAGAACGGCATCTCAACTGGACCAGGGAAGCCAAAGAAGAATCTAGGTGCTTTTCAGAAATGTCCACACAGGAGCCGCCTGGAGCCAAAGGTTGTATTAGAACTTGACATTGGATGGGGCCAATGGTTTTATTCTATGGGGATTAGCTTATTCTCTAAGGATTAATTCTGATTCTAGAATATTATGGCTAGCAGGTTATGGGGTCCAAATCCCTGTATTTTCTGGATAAGACAATGGGGTCTCAGAGAGGGAAGGGTCTGGCTTTGCCACATCATTAAAAGCTGGTGCACCTGGCTGGGGACCCCTATTTCCAGTGATGGAGTCAGAACTGCTGCAGTTACCAGCCTTCCCCCCCCGCCCTCCCGGTACCTGGTCCAGGTGAGCTGGGTGACCTGTGCTGACAGTGAGGGGAGTATGGACACAAAGCTGGACTCTCAGGGATTGTCCTCAGAAGCAAAATAGTGATTCTGATGCTTCTGCAAAAGGCAGCTTGGCAACGGATTGCAGAAAGAAAGGCACGTAACAGGATGCATAGTTTCGTGCCTTCATATCCTGTCTGGTGAAACCCTAAGAAGGGAATAAAGTGTAAAACATTCTTTATGTGCATTTGCCTTCAAACTAACACAACACCGTAAATCAGCTATCCTCCAATATATCGATAAAATAAAAATTAAATTAAAAAAATCTTGGTTCTTTCTTATGTCTTCTAACTCTTTGTTGAAGTTTCCACTGTGTTCTTTCATTTTTCTCCTGAGTTTGTTGAGCATCTTTACAACCATGATTTAGAACCCTTTATCTATCAGGTAAATTACTTATCTCCATTTCACCCGTGTGCTGTGCTGGGGCCCCCTTGGGGAGATGGCCGGAGCTGAGCTGTCTTTTATACATATAGCTGATTCACTTCATTGTTCAGCAGAAACTAACACAACATTGTAAAGCAATTATACTCCAATTTTAAAAAAAAAGTCGTTGGGAATATTATAAGACTTCTCTGTGGCCCCTGCAGTGAGACAGAGGTACGCATACCCCTTCTTCCCTCAAGCCTAGTTGGGGAGGGGACACTTCTAGGTCACGATGTGAAGAATTGATGTGTCCCTGGAACAGGGGATCTGGTGTCCTGGCGTCTATTTTTTCACTATTTGATTCACTTTTATTGTTTTTGTAATCATTTGACTGTAAGTAGTAGAGCAATATTAGTCTTTTGTTATTGTTGAGATGGAATGTACATACTATAAAATTCATCCTTTTAAAGTATGCAATCCAGTGGCTTTGGTATATTCACAAAGATGTGCAACCATCACCACTATACAATTCCAAAACATTTTCGTCATCCCAAGTAGGAACCCCATAGCCCCTCCCTTCTCCCCCTACAGACTCTGGGAGGCACCGATCTAATTTCTGTCTCTATAGATTTGTCTGTTCTGGGTATTTCATATAAATGTAATCCTATAACATTTGCCCTTTTGTATCTGGCTTATTTCACGTAGCATGTGACCGAGGTTCACCTGTATTGTGGCGTGCATTAATACTTCTTTCCTTTCAATGGCCAAGTAACATTCCGTTGTGTTGCTATGCCAATTGTGTTGGTCCTTTCATCCACTGATGGATACTGGGGATTTTCCCACCTTTTAGTTATTGTTGATCATCCCGCTATGTATGAACACTTGGGTACAAATCTGAGTCCCTGTTTTCTATTCTTTGAGGTATATAACTAAGTGCAATTGCTGAGCCATATGGTAATTCTAAGTTTAACTTTTTTGAGGAACTTCCCAAACCAGCAATTTGTTTTAAATTATCCCCCACTGCTTTCTAGCAACTCTGAATTATTCTCATTTCACAGATGAGGTACAGCAGAAGTCCAGAAACTCGCCTGAGGTGAAACATGTCATGAAGGACCATTGAGAACACTGAGCAGTTCTGCCCTAGGCCTGAGACTGGGCTCATTGCCTCCCCCACCCCGGCCCCCAGCCACCGGGAGCCTCTTTCTCTAGGTTGCCCTGGGCCTCACCATGGTGCTGTGATTTCTGGGCCCCAGGGACAGCTCTATGTAGAGTCCTGGGCAACACTGGACCTCTCCTTTCTCATGATCCAGACCCTGAAGGGGACGGCAGGGCCCTTAGCTGTGGCCTCCCTCTTCCTGGGGGCAGAGCTCGTGTCCTGGCTGACCTGGCGTCAGGGATGCACTCTCTGAGTCCATCCAAGGGTGTCAGACACCCTTGGTGTCTCAGCCTTTGAGATGCTCTGTCCTGACACCACCGTCAGGCCCACTGCCCAGGACAAAGCCTTGGCCTGCCCCCAGCCTGCCCGGAGCCCAACACACAGCTGCAGCCTTCCCACCTACTGGGTCCCTTGCTGAGGGTACGAGCTTCCCAGCCGGCCCTTCCATCCTGATGAGCACAGGTGCAAGGCCTGGAGCTGCTAAAAAACCCTGTGAAACTAAGAAACAAAACTCATAAAACTGAAATCCAATGACGTAGCTGATAAAAGTGGTATTAATAAAAGTAACACTTCATTAATTGTTTAGTGTTCTATTCGTAAACATCTCATTACTGTTGGACAATTTTGAGGTTTAATTTTCTTGCTTTTCCTGGGTATGCATGGTGGCATTGAGGAGAATCATGGCTTTCAAACACTCACAGGAAAAATCTTTGGTGTTGGATGTGGGCGCCTTTCATTGTGTTTGGGTGATGAGACCTCCGGGAGGCTGAGTGCTCAGGGCTTTGGAAAGTCTGGCCTCGCCCAGCCCAAGTTGGGGGCACATCCGGGACTGAGCAGTCCCACGATGGAGCTGCAGGGGGTCTTGTTTCTTGGAAAGGAAGAAACAAAGAGTGGCAGCAAACAAGGACGCCCCGTCAGTGCAAGCCCTGGTCCCCAGGGCCTGCAGCTGTTGGCAGAGGGAGGCTTTGAGGTGGCCCCAAGCTGAGGGTTGGTATCTCTGGTTGTCTCACCAAAGCCTGAGGCTTGGGCCCTGTACATTTCAAGTTTCGAGGTCAGGTTCACAAAGCTTTACAGAGTACATATTCAGTGCCTGGTTTTATGGCAGGCACTTGGAGCTCACAGGCTGAGGGTCCCCATAAGGGCAGGACAAATGGTGAGTACCAGGGTGGGGTGTTCTCTCCAAGAGCCGGGGACCCCAGTGTGGGCCCACATGCCGATGCACGGGACGGATGGAACTGGCCACGCGGAGGAGGGTGGAGGGCCCTGCAGGCTGAGTCCATTTCCTCAGCGAACACCTGGAGCTGTTCTGGGTCTCATGGGAGCACAAAGTAGCTGGGACAGGCTGGGCCTTGGGGCATGTCTACATTTTTGATGTGTCATTCTGCCGGTGGGTGTGGAGGATGCCTGGACAAGGGGCCGGGCGCATGGTTAAAAGGCTGATGTCATGGTCCACATGGGAGGCCAAGCCAGGGACGCCGAGGGATGGATAGTGGATTCGTTTCCCCGGATTGCCATAACAAAGTACTACAAGTGGGTGACTTTGAACAACAGAAGTGTATTCTTTCACAGTTCTGGAGGCTTAAAGTCCAAAATCAAGGTGTCAGCAGGGCCAACACCCTGAGACCATAGGTAGAATCCGCCCTTGCCTCACCCTAGCTTCTGGCTCCTGCTGGCCAGCCTGCCTGTTCCTTGTCTCGCAGATGCATCACTCCTATCTCTGTCTCCATGGTCACAGGCTTTCCCTGTGTGTTTCTCTTTTCTTCTCTTATCAGGACACCAGTCACACCGCAATAAGTGCCCCAACCTAGTCTAGCATGACCTCACCTTAATTATTTCTGCAAAGACACTTTTTCCAATTAACATCATGTTCACAGGTACCAGGGCTTAGGATTTCAACCCTTTTTGGTGAACACAATTCAACCCACAACAGATAGGGAGGAGAAAGGGAGGAGTCCAGGGAGACTGGACAGGAAGACGGTGGTGCTGGCCACTGAGATGGGGGTCGTGCGGTGGAGTGGGCTGGGGGGGGCATGAGGACTTCCGTTTTGGACATGTTGTGTCTGGGCGGTTGGTCTGTGGAGCAGCTGGGAGAAGAAGGCCAGGAGGCAGTTAGATGCGTGGTGCAGGGTGCAGGGGAGAGTGTCAGACTACAAGGGTATGTTCTCAGGTGTGTGCCTCTAGGCAGGTGGTGGTTGGAACCACGTGAGTGGGTGAGATAATCCAGTGAGTGAGGAAAGCAGAGGAAGAAACATGATCGGGGGCTCAAACCTTTAGGATGGGCAGAGAAAGAGTCACAGGAGAGAGGGGGGCAAGGACGAGGGAGGCAGAGGAAAACCAGGGCACCATGGAGCCTGCAAGCCAAAGAGGGGCCATGCATGGTTCAGGCGTGATTGGAAGAGGGGACCAAATGCAGCAGCAGAGATGTTTACTTGGGGAGGACTGAAAGGTGTGAGGACTTTCAGACTGGAGATCCACGGGCTACTTTTGCCTGAGTGTTTTCAGTGCGGTGGGCAGCAGCTGAACTGCTGGGCGTGAGGCTGGAATAAGGGTGGGTGACTGACTGCCAGTCTGTGCGATTACAGAGACAATTGCTGGGGCTGGGAGGATGCAAGAGGTCACCCTGGAAAAGAAAAGACTCTAAAAACCATCCTGGAGGGAATTGGAAAGAACACAGAGAGAAGGGTTGGTTTCCTGCCACCAGGGGGCGATCTGCACCAGCCCATCTGAACATTTTTCAAAGGAGATGGATAAAGGAACTTAATGATCAATAAATAGAACTTTTTCTGTGTAGCTTTCCTGTAGCCTCAGAGGCCTGTGTACAATAAATCAAATCTGTGGTGCTGAGTTACTGGCTCAAATGAATTATACCAAGGGTTTCTTAGAGTAAAACTCTGCCCAAATCTCACCTCTTTTTATAGGAGATTCAGTCATCTCAAGATTAGGATCCTTAACATGGGCTGGTGGTGAGGTTGGGAAAAGGAGAGAAGTGTGGGCTAATCCAGGAACAGACTCTCAGAGGGGCAGACATGCAGACAGAACACGGTTTCCCTTTGCTGGTGAAAGGTTCTAGATGCATCTTTTGATTCCTAAGGAGACGGTTATTTAATGTAGGAAGTTTACAGATCCCAGAATCTAACGTAAAAACAAGAAACACTTTGGGAGTCAAAGGGTGGTCGAGGAAAGGCAGCCACAGAGACACGTTTGGGATGGAGATTTTGTTTGTGTCCTTTTGTCTCCCACGTTGCTTGGGCCTCCCACTTACCACCGCAGGGTAGAACCACAGCAGGGCCAACCATCCCCTTGTGACGACTGGAATGGAACTCCTAGGATGAAGGTGGCAGGGCTGCCATTGGCCTGTGACCCTAAATGACCTTTTGGAGCAGAAACCCCCAACTTAGTCTCCTGTTTCTGACTTGGAACTATCCTGAGCTGTTATGTGAGAAAGAAAGTTCCACTGCACTGAGTCATGCATTATGTGTTTGGGCCTATTTGCTACACAGCCAAGCCTCCCTAACTAATACAAGGCTCCAGGTCACTAATCAAAATTAAGAATTTCTATTTAACAAAGGACCCACAGACAGAGTGAACAGACGGGTGGCAGATTGGAAAAAGATGTTTGTAATAACCAACACTGACAAGGGATTAACAGCCTTTTAGATAAGAAATTCCTATAAAGTAACCAAACCTCACCACCACCATTGCCCAGCTAGAATGCCATCTGAGAAGTGGGCAAAGGATAAAAGATTCATTGAGTTAGAAATCCAAATAGCTAAAATGAACGTGAAGAGATACTCCATATCACTGATAATCAGAGACATTCAAATTACAATATGAATCCGAGATGCCCCTTATCCCAATCAGATTTGGCAAATTCAGAAATGTGGACAAGGCAAAGTGTTGGTGAGGGGTGGAGGAAATGGACCTGCCATGTATCCACGGCTGGTGGGAATATACCCTGGTGCGGCCCTTCAGGGGCGCCACCTGGTGGGATTTCATGGAATTAAGGATGCACAGACTCCTTGACCAGTGACCCTGTTGTGACTCTGACGCGGGACTGGGAAGGGGCCATGATGTCGTCGTTAGCTGCCGTGGACCAGCTCCCCCTGACAGGGGATTAAATATGCAACCCGGAAGCAGTAAACCAAAAAGCAGCACTGAGTGAAACATACCAAGAAACCGAATGGGATACACAGCACCATACCATCTACATAAACCGAAGATTACTACACACGCTGAACAGCACCCCCTACCCCGCCCCCCCACAACACACTCTTGTATCCAAGGATCTAATAAACCCATCAGAATGGGTGTTTCTGGTTGGCGGCTGGAGGCTGGGAGGGGACAGGTGACGAGGGGCCCTGCGTGTGCATCAGGACACCTGAGGAGTATGAGGGGAATGCTAAGATTAGCTCAATTTTCTCACCCAATCTCCAAACGGGGGGAAAAAAACCTCAGAGGAAGTATTATCTGTAGAGCCTGACCCCTGTCACCTACCTGATCCTTCACCCAGTGCTGCTGAGTAGAGAGTTCATTCCATCCTTCCGACTTAGGGATTCGGTAGAGATTTCGACAATCAAAGCGCAACTAACTCCTATTTAACTGAAGTCGCCTCCACGGTCACGGTGTTTGCATGCAGGACAATTCTGCTTGGCCTCCAGCGCTTCATTACAAGGCCCAGCTTCCAACTCAGCCACTAACAGCCCCGAGGCAGGCCAGTCAGATGAGTCTTCATTCAGGTTGTAGGGGGTTTACCGCTAGAATCGGGGTCCTTGACCTCCAGAGGGACAGACTGCAGGGGAGGAGGGAGGTGTAGAGATTGCACAGAGAAGGGGATCCCACAGATTGGGCGGTATTTGGGGTCAGTGAACAGGACTCACGTGGAGGTAATAAAGGTGACCAGCCAGCTGCCTTTCCTGAGATGTCTCTCGATTGAAAGCGTTTCTCTTCCTTACTCATGTTCCAAAGCTAAGACAGGCCACTTGGTAAAATCTGCCTCCAGACCAGTACTGATTTCAATCCCAGTTTGGGAATCAGCCCAGGGGGAAGGCAAGGAAGGAAATGTTTATAGCTCCAGGATGGCAGGTCGTCTGAAATGAATCTAACACAGGGAGGTTCTTGGAGATGAATTTGTCAAATGGGCTGGGGCCAGATTAGGCAGCATCTTGGGCTTTTTCCTAGCAGCGGAGAGCCAAGCTACTGGACTTTCTTTAAGACAAGGTCAACATCAGCTAACAGATGTTTTGGAGGACTTCCCTGGTAGTCCAGTGGTTACGATTTCGTGCTTCCACTGCAGGGGGCACGGGTTTGATCCCTGGTTGGGAAAGTTCCGCATGCTGTGCGGTGCGGCCAAAAAAAGGAGAGCACAGTAGATGTTTTCAGAGGACAACTGACCATCTAATCCTGGCCTCACTCTGCTGTCAGAGACTGCAAACAGGAACTCTAATTAGGGGGCGTGGCACACGGCATTTTCCAAGTGGCTGCCACAATGTTTCCATCCCACATACTTTTCTTATAGTGTGACTCTGACATTCCTCCCATCAACAGTTGGGGTCTATGCATACAGATGGCCAACAGGTACATGAAAAGTTGTTCAACATCGCTAATTATTAGAGAAATGCAAGTCAAAACTACAATGAGGAATCACCTCACATCAGCCAGAACAGCCATCATGAAGAAGTCTACAAATAACAAACGCTGGAGAGTGTGTGGAGAAAAGGGACACCTACACTGTTGTCAGGAATATAAGTTGGTACAGCCACTGTGGAAAACAGTATAAACGTTCCTCAAAAAACTGGAAATAGAGTTGCCATATGATCCTGCAATCCCACTTCTGGGCATATAACCAAACAAAACTATAATTCAAAAAGATACATGCACCCCTGTGTTCATAGCAGCATTACTCACAACAGCCAAGACATGGAAACAACCTAAATGCCCATCAACAGATGAGTGGATGGAAAAGATGTGGCACATATATACAATGGACTATTGCTCTGCCATAAAAAAGAATGAAATCATGCCATATGCAGTAACATGGATGGACCTAGAGATTATCATACTAGGTGAATTAAGTCAGAAAGAGAAAGACAAGTACTATATGATCCCACTTATACGTGCAATCTAAAATATGACACACAGGCTTCCCTGGTGGCGCCGTGGTTAAGAATCCGCCTGCCAATGCAGGGGACCACAGGTTCGAGCCCTGGTCTGGGAAGATCCCACATGCTGCAGAGCAACTAAGCCCATGTGCCACAACTACTGAGCCTGCGCTCTACAGCCTTCGAGCCACAACTGCTGAAGCCCACGTACCTAGAGCCCGTGCTCCTCAACAAGAGAAGCCACCGCAATGAGAAGCCAGCGCACCGCAACGAAGAGTAGCCCCTGCTCATCGCTACTAGAGAAAGCCCGCGTGCAGCAACGAAGACCCAATGCAGCCAAAAATAAATTTTATAAAAACTAAAATATGACACAAATGAACTTATCTACACAGACATAGAGAACAGACTTGTGGTTGCTGAGACGGGTGGGGGAGGGATGGAGTGGGAGTTTGGGATTAGCAGATGCAAACTATTATACAGAAAATGGATAAACAACAAGGTCCTACTGTAGAGCACAGGGAACTGTAGTCAATGTCCTGTGATAAACCATCATGAAAAAGCATATGAAAAAGAATGTATATATATGTATAACCGAATCACTTTGCTGTACAGCTGAAACTAACACAACATTGTAAATCAACTGTACTTGAATAAATTAAAAAAAAGAGTTGGGGTCTTTTTTCCCTCCCCCTGAATCTGGGTACACTTATGGCTGTGGCAGACGTGACCCTATGTGACTTTTGAGGTGAGGTTATTAAAGGTGGTAGGATTTCTGCCCAGCTCACTTGGGATGCTTGCTCCTAGCTCCCAGCTGCCATGCTCTGAGGAAACTCAAACACAAGGAGGAACCACATCTAGCTGTTCTGCCTGATAGTCCAGCTGAGGTCCCAGCCAACAGCCGGCGTCCAATGCTAGCCCTGGAGGTGCACAAGCCCTCAGAGGATCTAGTCTTCCACCACTGGGTCATGCCTAGTCTTTGAGTCTTCCTGCAGAAGACCCAGGTGTCATGGAGCAGAGACGAGCCAGTCCCACTGTTTCCTGTCAGAATTCCTGACCCATAGAGTTCGGAAGCCTAGCAAAATGGTTCTTGTTTAACGCCACTAAATTTGGAATTGATTGTTACACAGGATGAGATACCCGGAAAAGAATGAGGCTATGGGAACAGCACAAGAGAGACCTAAAGACAAATGCTCATACACTGTAGGGGTAGATCTGACTAATTGGAGGAGGGGCTTGAAGATGAATGAATGGCCGACAGAATGATGAGCCATTAACTGAAATAACCTCAGAATGGGGAACAGAAAGATGGTCCTTTTGACTTTGTGCACGTGGATTGTGAGGTGGCAGCTAGATATGTCCACGAGCAGACCGGCAGGTGTGGGAGTCTTCAGCCTAGAGGGATATTTAGAGCCCTGGGAAGGAGGAGCTCACCCAGGAGAGGAACTTTGAAGTCTGGAAGAAGAGAAGAGAATTCAGAACCAGTCTTTGGGGGGAGTGCTCATACCAAGGGAGCACAGAGAAAAGAAGGTGGATAGAAACCAAGACAGAGGGGTCTCCGGTGTCTGGGGTACAGAGAGAGCTGCGAGGCCAGGAGCAACAGGGAGAAACTGGCCTTGGAGTTGACAACGTGGAACATCCATTTGGTTTCGAGTTATTTACCATAATCTCAGAGCTGAATCACTAAAAATGGATTTCTTGTGATTACCATTGTCTAATACCAGCTGGATGCCAGAGACCAGACTAGGTGTGCTACGTGTGTTATTTTGCACTTTTAATTTTTCTAACATTTTGGCACATTTTATTTTATCCTCACAACAGTCCTATGAAGTTAGGTGCTCTTACTGGTGAGGAATAAAAGGCCCCGAGGAGACACTACTGTCCGTGGTAGAGCCAGGATTTGAACCCAGCGCTTGCTGGCACCAAAGCTCTCCCATTTCCCCTCTCTGCCTCATCTCTCCTCCCCTCCTCTTCCTTAAACTTGCAGTCTCTGGCACACACACATTACCCAGAACACTGGGTACAAATGGGAGTAAATGGATTTTGTCGTGAAATGCAAAGAAAGAGAAGATCCCGCTTCTTGAGGCTGGAGAGAGCAGCAATGGACTTTGGTTTTAGAAGGTGGATTTTGCAGCCCTGGCTTGTGGTCTTGCTTACGTATGATGGCTGGAGGGGAGGGAGCATTGACTGCAGTGGTTCCCCTCACGGCTGTGCTGGGAAAGAGATGTAGATGGTGTGTTCAGGCTGTAACATCACAAAACCCCCAAAGGGAGGGAGAAAACCCTGAGCACACCTCCCAGAGGGCAGCAGATGGGAAGCTGAGTAGCCAGCAGCTGCCTGAGAATCTTTTTTTTTTTTTTTTTTTTTTGCGGTACGCGGGCCTCTCACTGTTGCGGCCTCTCCCGTTGCGGAGCACAGGCTCCGGACGCGCAGGCTCAGCGGCCATGGCTCATGGGCCCAGCCGCCCTGCAGCATGTGGGATCCTCCCGGACCGGGGCACGAACCCGCGTCCCCTGCATCAGCAGGCGGACTCTCAACCACTGCGCCACCAGGGAAGCCCCGCATGAACACTTTTAATCCTCACATCCATCTTATGACAGTGGTGTATCATCCCTACCGTACAGATGGGTAAACTGAGGGGCAGAATGGTTAAATAACTGGCCTGAGGTCAGTTAGTCATTGACAGAGACTGCATTAAGTCAGAGGAATTGGGTCCAATACCAGGGTATCTAGCTTCATAACATGCCTCTTTAAATGTGGACCTGTGGGTAAGAGTGAGAAGATCCTGTTACCCTAGGACCACAGAAGGGACGGCGGTAGCTCCATCCCATGAGGCTCGGCATGTTGGGACGGCCAGTCTCCCTGCAGCGACAGGGCTGAGAACTGGCTGCAGCCTGACCACTGGGGCCTATGGTTGGGGACGTGGATCCACCAGAAAGGTCTTCTGCCAGCTCTGCCCAAGGACCACTCTGTGGCCCAAGGGATGAGAGGACGAAGTGGCCAAAGCCTGGCTTGGGGTTGCTGAGGAGGCCCAGAGCCCCACAGAGCAACTCCCCAAATGTGGGGACCTCAGAACGGAGATGCTCCCCTGTGACAAGGGGGACACATGGGGAACAAAGTCCATTTAGAGCCATGGGGGCATCAAATAATTACACCTGAGAGTCTGGAGACAAAGACCCGGGCTGTGGCCTGGGCAGGGAGGGCCCAGCTCGGGCAGAGGCCGCCCTGGCTTTGCTGCCCCATCAGGCTGCTTCAGGGCTGTTGCCAGAATACAGGAGGAGGGCAAGTTGTCCAGGTCACCCTCACATGCACCAACAATGGTCGGGCTCCCTCCTTTCGTCATCAGTAACCATCTGAGAAGCCGCCACCTGCCCGTGAGCTGGATGCTACCAGAAAGCCCATCCCCCAGGAACCGGGCTCCTGGTGTGGCTTTGGGCCCCAGGGCAGCTGGAGGCCAGTTTGGGGGGGGTCACGCTCACCTGGCAGGACAGTTGACCCTTCATCCTTGATGCTGCCCTAGATACCAGCCAGGGTCCTTCCAGCTGTAATCTACCAAGCACAAAGGCAGGGGATCCCGGGAGCCTCAACCCTCCTTGTGGAAAGTTCAGTGTGGTGGATTCCTTGGAATGCTCGGCCCTGGCCCCCACTCCACCACTTACTAGCTTTGTGACCGTCTTTAGGCCTCCGTTCAGTTTCCTCACCTGCAGAACGGGGAGAATGATAGCATGTCCCAGACAGGGCTGCTGTTTGGATTAAGTTAGGAATGCACGTGATGCTCTGGACACAGTGGGGAAGGTGTTCAACACACGGTGACTATTATTACTCCTGTTATAACTTATAACACTAGGCTTTCTGTCCCAGGTGTGAAGGGCTCTGAAGACCGCCAGCTCAGCATCCCCGCTGCTAACCTCAGGTCTCTCCACCCACCTGCCTCCCTGGAGCGCCCAGCAATCTACCCTCCTGCAGCAAACAGTTTTGCCGTTTTCCAAATTCGTCCATAAGGTTCTTTCACGGATGAGTCCCTGGATCCACTGGCTTCATTCATGGGGCTCCAAACCGTGGCTGCCCAGGAAAGCCCACAGGCTTGGGGCCTGAGCAGGTTGGCGGCGGAAGTGGGTGTCAGAGCCCAGCCCAGGGAGTGGTTCACTCCCGTGGTCCCGTGTCTGTGGCTTTGACAGACAGGAGTTTACACGAAGATGCACCATCCAGTCCTCCAGACTGTGCACAAAGCAGCCTGTTGGCCCCTAGAGGTCTCCAAAATGCCCCTGTCCGGCCCACACCCAGCCCCACTGGAGGCCCCCGGGCAGAGCAGCCCTGGGGCCTGCCCACTTCTTTCCTTCCCAGAGGAGTTCCAATGAGAATCAGTGCTTTAAAATTTCCACCTGTTTGGGGTTGATTTTACTAAACACACCTGCTTAGGGTGGACTTTTCTAGTTTTCTCGTATTGTCATAAAGAGCCTGCATCACTGTTTGTAAAAATGGGTCAAGATTAGCATTGAGAAACCATCACGTCATCTGGGTCATCCCCACAAGTACTTCCCAATCACCACGGCTGCCCATCACCCTTCTCTCTATCCCTCAGTCCCTTCAGGAGTTCAGGTGGATTGAGGAGTGCCATAGGCATGAAGATGGCCCACCGGCAGGCAGGACTGAGCTTCCTTGTTGGAAAACTCTGGGTGCAAATCCTGGGTCGGCCTCCGCTGGCTGTGCAAGTCTGGGCAATTCTCCCCACTTCTCTGCACCTGTTTTCCTCCATCTGTATAACGATCATCGTCCTGGCCTTGAAGGCTCATGCAGGAATGCCACACTATGGGGCTGACACAGTGTCTGGCATATAGCTGCCAGGTAACATGACACTGTCGTTAGTTTGTGAAAAAGAAATAATAATTTAAAACAACACAGTGGAAAACCTGCAGTTCCTCAAAAGGTTAAAGATAGAATTACCACCTGATCCAGCAACTGCTCTCCTGGGTGTATACCCCAAGGAAGTGAAAACACGTGTTCACACAAAATCTCTTACACAAACGTTTATAGTAGCACCATCTGCAACAGTCAGAGAGTGGAAATAGCTCAAAGGCCCATCACCTAATGACTGGCTAAGCGAAATGTAGTGTATCCTTACAAAGGAATATTATTTGGCCATAAAAAGGGTAAAGTACTGACATACTACAACATGGATGAACCTAGAAAACGTGATGCTAGTAAAAGAAGCTGAGGGAGTTCCCTGGGGGTCCTGTGGTTAGGACTCTGTGCTCTTACTGCTGAGGGCCTGGCTTTGATCGCTGGTCAGGGAACTAAGATCACACATGCCATGAGATGTGGCCAAAAAAAAAAAGTAAAAGAAGTTGACATAGGGACTTCCCTGGTGGCGCAGTGGTTAAGAGCCCTCCTGCCAATGCAGGGGACACGGGTTCGAGCCCTGGGCCGGGAAGATCCCACATGCTGCAGAGCAATTAAGCCCGTGTGCCACAACTACTGAGCCCGCGTGCCACAACTACTGAGCCCACGCGCCTAGAGCCCGTGCTCCGCAACAAGAGAAGCCCGCGCACCACAACGGAGAGTAGCCCCCGCTCGCCACGACTAGAGAAAGCCCGCATGCAGCAACGATGACCCAACGCAGCCCAAAATAAATTAATTAATTAAAAAAAAAAAAAAGCTGACCGTAAAGGCCACATGTTGTGTGATGCTATTTGTATGAAACATCCAGATTAGTTTCATCTGCAAAGCAGATTAGTGGGGCCAGGGCTGGGGGGAGGCGGAACTGGAGTAGTTAATGGGTATGGGGCTTCCTTTTGGAGGGATGGCAGTGTTCTGGAACCAGATGGCTGTGTGATGGCCACACAACATTGGGAATGTACCAAATGTCACTAATGACAGATTTTACGTTACGTGTATTTTACCACAATTAAAAAAAAAAGAAAAAGGAACAGACCTTGCTAATCAATGCCATCTATTCCTCACGGCTGTCTTCTCTCTGCTACCTTTGGGCCCCCCTCGGGGCTGGGGGAAGGGCAGGGGCTGAACCTTGAGGAAAAGCAGAGATGGGGGCTCAGAACAGGTCTTTTCAAAAGCACGGTCCTCCCAGGGAGCTGCCCCTCTGTTCTGTCCCCGTTGTCCCCCAGCCTCCTCCTCTGGGTGGGGGCAGTGACACCTCCTCTGCCAGTCCCTGCAACACCCCATCCCTGGTTCTCGCACATAAGAGCACTTTCTTGAGAAAATATTTGCAAATGATATGACCAGTAAGGGGTTAATACTCATAAAGTATATAAACAGCTCATACCACTCAACATCAAAAAACAACCCGATTACAAAATGGTCAGAAAACCTGAACAGACATTTTTCTAAAGACATACAGATGGCCAACAGGCGCATGAAAAGATGCTTAACATTGCTAATTATTAGAGAAATGCAAATCAAAACCACAATGAGATACCACCTCACACCTGTCAGAATGGCTGTTATCAAAAAGACCGCAAGTAACGAATGCTGGCAAGGATGGGGAGAAAAGGGAACTGCCCTCCTACGCTGTTGGTAGGAATGTAAAGTGGTGCAGCCACTATGGAAAACTGTATGGAGGTTACTTAACAAACTAAAAACAGAGCTACCATTTGACCCAGCAATTCCACTTGTGGGCATATATACTAAAAAAACAAAAACACTAATTCAAAAAAATACATGCACCCCAATGTTCCTAGCAGCGTTATTTACAATAGCCAAGCTATGAAACAACCTAAGTGTCTATCAACAGATGAACAGATAAAGATGTGGTATATATATACACATCAGAATATTACTCAACCATAAAAAGAATGAAATTTTGCCCTTTGCAGCAACATGGATGGATCTGGAGGATATTATGCTTAGTGAAAAAAGTCAAACAGAGAAAGACAAACACTGTATGATATCACTCATATGTGTAATCTAAAAAATATGACAAACTAGTGAATAAAACAAAAAAGAAACAGACTCACAGATATAGAGAACAAACTAGTGGTTACTAGTGGGGAGAGGGGCAAGATGGGGTAGGAGACTGAGACGTAAAAACCACTATGTATAAAATCAGTAAACTACAAGGATGTATCGTACACCACAGGGAATATAGCCAATATTTTATAATAAATGTAACAGGAGTATAACCTTTAAAATTTGTGAATCACTATGTTGTACACCGGTAACTAATTTTATATTGGTAATCAACTATACCTCAATGGAAAAAAAGAGCACTTTCTTTTCATTTGGTGGGGCCTCACCTCTGAAACTCCACGAGTTCTGGCGGAGAGGGGGCAGGAAGCTGGAACTTCACACGAAGCTGCGGAGGCCAGTCCTCAGGTGACTGGAGAGACAGAAATGCAACAGGGAGGCGGCTGGCGGGGGCCACTGGAGGGTTGGCTGATTCCTGGATGCTGTTCAGATCCGCTTTTTTACCCAATAGGATGATACACGTGGTTCTGGGCTCTTGATCCAAGTCTTCCTTAACATCTCAGATTTGGGGAAGTAGCTCAGTCCTTCTGACTGCGGCCACCTCCCTGCCCACGTGGAGCCTTTTGCGGGGGCAGGGCGGGGAGCAGAAAGGACTGAAAGGGGACAATCTCTGGAGAAGCGTCCTGGTCCACGGGAGCACCCCGACTCGGGAGGCACACTCCTGCTGCCCCTGAGCAATGTCATCTCTGAGGTTGCTGCCAGCAGGTCCTTGTTTCTCTTCGTTTCAGCCACACCAGGACCCGAAGGGCCATGCCAGCAACACCCCCAACGTCAGCAACACCACTGACTTCACAAGTGTTCTTTGAACTTTCTATCCAGTAACACAGGCTACAGTGACGGGTACTACGCGAGCCAAGAGCTGGCGCGGGCGCTCCAGTTCCCTGGCCTGCACGCCTGCATGCCCCTCCAGCCCACGCAGACTGCCGAGGCCCAGACCCCGCCCTGCCGCTGGAACCCTGGGTAATCATTAGTCAAATCCATTCCACCTGCCCTCACTCATCAAGGGCATCTTAATTGTTGATACAAAACACTTGCATGTCTTCCAAGTGGAAGCGATAAGATGTTTGCCCTAGCCGTTGTCTAGGAACTTGGAGTCCACTGCATCTAGTTCCAGCTGAACTGGTTAAGACTGGCCAGGACCACCGATCCTCCAACTGGGCGTGTGCGAATGTCCAGAATGTGCTGAACACTTCATGTAAATTAATTTAACCCTCTAACAACCCTCTGACATCGGAACTGTTTTTAACGCCCATTTTATAGATGATAAAACTGAGGCCCAGTGCACTGCAGTGACTTTACTGGGTTCACACAGGTCGTAAGTGGCACACCCGTAGTCGGTGCTGTGATCTCAACCATTGTGTTAGACCATCTCCCCAAGGAACATTTCTAGCCCTTTCCAGGGGACCAAATGGGACATCAGGTATCAGCCTCACAGCCCTCATTTCCTCAGACAATACTTGGGGACATCTACCAACATTCTTTCAGGAAGGCCCTTGGTGTTCCCTTACTAGTTCCCAAGAGTCTTTCTATCTCTGTGGGGTGAAGACACACAACGGGGTTTCTGAGAAGAAACCAGATTACTACGTCATCTCACACCTTGCGGCTACCTCAGCTTGGTTTTCACATCATCGTGAAATCTCGGAAGATGTGTATTGATTTGAGAAAGCCGGTAAAGGACTCTAACAATTTGGTGAGCCCAAATGGCCACGTGCTTCCACTTGCTGGGGAGGCCACCGCACCTTCTACATTACGATAGTCTCCTTGGGGTCCACGTTTGGATCCTGGGATGGGGATAGTGACCCACATTCTTGGGAATTCAGCAAGTTATCTGATGAGCAGTCAGACGGCTCTGGGTGTCTCTGTTTGACACAGCCATCTTGGTGTCCTTTATACCATCCCTCCGACAATCTGAAACACTCAGAAACTTAGCTGCGAGAACGCGCGTGCTAATCGCTACCACTTCTGACTCCCAGGAATTTTACACGTCGAAGTGCTTTGAAAACTAGATTGTTCGAGGCTGAGAGAGATTGTGGAAGTCATGAGTGACATCGCACAACTGCATTTGCTCTCCATTAATCACAGTTTTCACCTTTCAAAGCCCCAAACTAGACTCAAGATGTGCAAACACTGGTAGGAAGTGAGGAGATACAAACTAGAAATAGCAAGTCATCCCGGGTAGAGTTGGAATGGTTTTGGACAACATTCCTTGCTGGGTCAACCTGACGCATTCAGAATGCCCGGGGGAAATTTTTTTCCAACTCTAAAATGGGAGATTAAATGATATCTAAAATTGTATTTTTTCAGGGACAAAGTTCCCAGGGTTCTTTTATGATAAGACAACTTTGGGAGATCCTGGACATCTTTCTGACGTTTATACTGGCGGGGAGGCAGGGCATACAATCTCACGCCCCAGGCCACCCCTGAAGGGTAGTGGTAGAATCCCATGACAGTCATTAGTAGAAGCTGCCTTGGGGGGACTTTCTCCTGAAGTTGCACAAGGTTAGCGCTTCTCAAAATTTAAGGTGCGTCCTGAGGAGGTTGTTAAAATACAGATTCTGACTGTATAGCTCTGGGGTGGGGCCTGGGACTCTGCATTTCTAACACACTCCCGGGTGATGCTTCTGCTGCTGCAAGGATATAGACGAATTGCTTGTGCTAGAAAATGAAAAGTATTGTTCACTACTGTGAAAACTGTACCATGCGTGTGCCGAGGTTGGGATTGGCCAAAATGTTAAAGAAAGCAACTCCTCCAATTGAGTTAGATTCAAGAGATACATTCAAGGAAGAGCCACAGTAAGATCAGGAAGCCCAGTGGAAAACGAAGACGACTTCTCAGCTGACGTCTGTCCAGGTAGGTGCACAGCTGAAATGTAATCCCGCCCAGGAACTGGGCATACAGGTGGACACACCAGGACTGCATGGTGGGCAGGGGCAGGGCTGGCTTCATTAGGAAGCAGACAACCTGTGTGTGGGGTGGCATGTCCCCAGTACCATACTCAGACCCTCCCCCCTCCACCGTATCACCCTTTGAGCCTTTGTGTAATTCTGCCACTCCCACCCCCGGCCCCGAACTGAGACTGTCCTTTGATGTTTTGCCTTCAACGTCAAATGATGGAATCATCGATCCTGTACTTGCTGTCCTCTTCCTCAAACCATCCATCACTTAGGCATTTGTCAGGGACAGAAGATGGGGCTGGCTGGATGCTGGATCCACTGAAGTTATTGGAAAACTATGCTTCTTGATTTAAATATTTATTTATTTGGTTGCACCGGGTCTTAGTTGCAGCAGGCAGGCTCCTTAGTTGTGGTTCGCCAGCTCCTTAGTCGTGGCACGTGGGCTCCTTAGTTGTGGCATGCAAATTCTTAGTTGCAGCATGCATGTGGGATCTAGTTCCCTGACCAGGATCGATCCCGGACCCCTGCATTGGGAACACGGAGACTTACCCACTGCGCCACCAGGGAAGTCCGTATGCTTGTTGATTTAAAAAATTCTTGTAACAGAGCAGGACCCCATGGGGTCTTCCCAGGACAGGTCTTCCCCCATATCCTCTGCTTTAGCTCCTCTCTTAAGTACCTAGATAATGGTATTTGATGCACATTTCCTGAGTTGTTTTGCAGATGTAACACACATAGCCCCAGGCCTAAGGACTGATAACCTTAACCCCAGAGACACGGCCCTGCTACCTCACCATCAGCCAATCAGAGAACTACACACAAGCTGATCACATACCCTGCGACTCCCCCCGACCTCCCAGCTCACTTGGCTTTTAAAAGTGCTTTGCCCTTTTACCCTTTGGGGAGTTTGGGGCTTTTAGGGCATGAGCCACCCATCTCCTTGCATGGACCTTGCAATAAACCTTTCTCTGCTCCACACTCCGACGTTTGTTTGTTTGGCCTAACTGTGCATCAAGCACATGAACTTGGGTTATTCTGTTTCTGCTTTTGGTTCTGTCTAACCCAAATGTTGCTGAGATAGACTCTCTGGCTTCTTTGAACAGGTATGTAAGCACTGATTAGTTAATTCCAAAAGTATTTCTTGAGCACCTACTATGTGCTAGGCACTTTGCCAGGTGCTAGAAACACAGGGAACAAAGCAGACGTGCCCCCTCCAGTTTGTCATCTAATGTGAGACATTAAATGAACGCTTGCAACATAAATACATGATTATAATTATGTTAAGTGCTGTGAAGGAAAAGGACAGGGGTCTTGCAGAGTGGGGGAGGAAAGCCTCCTTATCGAAGACCCCAGGATAAAGACACATTAATCTGGGCCTTTGGGGCAGGGTGGGGATTACCTAGGGCAGTTTGGGCCCTGCCTTTATTGCTTCAGCCACAGTTATGGACTGAATTATGTCCTCCCCAAAATTCAAAGACCGAAGCCCTAACCCTCCAGTGTGACTGCATTTAGAGACAGGGTCTTCAAAGAGGTAATTAAATGAGGTCGTAAAGGTGGGACCCGGGTCCAATGGGACTGGTGTTGTAAGAAGGGGAAGAGACGTGGGTGTGGGTGGGGGTGGCGGTGGGCCGGGCATTGCCTGTGCACTCACAGAGCAAAGGCCGTGTGAGGACACAGGGAGAAGGCAGCTGACTGCAAGCCAAGGGGAAAGGCCTTGGGAGAAACCAACCCTGCAGACACCTTGATCTTGGACTTCCAGCCTCCAGACCCTGAGACAATAAATTCCTGTTGTTTAAACCACCCAGCGTGTGCTGCTTTGTCGTGGCGGCCTAACAGAGCCCCTAACAGTCCCAGGTTAACGTCGGACAATGTTAAGTTTCTCATGTAAAACGTGTTTTGGCAGAAGTGACTCCTCTGCTGGCAGCTTCCCTGCAAATCCGTAAGTTTGGGCATCCGCTGTCTTCACGTGGATGGTCCACACGTTAGGAAATGGTTTAGAAACGGGTGTGTTTCATTCTGTTTTCCCTAAGAAAATGACTCCATGATGTGGTGGAGGGGGGCTCCAGAAATCCCAGGTTCTTCAGAGAAGCAAATCTCTGGTCAGGGGACCCTAATCACATCACCTGAACTCTGGGCACTCTTTAATTCACTGTTACAGTTCACATGATTAATTTACTTACCAAACCAAGGTTCTTTTTTCTTTTTTTTCTTTTTTGTCTTTTTGAAACTAGCATAGCAGACATCTAACATCTGAGCCCATCCAGCATTTTCTTCTTCCTTCTGTAAGTGCCCCCTGCTTGTCTTTAGGACCCACCTTCAAACGCTACCATTTGGGCGGTCCTGGTCCCATCCTTCAGAGACAGCTGGAGGTGAGGGGCTTGCATCGCATTGATGAGGCCCACTAATACATTGGATATTGTGAAGTAATAAGAAATATATATTTTGGTCTTCATCCCCAGCTCCTGGCCAGAGCTCCTCAAACCCTTGTAATTTCCTAAGTGATAAGAGCAAAAGGAGCGTCTTCTGTTAGATTTGGCCTTTGTCCCTGCTCTTGAAAGGTCTGGAATGATAAAGGTGAAAGGAGCGTCTTCGGTTATTCATAACAAGCCCCTTTCAACCACACCTGGGTTTGTCTTAATGTGGTGACTTTTGGAAAGCCCCTAAGGGTGGGGGACTGATTGTCAGGGGAACCAACCATGTGATTAGAGGGTTGGAACTTTCAGTCCCCCCCACCCCACCCCTCTCAGGAAGGGAGAAGGGCTGAAGATGGACTTAATATCCAGTGGTCAATGGTTTCATCAATCATGCTACCTAATGAAGCTGCCACCAAAACCCTAGCCAAAAAGGGTTTGGAGAGCTTTTGGGTTGGTGAAAAAGAACTCATCCATGTGCCAGGAGGGTGGTGCACCCCTAACCCATGGGGACTGAAGCTCCCGTGCTTGGGACCCTTCCAGAACTCACCCTATATATTCATCATCTAGCTGTATCCTTTCAAATGTCCTTTGTAATAAATTGGTAATAGTAAGTAAACTTGTTTTCCTGAGTTCCTGGGCCACTCTAGCAAATTATCGAACGGGGAGCGGGGTGTGTGTGTCTTCAAGAACCCCCAGTTTGTAGCCAGTTGGTCAAAAGCAGCTGGGATCTGTGATTGGCCTCTAGAGTGGGGGGCAGTCTCGTGGGGCTGAGCCCTTAATCTGTGAGGTTCTGTGCTAACTCTGGGCAGTTAGTGTCAGAACTGAGTTACATTGTAGGACACCCAGTTGGTGTCCACCAAGAACTGGAGAATTGCTGGTATGGAAAAATCCATACATCTGGTGTCAGAAGTACTGTGAGCAGGGGAAAAGTTTTCCTTTACATATGCTCAGAGCTAATGCACTCTTACACTATGGCAATAGCCCCACCGGAGATCACTAGAGATCATTAATTCTACCAGTTTAGAGACCATGGTGCTATACACTGCTGCTAAGTAGCTGTAGGGACTTGGAAAATTCACCTCATCAGCTTAGAGAGAGGCATCTAAAGAAGCTGAACATATAAGCTCAGAGGTGTGGCTGAAAAAAATTAAGGAAAATACTTTGCACCCTGAAGCTGTGGTTCTCATGCTTTAGTGCCGTCAGAATCACCTGGAGGGCTTGTTAAAACACAGCTTGCTGGGCCCCATCCCCAGAGTCTCTGATTCGGTAGATCTGGGTTAGAGCCTGAAAACTGGCATTTCTACAAGTTCCCAGGTGATGCTGAGGCTGCTGGTCCTGGAGCCACACTTTGAGAACCACTGTGCTGGCCTTAGTCTACAGGCATCCTTAATCTCCACTGAGATGGCCCCAGGCCCAGGATGGGGAGGGAATGATGGAGAGCTCTTATGGCCCTGATGATGTGACCAGGAAGTCCTGTGCTATTGAGAATAGAGTGACTCCATTATCCTGGGCAAGATCAGAGAAGGCTGCATGGGGTTGAAATGGAGAAGGATCCTGTGGGGCCCTCCTGGGTACAAATCCTTTCCCTGTCCCCCATTACTTGTTTGTAGGAAATAGGCTTCATTCAGCCTCCTTGACCTTCCCTGAGTTCCAAAGGGCAGATTCAAACAGCTGCTAATTAGGGAAGGGAAGAAACACAGAAACAAAGGAGGAGGAGTCAAGAAACAATAGTGCAGGGTCCTGGTTCCTCCTCAAGGAATATGCATAACAAAATGCCTTTGAGTCCTTCTGCCCCCATCCAGGTGGAGGATGGTGACTTCAGGCTGAGCACCAGTTTCCTGGAACACCGCCCTGTTATCTTACCACCAACCAATCAGAAGAAAGTTTGCACACAGTGGAAGATAATGAAGACTCTGACCCCATCCCCAAATGATTCTCCCTTTAAAAACTTTCATGGCTGAGCAGACTCTTTGGAGTTTGTTTTGGACGTGAGTCCATCTTCTCCCCATGTTGCCAGCCTCCTGAATGGAGCAACTTTTCCTTTCCAGCCAACACTCATCCTCTTGAGTATTGGCTTTCGAGCAGTGAGCATCTGAACCTGAGTTTGGTAGCAGGGTGGGGTACATCCTTGCCCCTCCCTTTTCTGTGGCAGATGGGGAATTCATCTCAGGGCCACTTGTAAGACTGGGGGCAACCTGAATGTCCTACACCTGACTCCACTGTGGTGCCCTGTCTGAAAGTGAAACCAAGCAGGACCCTGTGGGGCTCCTGGGCATGGAAGCCTTTCTGTGTCCCCCGCTTCTTTTTTAGGCTTCAGCTTCCATGACCTTTCCTGAGTTCCAAAGGGCAGGTACAAACCACTGTTAATCAGGGAAGGGAGGGGATGCAGAGACAAGGGACGAGCAGCCCAGAAACAACAGTGCAGCCTTGGGGCCGGTCCTGGTTCCACCGCAAGGGATACACATAACAGTATCTTTGAGCTCTTCTGCACAACTAAAACCCCCAACAAATGGAAGATGTTAACTACCTGACGAAGCATTCTTCATCCCAGAGAGAAGGTCACAGTTTGATAACCTCCAGAACCACAGAAGCTCATCAGGAGACCACCTGAGGCCAGATTAAAAAACTGCAGACCCGGGCTTCCCTGGTGGCCCAGCGGTTGAGAGTCCACCTGCCGATGCAGGGGACACGGGTTCGTGCCCCGGTCCGGGAAGATCCCACATGCCGCGGAGCGGCTGGGCCCGTGAGCCATGGCCGCTGAGCCTGCGCGTCCGGAGCCTGTGCTCCGCAACGTGAGAGGCCACAACAGTGAGAGGCCTGCCTACCGGAAAACAAACAAACAAAAACTGCAGGCCCTGCACACACCCTGATCCTTATCAGCAAAGCCACCCTTGAACCACTGCTATGAAACTCCTCACCAAATCCCCCCGGGCTGGGACACACAGTTTCTGAGGGCACAAGCCCACTGCGTCCCCCTTTGCCCGGCAAAGCAATTAAGCTATTCTTTTCTATTTCACCCAAAACTCTGTCTCTGAGATTCGATTTGGCACCGGTGCACAGAGGCTGAGTTTTGGGCATCAAATTCTGTTTGCTTCTGGGGCAGTGAGAAACCAGCTGGAGAGAGTAAGGGAGGGGCTGAGTCCAAGAACGTACCTTGTAACAGTACCCTGTTTGCAGGGTGTGGAGTTTGTGTCAGATACAAGGGATGTCACGGGTTTTGTTGGTAATCACTCTGCCCAGCAACCACCAGCCCCCAAACTGCCGTCTGCCGGGAGAGGGGAGCACGGGAGTGGGACACTGCGAGGTGGCTCTGGGGTGACAGGCAGAGGCGGGGCGGGGAGGGAAGGAGAGAGAGCAAGCAGGCGAGGGCAGACACAGCTGCTGGAGCCTGTGCCGGGGATGAGGGGGAGTGGAGAGCACATCTTCAAGGCTTTTGAATAGAATATGAAACTGCAGTCTTAAAATGAACAAGACCAAATCTTAAAAACCAAAATGAAGCTCTTCCAATAACTCAAACGCCTTATAGAATTGAACTGTCAATTAAGGGAATTAAGGGAATCCAGCGGATAAGGAGAATCTTCAGAGCACAGTTTTTGGGAAAATGAAACCTTGCCATATTCATCCCCTAGAGTTGAGACTTCTGTAAAACTGCTCACACTTGTATTGGCCGTATTACCTGGGGTCTGGTTTCTGTTGTACGATCCAAGGAGGATTCTCGGCTGGCTCCTTGCTGAAGCAGATGTGTGGTCCAGGTTAGAAGAGTCCCTTGTCCAGCAGGCTGCACTGTTAAGCCTTTAATATCCTTCCTGGCCTGGAGTCTGAGTTGGCGTATTTGGTTGTCCTGACCATGTCATTGCTTCCTTCTAGAATCCTGTCCACTTTTTTTTTTTTTTTTTTTTTGCAGTACGTGGGCCTCTCACTGTTGTGGCCTCTCCCGTTGCGGAGCACAGGCTCTGGACGCACAGGCTCAGCGGCCATGGCTCACGGGCACAGCCGCTCCGCGGCATGTGGGATCTTCCCGGACCGGGGCACGAACCCGCGTCCCCTGCATCGGCAGGCGGACTCTCAACCACTGCGCCACCACGGAATCCCAATCCTGTCCACTTTTTGCCCCAAACTCCTTAGCTTTAAAATCAATTATGCAGTAAATACTGTGTTAAAATGCAAGCACTTCAGTTTTCCTAAGAAAATGAAATTTACAGTATCCATGGGAATGATTATCATCAAATAATTAATGGCTTTAAAGAAAAGAAAATGTAACCAAATGCCTGTATTAGAAGGCACAGTATCAATCTAGGTAACGAGAGGTGAGAGGGGCTGGAGCTTTGAGCATGTCCAGGAAGACTTTCATTAAACAACAGCACTAACTAGATATTTCTGCTCATCAGAAGTTGTATTTCAACTTCATGGAGAAAGGGGAAATCATACGAAAGCGAGCTCTAATAAAATTTATTCCAGAAAGCCATTTCCAGGAGCTCTCTTAAAGTGCAACTCAATCTCTTTCTTGTTTTACTTCTGCAAATAAAAATTAGCAAGGGATGTTACTGTGGTGTGGTGGGAAGGACATTCCATTCGGAGACCTGAGTTCTGGTCTTCACTGTGCCTTGACACACAATTGTGACCGAAGTTTACCTAACTCGCCCCTTCTGCTTCAGTGTCCCCATCTATAAAAACAAAGGGGTAGAGTACGTGGCCTTAAGGCAACTTTCAACATGACGTTCTACAATTTCAAGATGCCAGGTACAAGGTTAAAAATGATAACCCCTTGGAGAATAGGCTGGTTCTATGGTGCATGAAATATACACGAGGAGCCTGGAGCATCTAATTCTATCAGAAAGCAAAGAAGTGCTAAAAACCAACAAACAAATACAAAACCTACATAATAATGGGGTATGTCAAAGGGACTAACGAAAAGAGTTCCCCAAGGCCAAAGCTAAAACAATTAGAGCAAGCAAATAAAGTAATATTGGATTATAACCCAAGTACAAAATAAATATCTATGGGTCCATATTGATATATATAAATGATTGAATTTTTTAAATGGGGGTGAAGGGTCAAATCTCCCATGCAGAAGAATTCCAAATAATGTATGTAGAAGCTCCATACTCAGGGAGGTAGAGTATCACTCCACACTTTATGTGTGGGCTTGACAGTGACTTCCTTCCAAAGAGGACAGAGGAAAGTGAGGGGCGGGGCGTGAGGTGAGAGTAACTTTCCAGTAGAGAAATTTGACAAACATTTCCTCAGCTAGGTGATCAAGGTTCATGTCAGCAGTGGTAATTCATGTTGATAGTATATACTCTTGATATGATGTGATGAGAATCACACTTCATCTCTGGGGTCTTTCAAAAAACAGATTACGCTAGTCAAATCATGAGAAAAGTATCAGACAAATCTCAACTGAGGAACATTTGGGAAAAAACTGACCAGTATTCTGCAGAACTTTCAAGGTCATCAAAAACAAGGAAGGTCTGAGACAGTGTCACAGCCAAGAAGAGGCTAAGGAGACGTGATGTTTAAATGTAACGTGGTGTCCTGGATGCGAACCTGGGACAGAAGAAGGATATTAGGTATAAACTAAGGAAATCTGAATAAAGTATGAACTTTAATAATAATATATATTAGTTCCTTAATTGTAACAAATGTACCATACTACAGTAAGAGTTAATAAGAAAGGAAACTGGTTGTGAGAGTATTTGCGAAGTCTCTGTACTATCTTGGCAATTTTTGTTAAATCTAAACTGTGCTAAAATAGATTTTGTTTTTTTTAAAAATTATATCCCTGAGGGCTAGCAAGCTTTGCAAAAATGATTCAGTACGGCCAACTGACTGGTATGTATAGGGAGACAGAACTGACAGAGGATTTCCAATAAACATGAAAAAAATAGGGTTTAATTAATCAGAAATCTTTTCCCGTGAGCTTTCCAGTAGATGGAGCAGTCATGGCACGTGTGCAGAAAAGGTTAACCCAGGAGGCCTAGGTTGTCCAAACCCTATGTGTTCTAGGTCTTCAAGACTGGCCCTTGACCAGCTCCTGGGAGATAAGCTCTGAGCCATTGGAATATCCAGCCTGATAAGAGTGTCTCTGCATGCCAAGGGCCTGGGGCCATCTTGGGTTGTTGATACTAACAGTGCAATTTATGGTGAATGCTTGCTTTTGTTTACCTGGGGCCCTGGGCCATACTGACTGAGTTTGACTTCTTGTGGGGGAAGGGGACAGGAGACTGAATAGCTAAGGTTAGTCATGTGGGTGCTTCATGCCTACATGACCCCAATAAAACTCCTCAACACCGGGTCTCAAGGGAACTTTGCTGGCTGGCATTACTTCATACGTGTTGTCACATGTTGTTGCTGGGACCATGAAGGGCTATCCCCTGGGAGAGGACACTGGAAGCTCATGCTCGGTTTCTCCTGGACTTTGCCCTATGTCCCATATTCCTTTGCTGATTTTACTTTGCATCCTTTCACTGTATGAACTGCAACCAAAGTACCACAGCTTTTCTGAGTTCTATGAGTCCTTCTAGGGCATCGTCAGACGTGACAGTGGTCTTGGGGACCCCTGACACCACATGGCATACAGACTGGGGTCTCCAACCTTCGACATCCTGGCATATCTAACAAGGGACTAAGCCATATCCAGCAGGGGGCACCCTTAACGTGGCGATTGTTTGAGAACATAAACTACCTGATCAATTAGCCAATTCTCCATTTCCCTCCATTAGTCCTCAATCAATACTTTGGAACTTAGAAAAGCACATATTCAATTTCCTCTTCCCTCCAGCTCCTGAAAGCCCTCATACTTTGGAGGTGTTTTTGCCCAGTTTGTTTGTTTGTTTTTGTCTGTGTCGGTTTTTTTTGCGGTACGCGGGCCTCTCACCCCAGCGGCCTCTCCCGCTGCGGAGCACAGGCTCTGGACGCACAGGCTCCGCGGCATGTGGGATCTTCCCGGACCGGGGCACGAACCCGCGTCCCCTGCATCGGCAGGCGGACTCTCAACCACTGCGCCACCAGGGAAGCCCCTCGCCCAGTTTTAAAAGGCACACACAAAAGAATTCAATCACATTTCTGCCCGATAAATCTCTACTCTCCCTGAGGACAGGAATGCAGCTTGCCCGCATTGCAACACTCCCTGGTCACGGCTCACGGCTCTTCCCTGAAGCTGAGACAGCGCTTGGATCAGCAGGGTGCGACTGAGAGAAAAAGGCCAGGCTGGTGTGGCAGCTGAGACATTCATTGGTGGTCAGGGTCAGTAGTAGATGTTTTGGTCAGCGCCTCGCACGCTTCTGTAACGGGGGAGCTGCCGAGTCGGCCTCAGTTCCAGCTCATAGAGCCCCTAAGTGGCTGGGAAGTGTGGGGTCCTACAAGGAAGCAAAGTTTGGGTGTTGGGAGGAGTGTCTGGGCTGCACCCCCTTCCTCTGGCCAGGGCAACTTCTCCACCCCAGCCCTGGGCACTTTTCCACCAGCTGGAGGACTTAGCAGATACACCCGTTGGCCTGGTGTGGTCCCTGCCGCCAGCTTCAGGGAGAGGCAGCCCCCAGCTCCCAACAGCCAACTGGAGTCTCGTTGGGCTGCACCTCACAGGCCTACAAGGCCTGTACCCAGCTTTAAGACAGGAGAAAGAGCCGGGAGTCTGCGACAGAGACATCCACGGTTTAATGGATGGGGAAGTTTACACATCTAGAGCAAGGTCCTGGAGCAACGCTCCATCATGTGCGCCAGACGACGGGCAGGACATGGTGGCAGTCTTCGCTCCTGGAGGGAAGGAGAGATTGCTAGTTACAGGGGGAATTGAGGTCAGGTTGGTTCATGGGTTACCAGGGAAACCAGCAGAGGGACACGCCCCTCACCGCTCCTTTGATAAGAACAATCACTAGCTGGGGCCCGGGGCAAGTATGTAGGAAGGTCAGTCATGTGAGTAGTTGCAGGTGAAGCAGGCACTGGTGAGCAGGGGGATGGACAGACAGCAAGAGGACAGCCACCGCGAGTGGCCTGACCATACAGGTCTCTACTTGGAAGGACTTGAGCCTGAAGGCCTGGACATGTCTTGGAGATAAAAACCCGGTGCCAACAGCCATGGTGGCCACCGGTCCACGGGGAGTCAGAGAGGGTTTTTTTCTATACGCAGTACCTCTGAGGCCTTGTTCCTGTAAATTTGGGGGTCACAAGCTGGCTTTCTCTTTGATTTGATCCAGTGGTCCAGAGGTGATTGATGGGTGGAAGTTGATTGGTGAGAAGGGCTCTAGGGCCCAGGACCTTCGGGAAGGAAGACCTTTAGGGCAAGCCCATCAGGTGGTCTTGCTGGAACCTGACTGTCACAGAAACCATGGAGATTTCTGGTTTTTTCTCAGGCCCAAGCCTATAGAAGCTGGGGCTAGTTGAGGATGTCCAATTCCCGTTTCTGCCTTGGGAATGAAGAGGCATGTTTCCAGCTGGGTTTAAACACATTAATGTCCAAATTGAGTTGGGCTCTCTTGCTATTTAAAAACCCTGTTTGGTAAACACTTCACCGAGCAATGGCTCTGAAAGAGAAAGATTACTTTCCCAACAGCCCGGCTTAGTAGAATGCATTTGATTCAAACAACCATCAAAGCGGATTTAAGTGGAATGTGGGTTTCAAAGTCCAGCTGAGAACCAGTCTGCAGGGACTGCGGGCTCCCCCACAACTAGGGAAATGAGGGCGCGGTGGGCACCAGCAGACCTCCTTGGACCCTTCCCACCCTCGAGGCCTGTTGGGCAGCAGAGCAAGCAGGGAATTGACGATGCTAGGAAGCTATGCACAGGCTGCCCGCTCCTGCCTTGGGACCAGAACAAGCAGGAAAGACAAACAGAAGGGCAGCAGCCTTTACACACTGACCGCGGCGGGTTGGGACCAGGAGAGGCCGATCCACCAGAGGGTCCTAGCTGTGCTCAGATCCCAGGCCTTGGAGTCCGCTGTGGGGTGTTGTGCCCCTAGCCCATGGGGCCAGCTTGTCCACCTGCCTCACGTCTAGGGCCATTTAAGAATTTTCTGGGGACTTCCCTGGTGGTCCAGTGGCTAAGACCCCGCACTCCCAATTCAGGGGGCCTGGGTTCGATCCCTGGTCAGGGAACTAGATCCCACATGCTGCAACTAAGAGCCCGCATGCCGCAACTAAAAGATCCCACGTGCCACAACGAAGATCCTGCCTGCTGCAACTAAGATCCGGCGCAGCCAAATAAATAAATAAATATTTTAAAAAAAAATCTTCTGGATGACTCAGCTCTGCAACTGCCCCATTGCTGCCACTTCTGAAGAAGTACCCCCACCTGCGCCCTCCCGGGCTCTTGGCCAAATTTGCTGCAGTTAAACTTGGATGGGACCTGAGCTTTCATGTAGAATGGGAGGGGGTTTTGTTTTGTTCGTGGTGGGGGGATGATGGAGGGTGACAAGAAAAGAGTAGCTGGACACTCTAGTGACAAGTTTTAATATTCCATCTTTTGAAAAACTGAGATTTTTTTAACACTGACATAGAGCAAAGAGAACCGTGATGTGTTTCATAATTTATGTGGATGATACATCACGGGCTTTTGACCGTTCTAGCATATTTACAATGATTACAGGTTCTTCTGTCTGGGAGAAGCCTCCTTTCTCACCAGCACCCGAGTGTTGCTGGCTTCTGACCGTGAGACGCACCCACGTCTAGCACGTCCCCGGGCTTCCAGGTTGTCCATTTACCCCATCTTCTTCTTGCCCTGCCCTGCTTTGCTCCCAGTACTCTGCTCACCTCTTTTTGGGAACTGTGACCTTGACTGGCAGAAGGACCCTTCTCTCCCTTCCTTCCCCTTTGATCTTTATTGAGCTTTGGGTTCTGTGTAAATAGGATTTCTGTCCTCAAGACTCATAGCCTAGCAGAGCTGACATGATACAAACCCAACATATGGAAACACAAGGAAAAGGAACCAAACCCAAACTGGGGGGAGAACGGGTCAGGGAAGCCTTTCTTGAGGACATGGCCTCTAACCTGTGTCCTGAATTGAGCTGGGTGACTGACTGTGTAAGGGTCGGGTGGCAAGGGAAAAGAGAGAGAAAAGGGGGGTATGGTGGACACTGGCCATTGTTCAAGGCCACCCAGCATCCGAACCCCTCTTTCTGCATCTGGGAAGCTCCCCATCTTGTGATTCCCGGTCAGTGGCAAGACCACCATTGTGGAAGCCAAAAATTCAGATAATCTCATTCTTAGCCTCCCTTTCTGCTCATATGGGCCTGAGACACAGGCACCACCTGTCTGCGCACTTGTACCATCTTTGAACTGGGAGCTAGTGATGCAAAGTAGCAGGTCTGTGCAAGGTCCATTCTGCAAGGCGGATGGATGCTTTGTTGTCCAGAGGCAGTAGTGTCACCATTTAATCAGCACTGTCCAGCGTTTGGTCACAGTGTTGTCAGGAACTCTGGGCCCAGCAGGGGTAGCGGTGATGATTTCACAGTGGTTGTTCTGTACCTTAACTTTAGACCTCCTCCTGGCCTTGGAAGCTCCGGGTCTGGTTCTCTAATACTGGACAGCATGTGAGTTCTCCATCATCTTTTATTTTTAATTAGACTTTTTCTTTTGGAATAATTATAGATTCACATGCAGTTTTAAAAATTAATACAGAGAAGCGCAGAGGGTTTTTAGGGCAGTGAAAATACTCTGTGCGATACCATAATGTTGGATGCATGTCATTATACCTTTGTCCAAATCCATAAAATGTACAACACCAAAAGTGAACTATGGTGTAAGCTGTGGACTTTGGATGGGGATTTATTAATGTAGGCTCCTCAGTTGTATCAAATGTACCACTCTGGTGGAGGAAGCTGAAAATGGGGGAGGTTATGTATGTGTGAGGCCAAGGGGTATATGGGAAATCTCTCTACTCGCCTATCAATTTTGCTGGGAACCTTAAACTGCTCTAAAAAATAAAGTCTTAAAAAATATTGTCTCTCCCTCACAAAAAATTAACCATCAGTCTGAACTGCAGATCCCACTTAAGCACACACACACACACACACACACACAAAATCATCCATTGAACCCTCGTCCGCCTGATGAGCATGGTCCAATGGAGTGTGCTATAGACCTTTGCTACTCCAAATGTGATCCATCACCTAGAAGCTTGTTAGAAATGCAGAATCTCAGGCCCTTTTCTAGATTTACAGCATCAGAATCTACCTTTTAACCAGATTTCAGGTTTCCTCACACTGAGGACTGCGAACCACTGGTAGAGCTGACAAAAGGCCCAGTCACCAACTTTAGGAGCTCCTGAGTTGACCAAGCAGTGCTTGGGGAACAGTCTTAACTGGGCCCTGGGCTTGTGACCCACCCACCATTTAAATGTTCTACAAGTGCTCAGTGTGCATTTTTCTTCAATCCAAATCCTCAATTAATTAGGAAAGCCTCCCCAGAGCTGCCAGATTAAATGGTTCTCTTTTGAGAAAGATTCAATATTTGCCCATTCAAATTAACCCAGCTCTCGCCTTCCATCGAAACATCCGTCCAAACGTAATGCCTTCATTACTTTTCTCACTCTAGTTTCAAAATTGACTATAAACAGATCCCTTTTCCCTGGACATCTGAACAGGAGAATTCATCCTTCCTTGCCTGGGATTCCAAGTCTGTCTCAGTAATGCAATTAATTTTAATCAGGAGTCTAAGCTTGTCATTCAATCCAATTACTCTCAATTAAGTGATTGTGTCTTTCACGTCATTATCAATTGACTGTGATTACTTATTATCAAGTAAACTCAATATATTTATGATGACTTTATTAATCAGACAATGCCTGCTGTTCAAAACAATCCATGGTTTTATTCAGGGGCCCACAATCCGGGCACCTTGAGGTTCTGTGAAATCAGTGTGAACCAATGATATTTATCAAACTCCTGCAAAGCCAGCCTAGCCCTGTGCTGGGAATGTTGGAACAAACGAAGGCGCAGAAGACAAACACTGCTCTCAGGGCCCTTATGTGGGATGGATGATGTGTGTGCGTGACTGGGGATGATGGGGCGGACAAAAAATTCCGGATGGTGGAGGAGGACTGACTGGACCAGACGGTTTTGTGATAGAAGCAGGGCTGGAGTCTTTGGAAGGCATAGAGCACAGAGCGCGTCAGGTGAGGCCTCATAAGGACTGACAATAGGAACACTTTGGGATGCTTGCTAGACAGATGCATCCCAGGGCCCCGCCCCGGACCTGCTGAGTCACGATCTCTTGGGCATCCAATAATCCGACTCTTAATAAGGTGACTCATATGCAAAGGAGGTATGAGATCCACGGACATAGCAGTTAAGAGAAAGGTGTCTGACTCCAATGCCTGATGTTACTTCCCAGTTTCCACGCTAGCTTTATGACCTTAGAGAAATTACCTGGCTTTCTGAGTCTCAGTTTTCTCATCTTTAAAATGGGGATAAAAATGCCTGTTTCATAAGGTGGTTGTAGGAACTGAATCAGATAGTTTAGCAGGGGTTCCTGAGCACAGCAGGCCTTCGAAAAAGGTAGCTTAAAGAATACAAAGGAAGGAATAATGCAGAGAACATTCCACATGGGACATGGCGTGAACTCAGATTAGGAAGCAGAGGAAGTCTCAGAGGGCCAGGACCTGGCCAGGGTGATGGAAGTAGGGTGATCAACTGTCCAGTTTGCCCAGGCCTGGAGGGTTTCCTGGAGTGTGGGACTTTCCTGGGCAAACTGGGACAATTAGTATGGGAGCAGAACTTCCACCAGGAAGGAAAGTGTGAAGGTGGAGGGTGGCTGGAGCCAGGTTGTATAGGGCTGCTCTGCCAGCCCAGCGATCCCACACTTGTTATGTGTGAGACTTGACTTCACGTTTTATCTGCAAACGCAACCCTGTTCTACCGCAAGCTGATGAGAAGACACTGTTATGTACTTGGAGTGTCTAGCTGTTTCTCAGCCCTGTTCCAGGTGGGGCTTAACTCAAGCTGAAATCACATCATCTACTCAACCCAGAGCACTGGGGAAAGGGCAGAAAATGACCATTTTTAATTGTAGTGGTCACTGTTGGTGCCTATCCAACCACCATTCCCAACTCCTCGTCTTACCCGCTTCCCACCATCAAATCTCCTTTGTAGCTAAGGCGGCCACACGCTCCAGATCTGGTCCATGTAACACAACATGAGATCTATCAGCAGGCTTCCAGGTAGGAGCTCTTCTCTCTGATAACAGGAAAGAGACATGTGAGCAAAGCTCTTTCTCTTACCTCCTTAGATTCTCCCTTTGGATACAGTTATGCAGTTATGCGACGATGTGATGCCTGGAGCAATGGCAGCTATCTTGCAACCAGAGGTCTAAAGAATGACAGAGATGATGACCCAATACTCTGACATTGTGAAACTATTCAACCAAGACTTCTTATGAGGTAAACAACTGCACTACATAGCTTAAGTCTCTGTTAGTCTTGTATTCTGTTACTTGTGGCCCAAGGCATTCCTAACTGATTCATTAACTCATGCATAGGGGTCTGCCCTGCCACAGACTGTTCTAGTCTGCTGTGGTCTGCCTGACCATTCTAAAATGAGGCCCACTATGTCACTGCTCCCATCCCAGCTCAAGCCACTATTATCTTATAGTGGGATATAATGTTGCTATAGATACTCCCGCCCCCAGTTCTTCCTCTAATCCTGTAACCCTTTCCTAGTAACACAGCTAGGCCTCCATTGCCTCAAGGGAAGATTGTCACAGGGAACAGAATTTGGTACAAAACTCTGTGATAGGAGAAGAAAGTGCAGACAACAGTACAACTCTCACCTCCTTCATTCTGGTGTCTATGCTTCTGTTAATGTAGCCTCAGCTAGTTCAATTTTTGCCTTCTTTTATCCTTTTACGGAGCCTTATTCCATATGAAGGAATACACGGGGAACAAGAAGGAGATGGAGGAGGAAGAGGAAGAGAAGGCCGTGCCTTAAAAAGAGGAGATACCAAGGGGGAAGGCATGTCACAAATGCATCCTTTAAAGTGGGCATGAAGCAGGGTTTCTGCAGTGTTTCTAGGATCCTGACACATAGCCCTCCACAGATGATACTGTGAATGTTTTCTTCATCTGAGCCCAGATTTCCTAACACATACGGACAGGCTTCCTAATGCCAGCTCATGGTCATGAACTGGGTAACAGGAATTTAACAGCAAGCAGAAAGCCCAGACTGAGACTTGATTTCTAGTGACAGACTGAGCATCACCGGGGAAAACCTTTAGAGAGGAAGACAAATTCAGAAAAAAGCCGTCCATCTGTCTTCCAAGGGGGTTCCCAGGGATTGGCCAAGCCATCTCATTGCAGGCAGCCTCCCGAGGTCCCTCTCTGCTACTTTCATGCATCTGTACCCTTTTCCCCCTTCCTCAAGCCAATCCACCATCATCCTGCAGTGAGACCTTGGTTTGCTGAAGGTATTCCCTGTTATCCTGTGACCATCTCAGGATGCTAGACGAGGGGTCCCAGAATGAAATAATGCCATGTACAGGAACATGGATGGACCTAGAGAGTATCACACTAAGTGAAGTAAGTCAGAAAGAGAAAGACAAATACC
The DNA here is from genome assembly GCF_003031525.2 of Neophocaena asiaeorientalis asiaeorientalis. Taxonomy (NCBI): domain Eukaryota; kingdom Metazoa; phylum Chordata; class Mammalia; order Artiodactyla; family Phocoenidae; genus Neophocaena; species Neophocaena asiaeorientalis. The sequence goes on from NW_020175079.1 coordinate 2,210,683, forward strand.
ATACGATATCACTTATATGGCAATCTAAAATAGGATGCAAATGAACTTATCCATGAAACAGAAACGACTCACAGACATAGAGGAGAGAATTGTGGTTGCCAAGGGGGAGAGGGGGTGGGGGAGGGATGGATGGGAGCTCGGGATTAACAGATGCAAACTATTATGTATAGAATGGATAAACTACAAGGTCCTACTGTATAGCACAGGGAACTATACTCAATATCCTGTGAAAAAGAATGTATATATGTATAACTGAGTCACTTTACTGTACAGCAGAAATTAACCCAACACTGTAAATCAACAGTACTCCAACAAAGCAAATTAAAAAAAAAAAAGCTCCCACTGCCCCAGCAGAAGAGAACAAATGAGTTAAGATCTTGGCTTAGGACATACAGGTTTAGAAGAATTACATAGAGGTTTAGAAGAATTACATGAACCCGTTTTCCTCTAGGACAGAAGGAAGCAAAAGAATGAGGGAAGAGAGGGGACTTCCCTGGTGGTGCAGTGGATAAGACTCCATGCTCCCAATGCAGAGGGCCTGGGTTCGATCCCTGGTCAGGGAACTAAATCCCACATGCATGCTGCAACTAAGAGTTCACATGCCACAACTAATGAGCCCACGTGCTGCAACTAAGGAGGCCGCCTACTGCAACTAAGACCCGGTGCAACCAAATAAATAAATAAATAATTTTAAAAAAAGAAAGAATGAGGGGAAGAGAGGGGGGCATGACAAAGGGGAAGGTGGGTCCAGAATGAGGAGACAGCATTCAGACGCAGCACCTCACCTGTGGGCAGTTGGCATAACTCTTCTTCCAGCTGCTAAACCATCTCCCTCTGTCCAGTGAGCCTGGAGGCAGAGGTTGAGCCCACAGACATTTAGAAGGATGGTAGGGGATGCATGGATAGGAAAGGAGTTCATCTCAACACAAGATCTTCTCCCTGTATGGCACAATTAAAACACATCACTCTCTCTTGCCTACTAGTTGTCTGATTCTATCTACCTACACACATCCACTGGTTTCATCTCTTTTTTTTTTTTAACATTTATTTGTTTTACATAACATACAAATACAACTATCATTAGCTAAGGTCTCAGAGAAAAATATACTTAAGGCAAGATTATTTATTAATAACAATGAATACAAATTCAGATTTCAAAAATCCTTCTTGATGATAATTTCTTTTTCTGGAGAAGGAAAATGTTAGATCTGATAAGATCATCATTAATTTTTTTAACATCTTTATTGGAGTATAATTGCTTTACAGTGGTGTTAGTTTCTGCTTTATAACACAGTGAATCAGGTATACATATACATATGTTCCCATATCTCTTCCCTCTTGCGTCTCCCTCCCTCCCACCCTCCGTATCCCCCCCCTCCAGGCGGTCACAAAGCACCGAGCTGATCTCCCTGTGCTATGCGGCTGCTTCCCACTAGCTAGCTATTTTACGTTTGGTAGTGTCTATATGTCCACGCCACTCTCTCACTTTGTCCCAGCTTACCCGTCCCCACCCCTGTGTCCTCATGGTTTCGTCTCTTGTTCATCCGTCCACCAGGCTACCACGCGAGTGATCTTTGAAAAGCATGACTCTGATTCTATCAAGACCATGCTAAATCTCTTCAGTTGTCTTCACTTCCTGGAGGCCACAGTCCCAACTCTTGGACAGGGCTGAGCTGCTGCATACCTCTGCAGCCCATGCTCTCACCACTCTCCTGCTTTTCAGCCAGACTCAATGAGAGTGACTTTGACCCTGGACTCTGGACATTTGCACATGCTTCTCTTGATGCCTGGAGCCAATTACCTGTCACTGCAGAGCAAACAGCCCAGAGCTAAGTGGCTTACAACAGCAGTCCTTCACTTCGCTTAAGAACCTGGGATTTGGGCAGAGCTCACCTCTGCTCTGTGTGGTGTCCGCTGGGGCAGCTCAGCTGTGGCTGGGGAATAATTTTCAAGGTGGCGCGCTCACATGGCTGGCTGTCAGTGGGCGCTCAGCCTGGGCCAGTGACTGAGGCCTCAGCTCTCCAACAGCTGCTCAGCTTTCCTCACGGCATGGTGGCTGGGTTCTGAAAAGTGATAGTCCCAAGAGCACCAGAACGAAGCTGAATTGTGTTTTATGACCTAGCCTCAGAAGTCACATAGTATCACTTTAACTATAGTTACAAGCCTACCAGATTCAAGAGGACGGGACAGAGACCCCCATCCCCAGAAGGGAGGAGTGCCAAAGCTGCATTGCAAGAAATGCGTGGACCAGTGGGGAGAGGGAAGAGGGGAGGGGCAAGACAGGGTAGGGGATTAACAGGTACAGACCACTGTGTATAAAATAAATAAGCTACAAGGATATTCTGTACAACACAGGGAATAGAGCCAGTATTTTATAATAACTATAAGTGGAGTACAACCTTTAAAAATTGTGAATCGTGATGTGTACACCTGAAAGTTACATAATATTGTCCATCAACTATATCTCAGTTAAAAAAATAACCTACGGGATGGGAGATAATGTCACCGTCTTCGGAAAATAAACTCTCCTATCCACTCACTCTATTCTGTTACTTACACTTGCCCTTAGACTTCAGTTTAAACATCTGTTTCTCAAGAAGCCCTTTGATCACCTAAGCTGGGTTGGGTCACCTTTTTATCTGCTATCTCAACACCCTGTACTTCCCCTATTGAAATACTCATCACACACTTGGAATGATTATTTCCCACTAGACTGTCGGGTTCGTGCTGGCTCCATTCTCTCTCCATCCCCTCATTGTTTGAAGAAGGAAACCCATTAGTTAGACATCTGTACATGCCAAGCCTTGTGCATTATTGAATGCGCTATTTCTAATTCTTGGAACAACGCTGCAAGGTATTAATTATTTCCTTTATTTTATACATGAGCAGAGATTCAGAAAGCTTAAGAATAACTGTCAAAGGATAAACAGCTAGTAAATTGGCAGAGCGAGAGTTCAAATCCAGGTTATCTAGTTGTGAAGGCCTGTGACGGTTCCACTATATCTCCTTGCCTCTCTTGAGGTTTATTGTACATCTTTGGAGGGATTACTAACTGAGGTTGAATATTTTCCCATATATATATTTTTAAACGTTTAAGTTTTTAAAAAAATTTATTTATTTTTGGCTGTATTGGGTCTTCGTTGCTGCGTGTGAGCTTTCTCTAGTTGTGGCGAGCAGGGGCTGCTCTTCAGTGCGGTGCACGGACTTCTCACTGCGGTGGCTTCTCTAGTTGCGGAGCACGGGCTCCAGGTGCGCGGGCTGCAGTAGTTGTGGCGCACAGGCTCAGCAGCTGTGGCTCGCGGGCTTAATTGCTCCGTGGCATGTAGGATCTTCCCAGACCAGTGCTTGAACCCGTGTCCCCTGCAATGGCAGACGGATTCTTAACCACTGCGCCACCAGGGAAGTCCATCCCATATGGTTTTAGACAATTATATTTCCTTTTATATGAATTCTTGGCTTATGTTTTTTTTTTAATCCACATAGCTTTTTCTGATTGATCGGTAAGAGCTCCATATAGAATAAAGTATTTTCACTGATGTATTTACCTTTTGATTTTATCCTGTTTTAGACATGTGAAAGTTTTATATTTTCATGTGGTCAAACCCAGATCTCTCCTTTTATGCTTTCTTTCATAACTTCTCAAGGTTTTTTTTTCTTTTCGCATGATAAAAGTGATACACACTTATCGTAGAAGATTCAAACAATGCAGAAAAGTATAATGATGAAAATACAATCACCCATACGCTTTTCACTCACCCAGAGATCACTCTCAAAATGGTGTATCTCCTTCCTTCCTTTTTTGAAAAACAATATCATATATGAGTATGTATGAAAGGTATGATACAGTTTAAAGAATCTTCACAAAACCAGCACCCATGCGTTATAAACAATGCTGCTAGCTTTCTTATAGACAGTGCCTGATGCAAGCATATAAAAGTATCCCTTAGGTGTATCTATGCTTCACTCATGTTAAGAACTAGAACATTAACACCTTAGAAGCCCCAGCTATGAATATCTGCTCTCCCAGAGAAATAAAGTTAGTTTCTATTTTATGTTAACATTTTCTTTTATTATTGCCTTCTCTGATAACACTTCTCGTCCCTACCCCTTTTTTCTAGAGGCAACCATGATTCTACATTTGTGTTAATCATTCCCTTGGTTTTCTTTATAGTTTAGCCATTTAGCTATTAAACAATATATTGCTTAAGCTTTAGCTATATTTGAATTTTATTTCTGACATTTGTTTCTTTGACATTTTATTTTTGAGATTGGCTTGTGTACTCTAAGAAAGAGACGGCAGTTCACTCATTCTGGTGGTGTAGAGCATTGCAGTGCATGACTACTCCATTGTTTATCCTTTTTTTTGGCCACGCTTCATGGCATGTGGGATCTTAGTTCCTCGACCAGGGATCGAACCCACGCCCCCTGCAGTGGAAGCGTGGAGTCTTAACCCCTGGACCGCCAGGGAAGCCCCATGGTTTATCCATTTTATGGCTGATGGACGTTTGGGTTGCTTCAAAATCTTGGCTGTTATGAATAGTGCTGCTACGAACTCTCTTACACACGTCTCCTGATGCACGTGTATGGAAGTGCCTTTTAGGTGTGTCTGTCTAGGAGTGGCACTGCTGGGTCACCCAGAGTGCGTACACACTCAGCCTAACTAATGCCCCGCTCTTTTCCAAAGTGGTTGTAGCGATTTACACTCCCGCCTAAAGCAAATAATTCACGACTGTTCACCATTACCAGAACTTGGTATTGTTCTAGTTAAACTTGTTTTGCATTCTGGTTGGTAAGAAATGTGTTAATCTTGTCAATACCTTAAAATTGTTCACATTTTCTGTGGATTACTGGTGTTTTATCAGTGACTGACAGAACTGTGTTAAAATATTCCCCTAGAAAAAAATAAAAAAAAAAAAAAAAAAAAAATATTCCCCTAGGGTACATATGTCAATTTCTCCTTTTAGAGCTTTTTATTTCCTGAAGTATTTTGAGCTTATTAGGAACATACAAGTTTAAAATTAAAGTTACCATTATCTCTTTGGTGAACTGATCCATTTGTCATGATGTAGTAACGCTTTCATTTCTATTAATGTGTTTTGCTTTAAATCTTGTTTTAAATATTAGCATGGCTACTTTAGCTTTCCTTTGGTTAGCATTTGTCTGACATTATCTTTTCATTTAAACTTTTGGGATCTTCTTCTGTGTCTTTATGTTTTAAGTGGTGTGCTTCTTGTAATCAGAATTGTCATAGCCAACCTCCACTCTCCAATTCACACCCTGGCTATCGCCCTCCCCCATCATCAATGACAGAAGACACCTTTATTTCTGCACCCCTCACACCTGACATGCAGCCAGGGCTCGAAGGTGTTTGACGAATGAGTGAGTGAATGTACAATGCCTATTACACACTATAGAAAAACTGCAAGACGGAAGTGTTCCCTTTCTGACAAAGGTGTTCTGTTGTAACCAAAGTCATTTTTTTACCAAAGCAAATTGATGTGCAGGATTTTCTTCAAAATATATTGCTATTTATCATACCTCCAGCTTCAAAGAGATTAAACAGGGCATCTGCTTTTCTGTGATGGCACCGAATGACAGATGGGCTCTGGCCCCTATGGGGGCAATGGTACCCACCCGCACCTCTCCTCCTCTGGCAGCCAGCGTCTGTTCTTACAAGGGCTCCAACTCTTTTGTCTGCTTGCGTTTGAGCTTAGGGAATTTGGTGCACTTGTCGGGTACATTTGAGGCGAAGAGAGAGCACCAGGGCTACCGCAGAGAGTGGCTGCTTGGTGGCGTTTACTTACACCAGCCTCACCAGTCAGCCCGGAGAGCCAGGGAGACCTGGGGATGGCTCAGGCCCCCAGACCCTGACATCCACTCTAGCATCAGCCTTTACCTTTCGCTGTGCCCCAGGGAAAAATCACTGACCTTCTCTGGGCCTCTGGCTCATGAGAAGGTAGGACTCGGAACTTTGCACCTTCCGGTTCTGAAGAGCCACGCTTTCTAGGTACCTGTATTTTCAGAGTGAGGTTGGGTTGACAAGGGTAGAGAAAGCATTGCTAGTGCCAGCCTGGCCTCTGCTGACAGTTTCCTACAGCAGAAGTGACAAAGCCTTCTGCAGAGAGGCCTGGCCACCAGCCCACTAGGGCTTCCTCCATAATCCTGAGTCATCGGCGGCACTGGCCCTGGCTCATCCTTTCTCCTCTGCCCCCGCGGGAAGGTCGAGGACTCCCGCGACAGCTGGAGTTTTCACAAGAGTTACGTCTTCCAAAGGCCACGGGCTCTGCATCCTCCCGAGGTCCAGTTCAGCTACTGAATGTCACAGACAGAAAGGAAATAGGCTCCCTCTTCTTGGTTTCTCGAATGCTAAAGCACTTTTTATCTTCAATTTTAAAATTAAGCTACCAGAAAAACTCTGAGGGCCGGCCAAGACAAAATGCTATTACTCGGCCCTAATTTCCTGTTAAATGCCCTAAGCAGTTTGGCTGCTGAGATCACAGTATTCCTCGAGCCAAAGACCATCTGGACTTTCTCTCCTTAGGGCGGCACAGCCGGCCAGGGCCCGGGTGTCATGGGCGTGCCCAGTGCAGTGAGGAGGCCCCGCTGTACTGGAGGACGGACAGCTT
>NW_020175079.1:2217375-2350185 GCF_003031525.2 Neophocaena asiaeorientalis asiaeorientalis
AAGAAGGGGAGTGGAGGGAGCTCAAGGAGGGGAGGTAATTGCAAAGCCAGCTCAACAGCCGAGCCTCAAATTCCTCTTTCTTTGCTCAGTTGCTAAAAAATTATAACGAATCCTTGGAGCGAAGTGGATAGGGTAGGTATAGGCTGGGAAGGTTGGGGGCTCTTTCTTCAGTGGCCTTCTGAGGTTTCATTCCCTCCCCACTGAGATGCTGGGCGGATGGGAAGAGGCCAGCAGTAGGTGCAAGCGGGGTGTCTGTTCTCCAGCGGGGGCTGATGTGGGTTGCCAATGGCTGCATAGGAGTTTTGCATGCAGAAGCATAGTATCAAACCCTCAAGGACCCCTGAAATCACAGCAGAATTGGTGTAAATGAAGCTGCCCTCCTCCTGGCTTCCAGCACCCCACACTCTCTTGTTTCCCTTCTCCCTCCGGGGCAGCTTCTCCTGCAGGAATGGAGCCCTCAATGCTCACCCCGGGTGCTCTTGTCCTCCTGTTCTCATCTCTCTCCCCAGTGATTACATCCTTTCCCTGGGCTAAGTACTGTTGACTCCCAAATAGACATTTCTGGGCTGGACCCGGAGCTCTGGGCTTTCCACTTGACATCACCTGGGACAGGCCTCTTAATCTAATACGTGTGGAGATCTCAGCATTCACCCAAACGCACTGCCTCTGTCCCCTGCTTACGCTTCTCCGTGGACGGCAATATTTACCTCCGCAGGTGCTCACACCAGAACTCAGTTCCCTTTCCCGTGCTCACCCTGACCATCCATCAGAAATGGAAGCCATTCCTTCTCTGCAAACTCACTACCATCTTCCTCTCTTCCCCGCTCCCTCTGTCCCTCTCCCAGCTGGTCTCCCTGGACCTCCTCGTGACTACCCATTCCTGCACAGCAGTCAGGGTGATTTCAAAGTCTACATTAGACCCTATGTGGTCCCCTGTTGAACCCCCTGATGGCTTTCCCATTGCAGGCCCATCTGGTGCCAATGGGTTGCCTCCATTGGGAGCAGGGATAAGATGTGGGGGCAAAGCCCAGCCCTTTGGGTCTGGGTTCTTCCGTGGGCTAATGAGGATACAGTCAAGTGGTCCTAGAGTCGCAGCCATGGCCACCGTTTTAAGAAGGCAATGTTACTGCAGGTCTGGCTTTTCTTTGCAGCATGTCTTCCTCTATGCTTTCCTAAAGGCAGACCCCACTCCCTGGGGTCTTGTGGTCCATCCCTGATTATAGCGGTAGGCTGTGGGTGAGGCTTGACCGATAAACCCTCTCTGCTACTGGCCACGCTGAATTTTCTAAGAGGTGAGTACCGGACCAAGTTTCAGCCACTGGATTCTCTCTCCCGGGAGTCTGAACCTCAAACTGAGACGCAAAGCGACGGAAAGAGGTAGCAGGAGTCATTTTATGGCAGCATCCTAGAGAGAAGGTCTGTGGACTCCCGCTGCTGAGGTTCCCAGAACTCTGCTTCCTGTGTTTGCTGGGAACTTGTTGTACACATCCTTTCATGGTATGTGCTGCCCTGGTATTGTTCCAAAAAACCTCTATTTTTGCTCAGCTTAGGCAGGGTTGAGTTCTATTGCAACAGGGGTTGCAGGGATGCAAACCTACAGACTACTCGGGATTGCACTCACACAGCACAGAAAGGCTGGGAGTGAACAGTACCCCCCCCCCCGGAGTACCCAGTGCTCAATCCTGGAGCACCCAGCAGAGGAGATGAGAGTCTTCCCAGGCACCCTGAATTCTCCTCTGGTACAGCTTATGAGGAGGGGCCAAAGAAAGGAGTAACCCTGTTTCTGTATCACTTAGGACACCCTCACCCCAAAGTAACAGAGGACTGGACTAACAGTGATTAAAGAACAAAGGCATTTGAAATGATCTCTCACAACAGAAGTCTGGAAGCAGGCAGTTGTGGTGCTAGGTCATCATCTCAAACAGGTCAGGGTGTTGAATCTGAATCTCTGTGACTCTCATATAGATTTTCACGATTGCATGACGGTGGCTGCAGTTCTGAGCATCACTTACCAAAGGCAGGGAATAATGGGTGGCAGCCAAGGCGCTAAAAGAAAGAATGTTCTCATGAACTTCCACCTTTCTGTCAGAGAGGAGGAGTCTTCTCCAGAACCCCTCTGGCTTCGTACTGCATTGGCTAGGATTGTATTTACGTGGCTACCATTAGCTACCAGGGCAGGTGCAGATATTGTATTCCAGTCTGCAGCTTGTCATTGAATTCTCTTAACCGTGTCTTTTGCAGAGCAAAAATTGTAAATTTTTGATGTGTTTCCAATTTATCACTTTGTTTCTTATGTGGATCAGACTTTTGGTTATCATGTCTAAGAACTCATTCTCCAACCCCAGATCATGCAAATTCTCTCTTGTGTCTAAAAGTTTACCATTTTATATTTAGATCTGTGAGCCATTCTGAGTTCATTTCTACATAAGGTGGGAGGTCTCCTTGGTCCCGCCTCTGTGTTACAAAGCAGAAGGGCAGATGGAGGGCAGAGACCTCTGTCAGCTGCAGACACTGGCCACGCCTCTCAGAAGACACACACGTTTTGGAAGGTGGAGGAAGCCCTCTGTCCCCAGGCTCCCCGGGGAAGACAGCACACGCCGGGAGGCTGCCCTGGTCATCGCTGGCCCCTTCTGGCCACCAAAGCCATTTCGTTGCCCCTTCTGAGAGGGCCGAGACAGCAGCCTTACAAATCACCACGATCCGCCTTGCCCTGCCCAGGGCGGGCTCTGTGCTCAGGGCCATAAATATTTCAGGCCGTGCCGCTTAGTTATTAATGGAGTGAAATGAAAAGGAATTCTTTAGCCTTTCCCCTTCTCCACAGATTGAAAATGAGAGCCAGTATTTGAGAGGCTGGAGGGACTGGTGTCTGGGGACTTTGGATGTTGGCAGGGGGCTGCGGGTGGACTTTCCCTGTCCTGTCCTTGTTATGAAAAGGAGACACTGACATCCTCGCTCCTAAAAGCCCCAGAGCTTCCTTCTTTCCCCTGCTCCTTTCAGACTCTGCACCCCTGCTGTGGGGGTGCGCGTGCTGTCCCGCGACGTCCGTCTTCACTCCTCTACGGAGCAGATGTTCAGCACGCACGTGGAGAACGGGGTCGCGTCCACGGCGACACCTGCCTTCTGCGGAGTGAGACTGGGGAGACCCTGGAGAGCCTCACTTGGGTTGGGGCAGAGGACCCATCAGATACTCTCAGACCGCATCACTGACCCTGATAGGCCGGCTGCCCTGCAGGCATTTGGCTTCCCACCCTGTCCCCGCTTCCTATCTCAGACCTAAAGAGGCCTTTTCCAGAGTGTTCCAGGGCCGTGGCTTCTGCATCACTGCCACCTCCAGTGGGTTGGCAGAAGCCAGGAAGAGCTGGCTTTCTCTGAGAGAGGAAGCAGGGGGCAATGGTTCATCTTGCTGTTCCCTTTCATTTGGAACATAATACACCCGAGAAAGCTTAGACCCCAAGCTGGAGAAACCAACTACGCTGCACGGCGTTTTTAGTGCTCCGAGTCTCCCAGCAAAGAAAATAGGTGAGGCATTGTCGTCATGGTAGCCAGTTGCAAATTGTCTCTTAAAATAGTATCCACGCTTCCTAAGAAGGGGCTTAACGCTTCCAGACTGGGAGTAAAGTCTGCAATCAGCAGGCACGCTCTCACGGGACCGCTGCTCCCACCAGCTCTGGGAGGATATCCTTTGGGTACTGAGAGGCCCAGGAGCCCCCCAACCCTCATCCCAGCCCCTGACTCCAGGCCACCACGACTAAAGGGATTTAGGCTCAGGGATTCCTGCTCTTGTCTCTTCAATTCATTAAAAAAGTCACTGTTGAGCACCTACTATGTGCCAGGTCCTATCCTAAGCGCTGGGGTTGCGGGGGTGAGCGAGACAACAGGCCACAGACCTCACAGGGCTTATGTTCTTGTGGTGATGACTGATCCACGGAATGCAAAGGAATAACTAAAGTGAGTAAAGATGGGAGTAGAGGCTGAGTGCGTGTTGGGGGTGAGGGTGGGGAGCGTCTTTACTCAACCACTGCGCCCCCAGGGAAGCCCAGGGGAGAATCTCCTTATGGAGTGAAAAGCAAAGGCCTCTCTGAGACCTGAGAAATGAGGATGAGATGAGCTTTCAGAGACAGTGATTCCTGGGGGAGACACTTTCTCCACTCCTGGTGTGGCATCCCACTCCTGCTTTTTCTCTGCCTTTCTTCACCACATCCAGGGCCAGTAGAGGGGCTGATGGGAATAGTAGAGCTGGGAAGAATCAACCAGACATCCCCCGCCCTTCCTCAGCTCCCCACCCCTTATTATCTTCTCGTTCTCCATCTGGGGAGCAAGCTGCTCTGGGGTGCAGGGCTTCTCCCCTCTTCCTCCATGCTCCCAGTCTCACCTTGGCGAGACCTGTCTGTGCGGAGAGGTTGGGTCTGAGTGGAGAGATTGTGCTGGTCCTGGGGTCTGCAGGTCATCGTGTTTTCACCTGAAGCTATATCCTCCAACCTGGCCTTTATTAGTTATAAAAGGGACATTTTGATCTTCTTTTGTTATTTAACTTATTTCTCTGTTTGTTCAGGTTCGAACTGGGAAAAGGAGAGCTTTTATTGGGTCCTTTTCCAAATCCCAACTTTGGGAAGGAGGCTCAGGATGAAGAAGAGAGAAAGTGCAAAAGTTCTGGGGCAGGAGGGAGTTTGGAGACCAGAAAGAGGGTGAGTGGGGCCAGACAGAGTGGTCAACTAGGAGACTATCAAAGAAGAGTCAGAGAGATGGGGCCAGATACACAGCGTCAGAGGTCTTGGGGCAGAGTTTGGGTTTTATTTCAAGCACAATGGGAAGCCAAGGGGAGGATTTTAAGCACAGGGGTGACATGATCTGATCTCTATTAAGCAAAACAATACAAAACAAAACAAGAAAAAGAGACCAGTTAGGAGAAGGCAACAGTTTTCTAGGTAAAATACGATGATGGCTTGGGAAAACGTATCTGCCAAGAAGAGCAGCAGTTATATTCTGGAGGTAGAGCTGAGAGGACTTGTAGAAGGGTTAGAAGCGTTTGGGAAAGAAAGATGACAGAGGAAAATTAAGCATCCGAAGTGGGCTACCTACTCTGGCTCAGTGAGGCTGAGTGCCAAAGCTAGGATATCTAATTAAGTGGCCCTGGAGATGCACAGGACTTTGGTGGGGTGGCCACACTCCAGCGGACAAGGGGTGAATAGCCAAGAGGAAGCAAGGCTAATAGCTCTAGGAAGAGGCCGAAGTGTGAGCCTTGCTTTACATGAAGCCATACCATTTGTTAAATGAACACACCCTCCTAACCTTATCCCATCAATGAATTACCATCCTTCTGGTCTACCAAGCTAGCCCCTCAGGATCACTATCAACACCATCCTTCTTCCAACTTTCCCTTTCTTTCCACATTCTCAGTCACTCACCACTCTACTGGCCTCCCAACCCCCAACGTCTTGGCCATTTTCCTTCCCTGTGCTCAACGTGAAGTTTCATCTCTTCCCTAGATTCTTACAACAGCTTCACTGCCCTCACTGGTTGCTTTTTTCCATTCTCCCCTCTCATCTTTCCATTCCATCTTTCAAGCTGTCAAAATGGTCTTTCTAAGATATATAGGCTGAATCACGTAACTCTCCATCCAGAAAATAGTGGTAGCGCTCAGTTTTGTAAAGACGAAAACAAACTCCTTAGCAGGACGTGCGCTGTTCTCGATAATTCTTCCAGGTGCTTCCAGTTATTATAATTCTTCCAGGTGCTTCTGCAAAGCCACCTGCTCCAACACTCAGTAGCTTAAAACAATGGAATTGATCATGTTCATGGATTATGTGAGCCACAAATTCAGAAACAGCTTGGGGTCTCTCATGCTGCAGTCAGATGATGCTGGAATCTTCTGAAAGCTTGACCGAGGCTGGAAGACCTCTTTGCAAGGTGTCTTACTCACAGGGCTGGTGAGTTAGTTGGTGCTGGCTGTTGCCTAGGGGGCTCCGTTTCTATCCACAGGGCTGCCTGAGTGTCTTCGTGGCATGGCCATGGGCTTCCCCCAGAATGAATGATCCAAGAGACCTTATAGAAGCTTCAATGCCTTTTATGATTTAGCTTTGGAAGCTGCATAGCACGACTTCTGCCAAAATCTACTGGTCAAGGCAGGTCCAAAGTCCACTCAGGTTTAAAAGAGGGAACAAAGAGTCTTGTCTCTTGATAGAGGAGAGTCAATGTTGTGGAAGGGGTGTCAGTTTCTGGATCCATCAGCCTTGCTCCAAGTCAAGGATCTTCCATGGAGGAGATCCCTTTCTGCATATTGATGCCAAAGCTGGGGCTGGTGACCCCTGTCCCAGGATTGAAATGGGGGTGCAGAGCCTTGTCTCTGAAGCAGGATTGCCCTTGGCTGGCTCTGGAGGGCAGCAGCCAAAGGGGAAAGCGTTTGTAGTTACAGCTACACTCACCCAGCCTCTACGACAGCCCGGCACTACATATCCACCATCTCAAATGTAACACGTCCAGAAGAACTCTTGATTCCTCGTTTCCCCCACCCAGACCCTGTCTCATTTCCTCCCTCCCCTAGTCTCCCCAGCCCTGGAAAGGTCCCCCTTTGCTCAGGCTGAAAAGCCCTAGGACTGTTCCTCAGATCCCTTCTTTTGTTCACTCCCCATGCCGTCCATCCGCCGGTCCCAGCACCACTACCTTGGGAATAAACCCTGAATCTGCCCACTTCTCATCCTCTGCCACCAGCGCTGTGGGCCAAGCCGCCAACATCTCATCTAGACAACTGCAGGGGCTCCTGACTGTTCTGTGCTTCCACGTTTGCCTTCTCCAGGTGTCCCAGGGCCCATTCTGATGCGGTATCAAAGCATGGCACATCCGAGCCAGAAGTCATCTTAACAGTGGGGTTCGGAGGCTTTAAACGGATCCTAGAACTTTAAGCATTGCTCAAAAGGCGTCTCTGGGGACCTAGGGAAAACCCAGGAGTGATGGGGTTGGCCACCAGCTGACTTACACGGAGTCTTTGTACAAATTATTAGAAGCAGCCCTCTTCGGGCAGGTGCATCCCTTTGGGAACATGCCTGGCATCAGACAGGGTCTTTTTGCAAAGGAAAGGGCACAGGACTTGGCAAGTGAACCAAATGATTCCAAACCAACCAAATGAACCAAAAAAGCACAAATGATTTAGCAGGCTGGATTTCTGGTGCCTTTGTGCAGTCGACAACCTGCTCCTGCATGGCCTGTGGTAGGCGGAGTGATGGCCCTCCAAAAAACGGCCACCTCTTAATCCCCGGAACCTGGAAACGTTACCTTCCTGGCAAAGGGGACTTGCATATGGGGCTAAGTTAAGGATCTTGAGATAGAGAGATGCTCCTGGATTATCTGGGGCGGGGAGGGACCTGGATGTAATCCCAGGGGTCCTTGTAAGGGGAGGCAGGGAGGTCCTAGGAGGACAGGAAGCAAGAGCTTCGACGGCTTCAAGGAGGAGATCAAGAGCCAAGGGATGCAGGCGGTCACCGGAAGTAGAAGAGGCAAGGAAAGGGGTTCTCCCTCGGGCCTCCGAAGGGGTCAGCCCTGTGACACCTCGACTTTAACCCTAGGAGACTGAGTGTGGACTTCTCACCACCAGAACTACAAAATAATAAATCTGTGTTGTTGTAAGTCACCAAGTCTGTAATTTGTTACAGAGGCAGCAGGAGAGGAATACACAGCCCCTGCGCTACCTCTTCCAAGTGAGCCTTCTGGTTCCGTCTGAGATGTGCATTGGGCTCCAGGTAAGACCGCACGTGAAGAAGGAATACTGCTGCTGAATATGTTTCAGACATCCAGCGCCGGATGGTAAAGGATTGTTTTCAGTGTTAAATTCACTGAAGTTGATAAGTGCACTGTGACTGTAAGAGAACACCTTTATTCTCAGGAAATACGTACAGGAGCGTTTAGTATAATGTATGGAACTTATTCTGAAATGATTCAGAGAAAAATGTGTGCATGTGTGTGTGTGTGTGTATATATATATATATACATACACACACGTATACATGACAAGAGAGTACATGGTAAAGCAAATGGGGAAATACTCATAACAGGCCTATCTCAGTAAAAGTATATATACATGTTCTTTGTGCTCTTCTTGCCACCTGGCTACAAATTTTGAAATTATTTCCAAAGAATAAGGTTAAAAAAAAAACCCAACCCCACTGTGAACCAACTCCTTTCAGGGTATGACTAAGAACAGGGAGGTGGTCGGGAGCTCACACAAGACCTCAAAAACAGTTTGTAGCTGAGCTGGGTCTAGACTCCCTGGCTCCTGATCTAAATGATGTTTTTTTGAGGCAAACGCCCATGGGGAGTCATAGTACATTAAACTAGTTCATGCTGTTATAAATAACTTCCTGGGCCTAGTCTCCTGACCCTGGAATCTTGGTTACTTGAAAGCATTTTGATTCCGTAGGTGGACGCAGAGAAGGATCTGGAAACTTACCAGTTTTTCTGTGAGTAGTCTTGTCCTGCAGGCATCCCGTTATGACATTATCTGCCACTATCCTGAGAGTGGAAAGATACACAATTAGCTGGATGTCCTTCTACTAAGTCCTGGGGAAGGCTCTGTTTATCCATTCATTCAATCGGTCAGCAAATATTATTGAATACACACTACGTGCTCAACTTATTATAAGAGCTGGTCACACAGATAACACAGCGTGAACAAGAGAGATGGATCTTGGATGGAGTTTCCCTTCTAGGGGAAAGAGAGAAACAACAAACAAAAAAAACATTTGTTTAGTGTTAAGTGACAAGAAGACAATAAAATAGGGAGGTAGAGTAGAATAGCAGTTCCCAACTCTTTTTTTTTTTTTTAAAGTTTTTATTTTATCTTTTTGGCCACACCACGCCACATGTGGGATCTTAGTTCACTGACCAGGGATTGAACCTGTGCCCCCTGTAGTGGAAACGTGGAGTCTTAACCACTGGACTGCCAGGGAAGTCCCCCAACTCTTTATTTTTTTGCGGTACGCGGACCTCTCACTGCTGTGGCCTCTCCCGTTGCGGAGCACGGGCTCCGGACGCGCAGGCTCAGCGGCCATGGCTCACGGGCCCAGCCGCTCCGCGGCACATGGGATCCTCCCGGACCAGGGCAGGAACCCGTGTCCCCTGCATCGGCAGGCGGACTCTCAACCACTGCGCCACCAGGGAAGCCCCCCGCCCCAACTCTTTTGATTGTACATATCTGTCAAAATTTTTTGGACACTTGCCATAAACACACATTTAGACACACATGTAGTGGTTTATAAATAACACTCACGTGCCACTGTATTAATGCATTATAAAATATACACAAAATTAAAATGTTATAAAAAAGAGGAGGGCTTCCCTGGCGGCGCAGTGGTTAAGAATCCGCCTGCCAACGCAGGGGACACGGGTTCAAGCCCTGGTCCGGGAAGATCCCACATGCCGCGGAGCAACTAACCCCGTGTGTCACAACTACTGAGCCCGCGTTCCACAACTACTGAAGCCTGCGCGCCTAGAGCCCGTGCTCCGCAACGAGAGAAGCCACCGCAATGAGAAGCCCACGCACCGCAACGAAGAGTAGCCCCCGCTCACTACAACTAGAGAAAGCCTGCACACAGCAACGAAGACCCAACGCAGCCATAAATAAATAAATAAATAAAATAGATACAACGTTAAAGACATAAAAAATGTTTAAATATAAAATGGAGTAAAAAGTAATATAAATGGAAGTCTATCACTTTCTTCTTGTACCTCTTTGTATCATCTTTGGCACCCCAGCATGTGTGTCCTGTTCTAGGGATCAGAGAGAGAAGAAAAGGGAAGGGGCTTGCTCTAGACAGAATGGTCGAGGAAGCTTTGAGAAGGTACTACCTGCCCTAAGACCTGACCAATGAGAAGCTGCTGCCAAGAGACCTGTGGGAGAATCTTCTACATATAGGAGCCACCAGCTACCAGGCCCAGAGGAGGGAGCAGGCTTGGTGTTTCTGAGGAAGAGACAGAGGGTCAGGGTGTCTGGAGCAGAGGGAATGGAGAGCAGAATGGCCAGAGGGTGGTCTGTGAGGAGGACAGAGGCCAGATCCTGGAGGCCTGCAGGCCATGCTGAGAGTGTGGATTTTATTCTAACACCAAAGAAAACAACTAGAGGGTTTCCAGCAAGATGGTGGTGGGATCATGTGGACATTTTAAACAATTTCACCAGCTGCTCTGTGAGAAGGGATTGTAGGTGCAGGATCAGAAGAAGTGAGACCAGGTAGGAACTTCCTGCAATAGTCCAGGGAAGAGATGCTGATGACTTGAAGTTGGGAGGTGACTGAGGAGTGAGCAGGAAGTGGATGAATTGGGATGAATGAATGAATGTTTCGGAGGAAGAGTTGACAGGATTGGGTTGGAAATGGGGAGCGGTCTGGTGATGGTAGGAGAAGCATCAAGACTGACGCCTAGGTTTCTGGCCTGAGTTGCCAGGTGAAGAGTGGTGCCATTTACTTGTCTGGGGAAGTCGGGGTGAAGAAGTACTGCTCACTTCTGCTCCAGACGGGGGAGGCAATAAGTAGGCGCTTGTGTATACATGTCTGTATATGCACGTGGGGGAGGTCAGGACTGCGGGTGTCAACTTGGCTGTCACAGGGGACAGAGGTGAGGTGTCTGAGGGCAGCCTGTGGGCAGCAGGGGGCAGCTGGAGAGCCCAAGATAGGGAAGCGCTGCAGACAGGAAGCAGGAAATCATCCAAGAGAAACTGCACCCTTGTCAAGTTCTGCCCAGATTCAGCCCAAATTGTTTCATATTGTGAAGCAATGCGGCTTGGCTGCAGCCTGGAGCTGCCGCCGCGGCCGTGACTGGAGGATCGACAGGTGGGAGGCTCGGAGCCCCTTTGCTGGGGAAGAATGTCAAGTTCGGACCCCTGGCAGCAGGTGGCCAGTTTGAAAGCCTCTCCACCCTGGCCCCTGAGGAAGGTCTGAGAAGAATCACAGCACCCCCCCCCCCACCTCCTTCCACTGCATTGCAGCTGCTCTCAGGGCCTGGAGCTCTTGACATCTTGACAAACGATGCAACTGGCAAAGCAAATCAATGTTCCAGCCAGAGAGCTGCAGGTTTCCCCTGGGGGTGGGGTGGGAACAGGGGGAGGTGAATGCATTTTCCCAAGTGTGCCCACAAAGTGGGTCTGAATCCCAGCCACGAATCCCTCCTGTAAGAAATTGCGTTTTATTTTCTCATAACTGAATGTCATTTCTATGTCAAGTTCCCATGCCACCCAATGGCAGAAGACATCACCTCCGTCAAGTCTGAGTTTCCCGTTTCCTTGAGGTTGTGTCCAGATGCCAGGGCTCTCAGAGGCCAGAGGTGTCAGCCGGGAGGGGGGCGTCAGGCAGGAGGCCTGTGGCTCTTGGTGTCGTCATCTGCATGGGCTGGGACATCCTTGTGTCCCTCTGGTTCTTGATCATCCGTCCACCCCCCTTGGGTCCACCAGCTCTCACTCCCACTCTTCAGCCATCCTTGGGTCCGTGGGGGACATTCCACTGTGCCCCAGTTTCTGGGCCGTTGGACCATCTGCTTCAGGCTCCTCTTGATATGTGCGTTCATGACACTTTTGTGCTGCAACCCGGAATATGGGACCTGCTGTGATCCCATCATGGCCAGTCTGCCCAGTTACACACCTCTGGTTGATTCGGTTTCTGCCCCAACACAATGGGCCTGGCAGACCCAAGTTTGGGCCACTTGCTTGGGTTCTGCCCAGGGAACGGGTTAGAGGCTGCTTCTCCTCTTGGAGGCCCGAGCTTAACTAGAAATTTTATTATCCCCTTGGGTGCAGCCCAGGGAACAGGCCGGAGGGGCCCCTTTGCTCTCTGCTTCCCCGATGCTGATGTTCTAAGAGGCTCAGGACTGCCAGCCTGCCCTGCTCTCACTCGGCACCTGCACCCCCGCCTTTTCTACACAGCTGGCTCTTGACAGAGGCAAATAAGGTAGATGGGGCAGAGATTCACTGATCAAGCAATTGGTAGAGAAGTTGACCCCCCCACCAGTGTGTTAGGTCTGCCTTTTCAGTTCCACTTGGCTTTGGTTAAGACAAAAGTCCCCTCCGTTTAACTGGCTGCTTGGGGTTCGATGAAGTAGCTGCGTTGGTGTGGTTCACTTTGCAAGGGGTTGGAGTGGAGCAATTTAAGTGTGTCTGCAGGCTGGGTCCATTGATGCCTATAGACCCGGTTTCTAGGTAAAAATTGGTCTAACAAGAGGAATTTCTCTTACAACTGTTTGTTTTTATGGCGAATGTATTTTATGCCCACAAAACCAGCAGAGCAGTGACTTTAATCCAACATAATAATTCATCATTGTACAAAGCCTTATACGTTGCAATGTATATTTCTATCTGCATCCTCATTCGGGAGCCATAAACACCCCGAGAGACAGGCAGGATGTGTATTAGTTATCCCTGCCTTACCAATAGGGGAAAGTAACGACTGGTCTGGGATCTTGATCTCCCACCTCTGCTCCGGTACCCTTTCAATCCCCTGTGTTTCAAACTTCCCACTGAATTGCCTGGTTTTGCAATATGCACCCTTGTGGAAGTAGCCATCCTGACCCACTCCGACCGGCTGTAGACACTGCCTGGGATGCATGCTGACCCTCCTATGTTCTGCAGCCACAGGACAAGTCCTTGTACTCCTGCCTCCAGTTTGGAGAGATGAGAGAGTGATTCTAGAACTCAAGAATGAGGGTCCACCTCACTGTGCATCGAGATCATCCGGGAACTTTAAAAAACAACGTGTCTGCTATGGAAAATAGTATGGCGGCTCCTCAGAGAACTAAAAATAGAATTACCATATGATCCAGCAATCCCACTCCTGGGCATATACCCAGACAAAACTGTAATTCAAAAAGATACATGCACCCCTATGTTTATAGCAGCATTACTCACAATGGCCAAGACATGGAAACAACCTAAATGCCCATCAACAGATGAATGGATAAAGAAAACGTGGTACACATATACAATGGAATATTAGTCATAAAAAAGGATGAATAATGCCATTTGCAGCAACATGGATGGTCCTAGAGATTACCACACTAAGTGAAGTAAGTCAGACAGAGAAAGACAAATACCATATGATATCTCTTATATGTGGAATCTAAAATATGACAGAAAAAAACCTATCTACGAAACAGAAACAGGCTCTCAGACATAGAGAACAGACTTGTGGTTGCCAAGGGGGAGGGAGTTGGGGGAGGGATGGAGTGGGAGGTTGGGGTGAGCAGATGTAAGCTTTTATATATAAAAAGGATAAACAACAAGGTCCTACTGTAGAGCACAGAGAACTATATTCAATATCCTATGATAAACCATAATGGAAAAGAATATTTAAAAAAAGAATGTATATATATGTATAACTGAATCACCGGGCGGTACAGCAGAAATTAACACAACAGTGTAAATCAACTAGACTCCAATAAAACAAAGCAAAACAAACCAAAAAACAGTGTGTCTGGGTCCCACCCCAGAGGTTTGTTTTGATTGGTTGTTTTTGTTGCCATATTTAAGCTCTTCCAGGTGATTGTCATGTGCAGATAGGGGTGAATACCACTGGGCTACAATACGACCCATTTTACCTTGGCCCCCTTTCTAGACATTAGACATTAGGTGCATCATTTCTCCTCAGCAGTGGCATTGGCTGCTTCTTGTACTTAAACATCTCTTTTGTGGGCCTCCTGCAGTGCTCCTGGTCCCCGTGTATGTTACAAGAGAGGGTGCCATCTGCTCTCATCTGAGGAGAACTGAGCATCAGTCTATAGCCAGGATTGGGCCTTAGCTGGGGGAAAGTTTGAGAGGACGAGTTCTACCTGTGTCAAAGCAACAAAGAGAGACTTGGTCGATGGTTGCCACAGAAATGCCGGTAAAGCCCCACTTCCGTGTCCCACCTGAAGTCTCAGGAGTTGGCCTTGTGTGTGGGAGGCTGAAGAGGCAAGCCCAGCACTGCTGACCTCTGCCTGGGAGGGATGACCCACTTCCTGTGCCCATGATGGATTGCTGGCATGGTGGCCTTTCTTGCATGGATTGGCATGGTGGCCAATCCCTGAAGTGTGGGCCTGGCGTGACGGAGCACAGGGAAGAAGTGGTGCCTGAGGAAGGCTCAGGGAGTCTTCTTTGAGGAAGCGGCATTGGAGGTGGGCCTTGGAGGACGAGCAGGAGATCCCGGAGGTCGAGGTGGGAGGAGATGAGAGCCTTCTTGGCCAAGGGCAAACCAGTATCACTTCCCACACTTAGGTATCAGCAGCTCAGCGTAGGGGAAGTGGAGAATGGGTTGATTCGGGTCAATGGAAAGGCTGGGCAAGACTCTGTACCTTCTCAGATGCCCTGCGCAGCTGTGGCTGAGGTTGCCAGGCATGCTGAGCGGCTGCAGACACCACACTTAGGACCGGGGCACCCAAAGGGAGTGGAGGTTGCACCCCGCGCCCTGTGGGTTCCTTTGTCCCTCTTCATCATCCTCATTATCACATAATAAGAACACGATGCTGTCCAGCTTTCAGTGGTGCCACTGTCTCAATCTCGTGAGGCAACCAGGACCGGGAGCATTGTCCCCATCTGACAGATGCAGAAACGGAGGCTCAAAGGGGTTAAATGACATGCGTAATGCATACCAGAACGGCACACCCGATTCCAGGCTCTGGATACGAAGGGCTCATGGCTTCCTTTTTAGGCCTCAGGCACACTTGTAATGGAGACTGAAGCAGCTTTAGGTGACATCCCCCCCAAGACATCCGTACCTGGCCCCGTGCTCCACTGGCAGTAGCTTCGTAATCGAAAGCTTACTGTGAACTGCTCCAAGCATCCTCTCTGTTAATCCATGTAGTCCTCACAATATCTACATTTTACAGATGAGGAAACTGAGGCACAGGTATTAGCTGACCAGTTCAAGGAACAGCCCCAGCTCTCAACCATGAGGCCCCACCACCTTGAAAGGAGGCCGACTGGAGAAGGCAGGGACGTCCAAATCAGACAAGTGCAAGTGTGGATCTGGGGCTGTGACGACTTCTCCATCTGAGTCTCCTGCCCGTGACCAGGGGAGCGCTTACCCTGCTGGCTTGTCGTAAAGGTGAGATGAAGTTCCCTCTGTAGAGCACCCTGCACTGTGCCAGGGACCCGGTCACATTCGCTCTGCGCTAGGGATTCTGACTCTGAAACCAATGTTGAGTGTATTGACCAGGTCAGTGGGGACAGGAGGGGAGGCCGGGGGAGGGACTGGCAGGCCCAGTGTGGTGACCTTGCTCTCTGGCGGGACTTGCAATGCCCCACACTGCGCTCCACAAAAGCTGCTCCTTGGGCCGAAGCAGAATGTCAAACTAGAACTGGAAATGTGGCATTAAAATATTGCCACGGCGGAACCACCAGCCACTGGGAATCCGGAGAGCAATAAATTAAATGATGCTCCTAGCGTATGTGGTTTCCCTGTGGCCTCCCAGGAACACATTTCTGTATAAATAATTTACCAGATAAAGGGATATTGAACCGGCCACATGGAGCTGCAAGAATAATGATAAATTCTGGTTTTGTGAATCAAAGAGAGGCATCAGCTTGTAAGGCAAGGGCCCTGGATCTGGAGTCTGAAGTTCTGGGTCCCTGTCCTGGGTTGGCCCCCAGGATAGCAAACCCACCGGGTGGCTTCGGGCAGAGCCCCGCACATCCCTGGGCCTCTGTCCAGAAAATCAGGTGCCTGCTCCGGCCAGAAAACCGTTCAGGTAAATACTTGTATGATTTTTCCTCAACCTTCTCTTGCTTCCCCCTAGCTGCTCTCCAGATAGTGAGCCCTTTGGCTAGTCAGGCCGACTGCAGTTGTTTCAGAGGCATTTCACACACATGCACACACCCCCACACGACACTGCAGAAAGAAGAAGTCCTCTCAAGTGTTACTGTGAACAGACGAAAAATAATGCAAGTGATTTTTCAATGCAACGGAAGTTAGAAGGCAAGTGGACAGGAGGGCAGAGTGGAAATGATAACGGCCAGAGCCCGTGGCTGGAAACGTTAACTGTCTCCTTGGGATAGCACAGGAAGGGGAAGTAGCTATTACCCCAGGAAAGGAGCCAGGATGCGTCCTTTGTGGTGCCTCTCCAAAACTCCCTCCTTTTGTTTCAGTCCAGGTTGCCTCCTTGGGCCTGGAGGTCAGTTTCCTCCTCTTTCATCAGGACAGCAGCACCGGCTCTGAGCAGGGATGCTCCCGCTGTACCACGTTGCCAGACCCAGCGACCTCTTTCCCGGACTCACCCTGCCTCTGCTTCCAGCACCGGCTCACGTGTGGGTTGTCTTCTGCTCTGTAGTAGCTATTTTTACTGTCGCCACTTCCCAGAGCTGAGCCTTGGTCAGGAGCTGCGTGTTGGAGCCAACAGAGGCAGCCTGTCTGGTCCATCTCAGCCAGAAAATGAACAAGCAGACACGAGAAGCTATTCAGTTCCAGATTAGAACCAAAAAGTCTTTACATTCTAATCGTACCTTGATGCCAAAAGAGAATATGTTCCACAACACACTTTGCGATCAGAAACAGGTACTGGGTGCACAGAAAGTCACCTCAGGACACAAGAATTCTCCCTCTCCTCCTCTCCCTTCTTTCGTCCCTCCTTCCTTATGGAAGTATTTCTCAAGCGCATATTGTGAGGAAGAAACTCAAAGAGAGACAAAGGGGGAGGGAGAGAAGACAGAGCCTCTGTTCTCCCGTAGGAGATACAGAAACATATGTATCTCCTACAGAGATACAGAAACAACAACTTCAAAGCAGTGCATTAAGTGTTATAATAAAAGGAACACAGGATGCTGGGGTGCAAAGAAGAGGCATCTTATTTGATTGTGAAATAAATAAGATTTAGCATCAGTAAAGCTTCCTAGAAGAGGAGATACTGAAACTGAGCTGCAATAACAAGGTGGGGCTCTGAGCGAGTCACCGTGGGACAGAGTAGCATTCCAGACAGAGCACGCACGAAGCAACCAGCCAGAGGGAGCAATGCCTGCAGCTGACTGCAGCAAGACAGTGAGGCCAGAGTTTTGCAGGTAGCCTGGACTGCATCCAAAATGAGATAGAGGCATGGGCTCGGGCCAGGTCATCGTGGGCCCAGAGTGCCATGCTAAGAGGTCGGAGCTTTGTCCCAAAGGTTCTCTGGAGCTGCACCAGTCAGGGTCTGGTCAGGAAGACATGAGACTCCCGCTAGGTATTTCAAAGGCAGGGATTTAATAGAGGGAGTTAATCGCACAGGTGCTGGAGGGCTCAAAGAGCAGAAAGGACTCAAGGGAACCCAAAGATAATTGAAGAAAATGGCTACCACCTGTAGGACTTGGGGACAAAGGGAGGAGGGGATTCATGAGAACCTAGACATGCAGAGGAGGGGGTGCTGTGGAGCTGGTGCTGGGGTCTCCGAAGGGGTGTGTCAGGCTGGTCCTGGGAGTATCAAGAGAAACCAGTCTTCACCCACCTGTTGCCCAGGGCACAGGGCACTGCTTGTGTAACTGGGGGCTTTCCCCACCACCAAGCAATTCTCCAATACCGGCTGGGTGTCCTACAAGCCAACTCAATTCTGACACTGTACCTGGAAATGCCATCCGGTCCCACAGGTTAAGGGCTCAGTCCCACAAGATGCCCTCACACCCCCACCCCCTTCAGATGCTGGTCTGAAGTCACCAAACTCTGGATTTGTGACAACCCCCTCCCTGGGTTCATTTGGTTTGCTAGGGTGGCTCACAGAACTCAGAAGGAAGCATTTTACTTACTGGATTACTGGTTTATTATGAAAGGATATAACTCGGGAACAGCCAGATGGAAGGGACGCATAGGGCAAGGGATGGGGAAAGGATGGGGAGACTCCATGCTTTCTCTGGGGTATCATTCTCCCAGCATCTCCACGTATTCAGCAACCCTCTCTCTGAACTCTGTCTTTTTGGGTTTTTATGGAGGCTTCATTACATAGGCATGACTGATTAAATCACTGGCCATTAGTGATGGATGAAACCTCCAGCCCCTCTCCTCTCCCTGGAGGTCAGGTGGGAGGGACTGAAAGTTCCAACCCTCTAATCACATGGTTGGTTCTCTAGGCAACCTGGTGGCGTCCTCAGGTGCCTCCAAAAGCCGCCTCATTATCATGACAAAAGACGCTTTATTCTCCCAACTCTCACCATCACCGGAAATTCCAAGGGTTTGAGGAGCTCTGTACCAGAAACAGGGACTGAGACCAAATATATATTTCTTACTATAAGTCACAGTATCACAAAGTCACAATGCCACGGCTTGGGTGGAGCTGACCCATGGGAAGGAGCAAGGCCCTTCTCCTCATGCAGAACCTGACGGGGACCAGCTGGCCACATGGTTCACAGAACCTCAGCCCAAGCATCACAGAGCAGGGTGTTGAAGGGGGGTGTGGAGCTGAGAGATACGAGCCGAAGAATCCACATAAAAAGGGACTGAATGTGGGTTTGGGTTTTGGAAACAGCAATCTGGGTACAGTGTGGAGAAGGAATAGGATAGGCTGGGCGGCCCGTGAGGAGGAAGAAGCGTCTCTCCAGGGGGGACATGGTGGGTGGCAGGAGTCAGGCCAGGAAGAAGATTCAGAGATGAGGTGAAGGGACCTGGAGATCAACCACCCAGTGGGTTTGGGGTAGAAGGAGAGATGGAATTCAAGGCTGAACCACAGACCCCTACTTGAGCAAAGGCGTGGGTGGTACTGCTCCCAGCGTAAAGCACATGGATAAAGATAAGGGGGGGTCGGGGAGTGGAGAGATGGCCATTCTACCTCTGCTTATCAGCTTCTAAGAACAGGAATGTCCGTCCTCGGCAGGACAGCATCCCACTGGTCCCTGTAATTGCTAACATCGCCGCCTTTTCACAGAGGAAACGACTGTCTCCTACAGTCTCCACGCACAGGACCTAACGTCGCCCTCCAGAGTTACACAGAACATTCCTCTTCTCCCAGACAAATATTTGAAGACAACTGTGATCAAAAAGAATGAGTAAGAGGTGTGTAAGGGGCTGTAATTCAAATTAAGACTCTCAGAGTGTTTGTTTTTTGGCCCAAAGCAGTACCAGCCAAGCATGTGTCAAGGGCAGGCTGGAGCTCAAGGCTGAGAGGACGTGACGGATGCCTCAGCCTCCCGACAGGGGCTTTTCAGTGAGGGCGATGAGCCCCCAGACAGAATAGAAGAAATGCTGCAGGAAGGAAAGTGGGGGATGCGGAGGACGAAGAGCAGGGGATGTGCAGCAGAGTCAGGTGTCAGCGCCTCGGAGGCCATGCTCCAGTCCCCTTGGAGGTCAGGTGATTCCCGAGGGGTCAGCCTATCAGTGTTGAGAGAGTGAGGATGTGACGGGCACAGGTGTGGTCTTGGCCTTGGAGACTGTCTGGTCAAAAATAGTGGCATGGGGCTTCTCTGGTGGTGCAGTGATTAAGAATCCGCCTGCCAATGCAGGGGACATGGGTTCAAGCCCTGGTCCGGGAAGATCCCACATGCTGCGGAGCAACTAAGTTCACGCACCACAACTACTGAGCCCGTGTGCCTAGAGCCCACACGCCACAACAAGAGAAGCCACTGCAACGAGAAGCCCGCACACCTCAGCAAAGAGTAGCCCCCGCTCACCGCAACTAGAGAAAGACCGCATGCAGCAACGAAGACCCAAGGCAGCCAAAAATAAATAAATAAAATAAATTTAAAATATAATAATAAATAAAGTTTAAAAACAAAACAAAATAAAAAAAAAACAGAGGCCTAATAAGGCTGTAGGGACACACAGCTCCTCACTGTGGAAGTGACAGAGACCAGAGGGGAAATCCCACCTGCTGCCACCATGCAGGGACACGTGAGGGGGCCACAGGAGACTAGGGAGGAATCCATGGACCTGTGGCCAAAGATGATGCATTTACTGAGATTGTGGAAGGCAACAAGACTGTGAGGGTGATAGTGATAAAAGAGAGATGATTTCTGCTCAATGCCCTACACCACTTTGCTAGGGTTGCCATAAAAAATACCACAGATGGGGTGGCTAAGAGAACAGACATTTATTTTCTTACAGTTCTAGAAGCTAGAAGTCTGAGATCAAGGGGTCAGCAGGGTTGGTTCCCTCTGAGGCCTCACTCTTTGGCTTTCAGATGGCTGTCCTCTCCCTGTGTCCTCACACGGTCTTCTCTCCATGTGTCTGTGTCTTAATGTCCTCCTTTTATAAGGACACCACTCATATTGGATTAGGGCCCACCCTAATGACCTCGTGTTAATTACCTATTTAAAGACCTTATCTCCCATTGATAGAGGAATGGATAAAGAAGATGTGGTACACATATACAATGGAATATTACTCAGTCATAAAAAAGGACGAAATAATGCCATTTGCAGCAACATGGATGGACCTAGAGATTATCACACTAAGTGAAGTAAGTCAGACAGCAAAAGACAAATATCATGATATCACTTATATGTGGAATCTAAAAAGATGATACAAATAAACTTATTTACAAAACAGAAAAAAAAATAAAGACCCTATCTCAAAATACAACCATATTCTGAGGTACTAGGGGTCAGAACTTCAACGTATGAATTCGGTGGTGGGGGGACACAATTTAGCCCATAACTCCCTCTGAAACCAGGGACCGTGTCTTATATTTTTAATGCTCTTTTTCTACAGCTCATTCTCAGGCCACAAACATAACTGGCCCATGTTAACTGACTTGAAAACACAGTCTGCGCCCAGCCCTAAAATATCCCTCATTTGCTCTGTTGAATTCTGGTCACTTTTTCAGGGCCTCGGTGGAACCCCCCAGGTTCTGCCTAAATATATGGCCTGAGTTAACTTTTAGTAAACCATGAAGTATTTGTGAATGAAATCCATTAAAACCCTGAAAATTTTTATTCATGCAGTTTCCATGTATAGAATGAGAACTTGTTGGATTTTTTCCTGGAAGCCTAGTGAGGTTTGTTTGTTTGTTTTCCAGTGGGAGGTAGATATTAATGAGCTTTAGGAGAGAAAGTTAATAATTCAATATGATGCATCATGGACACATCTGTACAAACATATATCTGTCAATGTTTCAAGAAATTTAGAGAAGGGAGTGATATGACATGTTCTTCTGTCTCTAGGCCCTCTGAAAAAGACAGAGGAAGCCTTATCCATCAAGAAAACTGCTGGAGTTCTTTCTAAACTTTTTTGAAGCATGAATACTCAAAATGGGTAATTTTCTATTTTCCTTGTTGGACGTCTCATTGGAAATAGGCATGAAGACTTGTTTCTCATTTCATTGGATGTGTGAAATATGCATTGAAGCTTGCTGTTATACTCAAACATAAGATACATTTTTTATCACGTATGCCTTGAAGAACCAAATTCATCAGAAACTTATGAATTCAAACATGCCTTAGAGCTCCTGATTGCCAAGCATTTTAAAAAGATTATAGCTTTGCTCTACATGCCTACAGAAGAGCCTTCGTATTATTAATAATAATGGCTAACTTCTATAAATTTCTTACTCTGAGCCAGGTGCTCTGCTGTATATTTTACATTGCATCATTTCATTTAATTCTCCCCATAAGTCTATGCGGTAAGGGTGATAATATCTCCATTTCCCCAAAGCATAGAGAGCTCATACAACTTGCCCAAGGTCATATAGCTAGAAAGTGTTGGAGCTGAGAGTCAAATCCAAGTCTGGCTGCCAAAGCCTGACTCAATAAACCCATGACCATGACATGTCATGGTCCAGGAAGAGTGAGATCCAAGATGGCATTCACCTACTGTATAGCACAAGGAACTCTATTCAGTATTCTGTAATAACCTATATGGGGAAAGAATCTGAAAAAGAATGGATATATGTATATATATAACTGATTCATTTTGCTGTATACGTGAAACTAACACAACATTGTAAATCAACTCTACTTCAATAAAAATTTTAAAAAATATATTCACACACACACAAAATGGCAGTCAGGAATCCCTATTCTGTCAGCAGATATCCACTGCATGTACCAGGGCTAGACTCTGTGCTAGATACTATTTTTTATTTTTATTATTATATTTTTCGGTACGTGGGCCTCTCACTGTTGTGGCCTCTCCCGTTGCGGAGCACAGGCTCCGGACGCTCAGGCTCAGCAGCCATGGCTCACAGGCCCAGCCGCTCCGTGGCATGTGGGATCTTCCCGGACCAGGGCACGAACCCGTATCCCCCGCATCAGCAGGCGGACGCTCAACCACTGCGCCACCAGGGAAGCCCTAGATACTATTATTTAAAAAATGGAAGACTCCCTCTCGTGGGAGCACCAGAATCAAAACTAACTGCTGACCAAGCATCGACAGAAAGACACCAGAATTCACCAAAAATGATACCCCACGTCCAAAGACAAAGGAGAAGCCACAATGAGATGGAGGGAGGGGTGCAATCACAGTAAAATCATATCCCATAACCGCTGGGTGGGTGACTCACAGACTAGAGAACACTTATACCACAGAAGTCCACCCACTGGAGTGAAGGGGCTGAGCCCCACGTCAGGCTTCCCAACCTGGGGGTCCGGCAATGGGAGGAGGAATTCTCAGAGAATCAGACTTTGAAGGCTAGTAGGATTTGAATGCAGAACTTCAATAGGACTGGGGGAAACAGAGACTCCACTCTTGGAGGGCACACACAAAGTAGTGTGTGCATCCCAGCATAAGGCACATGGATGAAGATAAGGGGGGTTGGGGAGTGGGGAAACAGCCAGGGTAAGGAGCAGTGACCCCACAGGAGACTGAACCAGACCTACCTGCTAGTGTTGGAGGGTCTCCTGCAGAGGTCTGGGGTGGCTGTGGCACACTGTGAGGACAAGGACACTGGCAGCAGAAGTTCTGGGAAATACTCCTTGGTGTGAGCCCTCCGAGAGTCCACCATTAGCCCCACCAAAGAGCCTGGGTAGGCTCCAGTGTTGAATCGCCCCCGGCCAAACAACCAACAGGGAGGGAACCCAGCCCCAACCATCAGCAGGCAGGCAGATTAAAGTTTTACTGAGCTCTGCCCACCAGAGCAACACCCAGCTCTACCCACCACGAGTCCCTCCCATCAGGAAGCTTGCACAAGCCTCTAAGATAGCCTCACCTATCAGAGGGCAGACAGCAGAAGCAAGAAGAACTACAATCCTGCAGCCTGTGGAACAAAACGCACATTCACAGAAAGATAGACAAGAGGAAAAGGCAGAGAGCTATGTAACAGATGAAGGACAAGATAAAACCCCAGAAAAACAACTAAATGAAGGGGAGATAGGCAACCTTCCAGAAAAAGAATTCAGAATAATGATAGTGAAGATGATCCAGGACCTCAAAAAAAGAATGGAGGCAAAGATGGAAAAGATGCAAGAAATGTTTAAAAAAGACCTGGAAGAACGAAAGAACAAACACCTAGAAGAATTAAAGAACAAACAAACAGAAATGAACAATACAATAGCTGAAATGAAAGATACACTAGAAGGGATCAATAGCAGAATAACTGAGGCAGAAAAACGGATAAGTGACCTGGAAGACAGAATGTTGGAATTCACTGTTGTGGGACACAATAAAGAAAAAAGAATGAAGAGAAATGAAGACAGCCTAAGAGAGCTCTGGGACAACATTAAACGCAACAACATTAGCATTTTGGGGATTCCAGAAGGAGAAGAGAGAAAGGACCTGAGAAAATACCTGAAGAGATTATAGTTGAAAACTTCTCTAACATGGGAAAGGAAATAGCCACCCAAGTGCAAGAAGTGCAGAGAATCCCAGGCAGGATAAAACCAAGGAGAAACACGCTGAGACACATAGTAACCAAATTGGCAAAATTTAAAGACGGAGAAAAATTACTGAAAGCAACAAGGGAAAAACAACAAATAACATACGAGGGAACTCCCATAAGGTTAACAGCTGATTTCTCAGCAGAAACTCTACAAGTCAGAAGGGAGTGGCATGACATATTTAAAGTGATGAAAGAGAAGAACTACAACCAAGATTACTCTACCCAGCAAGGATCTCATTCAGATTCAATGGAGAAATCAAAAGCTTTACAGACAAGCAAAAGCTAAGAGAATTTAGCACCACCAAACCAGCTCTACAACAAATGCTAAAGGAACTTCTCTAAGTGGGAAACACAGAAGAAGAAAAGGACCTACAAAAACAAACCCATAACAATTAAGAAAATGGTAATAGGATAAAAAAAAAAGAAAATGGTAATAGGAACATATATATCGATAAATACATTAAACGTAAATGGATTAAATGCTCCAACCAAAAGACACAGGCTCGCTGAATGGATACATAAACAAGACCCATATATATGCTGTCTACAAGAGACCTACTTCAGACCTAGGGACACACACAGACTGAAAGTGAGGGGGTGGAAAAAGATATTCCATGCAGATGGAAATCAAAAGAAAGCTGGAGTAGCAATACTCATATCAGATAAAATAGACTTTAAAATAAAGAATGTTACAAGAGACAAGGAAGGATACTACATAATGATCAAGGAATCAATGCAAGAAGAAGATTATTATAATTATATATGCGTCCAACATAGGAGCACCTCAATACATAAGGCAAATGCTAACAGCTATAAAAGAGGAAATGGACAGTAACACAATAATAGTGGGGGACTTTAACACCTCACTTACACCAATGGACAGATCATCCAAACAGAAAATGAATAAGGAAACACAAGCTTTACATGACACAATAAACCAGATAGGGTTAGTTGATATTTAGAGGACATTCCATCCAAAAACAGCAGATTACACTTTCTTTTCAAGTGCGCATGGAACATTCTCCAGGATAGATCACATCCTGGGTCACAAATCAAGCCGTAGTAAATTTAAGAGAATTGAAATCATATCAAGCATCTTTTCTACCACAACACTATGAGATCAGAAATCAATTATAGGGAAAAAGAACCGTAAAAAACACAAACACATGGAGACTAACCTATACGTTACTAAATAACAAAGGGATCACTGAAG
The DNA here is from genome assembly GCF_003031525.2 of Neophocaena asiaeorientalis asiaeorientalis. NCBI lineage: Eukaryota > Metazoa > Chordata > Mammalia > Artiodactyla > Phocoenidae > Neophocaena > Neophocaena asiaeorientalis. Next base: position 2,242,295 of record NW_020175079.1, read on the forward strand.
AAATCAAAGAGGAAATTAAAAAATACCTAGAGACAAATGACAATGAAAACATGACGATCCAAAACCTATGGTTTACAGCAAAAAGCAGTTCTAAGAGGGAAGTTTATAACAACACATGCCTACCTCAAGAAACAAGAAAAATCTCATTCTGTGAGGCCACCATCACCCTGATACCAAAACCAGACAACGATACTACAAAAAAAGAAAATTACAGACCAATATCAATGATGAATATAGATGCAAAATTCCCCAGCAAAATACTAGCAAACAAATTCCAACAACATATTAAAAGGATCATACACCAAGATCAAGTGGGATTTATCCCAGGGATGCAAGGATTCTTCAATATACACAACTCAATCAATGTGATACACCTTATTAACAAATTGAAGAATAAAAACCATATGATCATCTTAAATTTTGTCAAAAAAAAATTCTACACCCATTTATGATAAAAAACCCTCCAGAATGTGGGCATAGAGGGAACCTACCTCAACATAATAAAGGCCATATATGACAAATCCACAGCAAAAATCATTCTCAGACTTCCCTGGTGGCGTGGTGGTTGAGAGTCCTCCTGCCGATGCAGGGGACACGGGCTCATGCCCCGGTCCAGGAAGATCCCACATGCCGTGGAGTGGCTGGGCCCGTGAGCCATGCCCGCTGAGCCTGCGCGTCCGGAGCCTGTGCTCCGCAACGGGAGAAGCCACAGCACTGAGAGGCCCGCATACCACAAAAAAAAAAAAAAAAGCATTCTCAATGGTGAAAAACTGAAAGCATTTCCCCTAAGATCAGGAACAAGACAAGGATGTCCATTCTCACTACTATTATTCAACACAGTTTTGGAAGCCCTAGCCATGGCAATCAGAGAAGAAAGAGAAATAAAAGGAATGCAAATCGGAAAAGAAGAAGTAAAACTGTCACTGTTTGCAGATGACATAATACTATACACAGAGAATCCTAAAGATGCCACCAGAAAGCTACTAGAGCTAATCAATGAATTTGGTAAAGTTGCAGGATACAAAATTAATGCACAGAAATCTCTTGCATTCCTATACACTAATGATGAAAAATCTGAAAGAGAAATTAAGGAAACACTCCCATTTACCATTGCAACAAAAAGAATAAAATACCTAGGATAAACCTACCTAGGGAGACAAAAGACCTGTATGCTGAAAACTATAAAACACTGATGAAAGAAATTAAAGATAATACAAACAGATGGAGAAATATACCATGTTCTTGGATTGGAAGATCAATATTGTGAAAATGACTACACTACCCAAAGCAATCTACAGATTCAATGCAATCCCTAACAAATTACCAATGGCATTTTTTACAGAACTAGAACAAAACATCTTAAAATTTGTATGGAGACATAAAAGACCCCGAATAGCTGGGGTCTTTTGTATGAAAACATAAAAGACTCCAAAGCAATCTTGAGGGAAAAAAATGGAGCTGGAGGAATCAGACTCCCTGACTTCAGACTATACTACAAAGCTACAGTAATCAAGACAATATGGTACTGGCACAAAAGCAGAAACATAGATCAATGGAACAGGATAGAAAGCCCAGAGATAAACCCATGTACCTATGGTCAACTAGGCAAGGATATACAATGGAGAAAAGACAGTCTCTTCAATAAGTGGTGCTGGGAAAACTGGACAGCTACATGTAAAAGAATGAAATTAGAACACTCCCTAACACCATACACAAAAAGAAACACAAAATGGATTAGAGACCTAAATGTAAGACCAGACACTATAAAACTCTTAGAGGAAAACATAGGAAGAACAGTCTTTGACATAAATCACAGCAAGATCTTTTCTGATCTACCTCCTAGAGTAATGGAAATAAAAACAAAAATAAACAAATGGGACCTAATGAAACTTAAAAGCTTTTGCAAAGCAAAGTACAAACAAGACGAAAAGACAACCCTCTGAATGGGAGAAAATATTTGCAAATGAATCAACGGACAAAGAGTTAATCTCCAAAATATATAAACAGCTCATGCAGCTCAATATTAAAAAAACAAACAACCCAATCCAAAAATGGGCAGAAGACCTAAACAGACACTTCTTCAAAGAAGACATACTGATGGCCGAGAAGTACGTGAAAAGCTGCTCAACATCACTAATCATTAGAGAAATGCAAATCAAACTTACAATGAGGTATCACTTCACACCAGTCAGAATGGGCATCATCAGAAAATCTACAAACAACAAATGCTGGAGAGGGTGTGGAGAAAAGGAACCCTTTTGCCTGTTGGTGGGAATGTAAATTGATACAGCCACTATGGAAAACAGTATGGAGGTTCCTTAAAAAACTACAAATAGTACTATGGGGGGATGAATTGGGAGATTGGGAGTGACATGTATACACTAAGATGTATAAAATGGATAACTAGTAAGAACATGCTGTATAAAAATATAAATAAAATAAAATTCAAAAAATAAAAATAAAACATAAAAATGGAAGAGAGGGACTTCCCTGGTGGTCCAGTGGCTAAGACTCCACGCTGCCAATGCAGTGGGCCCGGGTCCAATCCCTGGTCAGGGAACAAGATCCCACATGCTGCACTTAAAGATCCCACATGCCACAACTAAAGATCCTGCAGGCCACAACTAAGACCCAGCGTAGCCAAATAAATAAATTAATTAATTAAAAGAAAAAAAAAAAGGAAGAGAAACTACCTTCCAGAGACTGACAAGCTGGGGAGTCCAAGCATAGAGGATCCATTTCCTGAGCCCAGAGGGGAAGGCAGCCATGTACAGGGTAAATTGGCCCATGACAGGCCATGGCCGGAAAGGCACAAAATGTTACATGAGCACAAAGGAACACGCAACTAACCCCAGGGAAGAGGGCAGAGGCGTGCAAGAGGAGGTCGCTGACCTTTGCCCTGATTTTACAGGTAGAAGCAGGAATTTACCAGGCAAACAAGAGGTATGAAAGACAGAACGATTACAGTTGTGAAATGGCCTGGCTCGTTCCAGGAGCAGCGAGACATTCAGCAGGAGTGCTGAAGAATGACGATGGTCCCAGTTTGGGAGGCTCGGTGGATGGCGATGTTCATTGAAATCGGAGAGGGAAGAAGACGAGTCTGGTGATGGGGTGTGGAATTCGGGGGGCCTGCAGTACTTTCCAGGGAGAAATCAAGAATAAGAGTGGATGGAGGCTTGGATTTGGGCATCATAGATAGACAAGGGATCATTGGAGTTGAAGTCGCTGGTAAGTTCACCCAGGGAGGCATGTGGAACAGAGGATGAACGCAACAAAGGCGGAGGCCTGGGGCAGAGCAAAATCCAAGGGAAGGTAGGGATGTTGCAACTGGAAGCCTGGGAGGACCACTGTCAGAGAGGAAAGGGGGAAACCGGGAAAAACTTTGAGACTTAGGGATGGTCAACGGCATTAGATGCCTCATAGAGCATTGAGTGAGAGGCTGGTAATAGTCCACTGACTGAGTATTGGTGTCCTAAGTTTCATCAAATGGTCCAAGTTGAAGAAGGAAGAGAGTGAGTCTGGGGAGACTTGAATACGCTGGTGAGCTGAGGGGATGCAGGTGGTGAGCACGGAGACGATGTTGTTGACGCTGAGACGGGTTAACAAGCAGAACCAGGTGAGGAAGGAGGGTGCTCGCTGAGACCCCGAGCACACACAGGGAAGAAGGTGTCTCTCCAAGGCAGGGGAGGAGGGTGGGTGAAGTGAAGTCCAGGGAACTCCCGGGTTGTGACTTCCGTTTACCCTGGGAAGCTGGGGGAAGTTCACTCGTGAAGGGTCGGATGAGGGTGGGTCAGGTAGGTTGAAAGGGAAGGTTGATGGCGATAGTGAAGGTGAGTGAAAGCCAATGAGTGGCAGGTCAGGGCCTGATAAGCGGCCAACAGGTGTGTTTAGGAGCCAGCTACACCTTTGGGGTCTCACGACCTGAATATTTATGTAATCTTCCTTAGTAGCACGCGGCCCTTTCGGAGGAAGATAAAAGAAAATAGACAGTTAGATAGACCCTGACCTGAGGTATTTGCAGGTGGGAATGGGGGATGATGGGGAGACAAGACACATGCAAGTACTGGCAGCAAGGTCTTCATATTGACCCAGAGGTTCAGGCTGGCTGGGAAAGCCAACGGAGCAAGGAGAGCTGAAGGTTGGCAAGAGTAAAGGCTAGAATCCTCCAATGAGATTAAAAGAAACAAAAGGCAGGCGGGAGAACAAAAGGGCTGGAGCTGGCACGCCACATTCTAAAACTTCTAAGAAAGCGCGTTCTGGGTAATGCTGGGGTCCGGGATGGGACCGAGGAGTGGGGGAGTCCGGGTATAGAGCAGCCATTTCCTGAGCTACATCCTTTCCCCGTTCACACACATTTCCCCCAAGTTTGCCTCTGGCCCAGCTTCCAGGCTTCTTCCCCCGTGGAAGACAGAGGGAGTGACCGAGAAGGACAAGCAAAGTCTGTGTGGCCTCCTGTCTCCGAAGCATGTGGCCCTGGCCCCCACCCCTACCTGACATGGGCCTCCATGCCTCGGCCCTGGGCTCAGGCCACAGAACCAGCCTGATGGACGGCAGCAGCTGCTAAACCACCCATCCTCTGCCATCCCCAGATTCTTGGGGGTTTCCCTAGGTAGGTGTGAGATAGGTACACTGTGTATTTACTTATTTTTTATTATTAACTAGAACAAGGAAAGAGAGCCAGAGCTGCAGTCTGCTGAGATCGCAGTGATGTGAATCAGCAGGACCTACTGGCCACAGGTGCGAAACCAGGTAGAAAGCCTGCCCCTCCCGCCCGCGCTGGGCCATGCCTGATCACTCAGGAGACGGGCACCCGTGACTCTCGGGGCCGCACACCTTGGGGCCTGATGGCAGGGGAGCAACCCCAGGAGCACCAGCCTCTGACAGGTGGTCAAAGGCACCTCACCTCCGCCAGGGGCAGCATGGATTAGACCCTCTCAGCCGCGCACCTGCCAAGAGCCCGAGACACCCTCCGCAGCTGCAAATGCCCACTGCGTTCGTCTGGGGTTGGCTGAGTTGATGAGTATCACCTACAGAATACTGAGGACAGAGGCTCAGAGGAGACGAAGGAATTGCTTGTACCTGAGCCAAAGCCCCGGCTGGGGGAATTCAGGGGACTTTTCTTCCCTCTCTCTCTGTGAAAGATACAGAAAACAGACTCTGGAGCAGCATTCAGTGTCTCTGCCCCATGGGGCGGTTGTCTTTGCTCCATCAGAACGGTCTGTGTGGCCAGGACTGATTAAGGGTGGAAACAAAGCCCCTCCTCTCCCAGTCCTAAGTCTGTTTTTTGTTTGTTTTTAAATTTTTTTGCCCGCACCTCGCGGCATGTGGGATCTTAGTTCCCCAACCAGGGATCGAACCCACGCCCCCTGCGTTGGAAGCGGAGTCTTAACCACTGGACCACCAGGGAAGTCCCTTCCGTCCCTAAGTCTGGATCATGGGAAGCCAGGCTGGTTTACACCCGCACTGAGGCGTCCAAGCAACCAGGCCAGAACTTTCTGGTTTCTTCCTGCTCTGTGATTCTGTGTCTAAAAGGTAACATCTCAGACTCAACTGAACATGCAGTCCTGGATTTTTTTCCTTCTCTGAGCGAGTGAAAGTGTAATGGAGGTAAAAAGTGCCATGAGCTTTCTCAACTAGAGATATAGCTCCAGAAAATGACTTTGCTTCTTGGCAAGAGGTTCCAAAAATAAAGGTGTTAAAAGTGATGCCTTCAGGGACTTTTAGGATGGCAGAGTGTCTCCAGACTGTGACTATTCTAAACACCATTGCTCTTAAAAAAAAAAAAAAAAAAAAAAAAACACTTACCAAGAAAAGCAAAGGTTCTCATTTTTCTGACTTTTTTTAGTCTCACAAAAAATGCAAGCTTGCCAATGGAAGGGAGTAATAATGTGGCAGGTTGCCAAGGAGGTTTTCTTTCAAGAACAAACAGGCAGTCACTCCCAGTGGCTCTGGCCTCCATCCTGGCCGGTTTGACTCGGCTCAGCTGGGGCTGAGCTACTAGAGGTTTCTCCAGCTTCTGTGTTCCCCATTGCAGATAGAGTGACTGTCTCTTTTGCAAGTGAAGCTCTGTTACTTATGAAGCCTCATCGCAAGCTAACCAACCACGCCATTCATATCCATATAACTAACACTGGCACTTTTCTCATGCCTCTGAAGACGAACCTTTCCCCAAGTCGGCAACTACAATGAAACATTCAGGCATTTTGTGTGTCCAAGAAGCAGCAGTTATTGGTTCAAAGCAATCTGAAGATCTCTCTAGGTGTTACTATGTCTTCACGTAAAAGTGGTCCTTTTACCAGTGTGTGTTTATTGGTAAAACAATACGATAACAACATTAAGGCCACGAAAACCAGAAACAGTCAAATTGTACCTTCATCTGTACACGATCGTTATAAATAATACTGAAAGTACATTTCAGTAATCCATCTTTGTCGACTTTTCTCGTTATTGCCTAAGAATTTATCCCGAGAGGAGGCATTATTGGCTCTAAGAGCATGGGTATTTTTCGAGATTATTGATACATTTTGCCAGACGGCTTTCCAGAAATAGCGTTTTACCACCTCATTGTTATTTAATTTACATTTCTTTGGTTCTTAATGAGCTTAAGCAGTACTTTATTTGCCATTTATATTTCTTCCTATGAATTATTTGTTTACTTCCTTTGTCTCTCTTTTTGTCAATTTGTATGAACTCTGTTTATTAAGGCTCTCATATTTATTGCCAACATTTCCCCATTTGCCCTTTAATTTTATTAATATTTTGATATATAGAATTTTAACAATTTTATGTGTTCAAATCTGTTCAACTATCCTTTACTATTTCCTGTCTGTTTTATTCTTTTTGTGATGAAGGCCATGGCCATTTCCAAAAGTCATGCTTCTCTGGAATTAATGTAAAATGTTGGGACATTTAAATGTCGGTGATCTTTCTTTAGCAAAAGCCCATGAGACCAGGAAGAAGGAGAAGGGCAGGAGAGCTGCCTATGTGTAGGGAAGAAGCCGTGTATAAATCATGTTCAAAGCAAAGGGCTGCAGAACTTCCCTGGCGGTCCAGTGGTTAAGATTCCGCGCTTCCACTGCAGGGGGCGCAGGTCTGATCCCTGGTTGGGGAACTTGCATGCCGTGCAGTGCGGCCAAAAACAAAAAAAAGTCCCAAAGAACAGAGCAAAGGGCTGACCTTGAGTTAGGGTCTTACGCAAGGAGCAGGGCAGGGTCACATTTAGCTCACACAAATTCAACTACACGCATTTCAGAGTGATCGCAGGAGTATGTTTCCCTGCTTCTTGGAATATCTAGTCATTTTAGATTTTGTTTTCTTCCCTCAAATATTGTGCTGAGCTTTCAGCAGGCAGATAAACTACTGGTTGATCCCTTTGATCCCTCTGAGCTTTGCTAGGGTGGATCTAGAGCAGCCTCCACTCCAATGATAGTTGAGCCCTACCACTAAAGTGGGGGTCTCTGGGGTCTCCACTGGGTAATCAGTGAGCACTCACCACTCTGCTGATTGGAGCTCAAATGTCTCCCTGTTCTGTGTAAGCTCTGGGAATCGTTCAGCTTAAACACTCAAGGCATCCTTTGTTGGCCTAGTGGAGTTTACTCTACGCATATGTAGCCAGTGCTCAGCAAACAGTCGAGGGGATCCCTGTGCAGATTTATGAAGCACTTTTCATGCAAAGTTCCCTCCTTTCCAGAACTCTGCCCTGAATTTCCAGCTGCCTCAGCCTCCCCAAGCTTCCAGCTCTACCTCCTCAACTCAGAGAGGCCCGGCTGTATTCCCTTCCCTACTCCTGTGCTCTGCAAAGAAACCTGGGCAATCAGAGGGTCACCTCAGTTGTTTCTCTTCCCCCAGGGTTCACAGCCCCGTGCCACCTGTGCCCCAAAGTCTGAAAACAGTTGATTCACAGTCCAGTGCCTGGAAACAGAGTGTCCCGTTCTCTAGTTGTTTATGGTGGGAGGTTAAGTTCAATCCTTATTACTCCCAGATAGTCCAACCAGAGTGAGAACAATGTAAGTACCACGGGCTAATCTGCCTGGTGAGTGAATGCCCCAGTGAGCTGTGTGAAAGGAGGCCTGACTCTCCTGCTCTCTTGGTTTGTCTTGGGGTCCTTGGGCTACTCCGGGCTGAGGTTCATCTGTGTTTAAAGAGATGTATTTTTATACAATATGGCCCCACAGTCAATGGATTCATGTGGTGCTCATTTGAAGAACAAAGATCTGTCCTCGCAGGAGGAAGAAGTGCCCGGTTGGACTTCCTGAGATATGGTATGTTATTCTCCAGTGGAGCAGACTTTCCAAGGACCATTTTTACTCTAGGCAATTTTTACATTATGGGCTGATGTTAGAACCCAACCTCCTCCTAAGACACACTCCACGGTACTTGGATCCCCTTTTAGAGGTTGGGTGAACCTGCCTTTTTGCTTAGGAGTCTTGGGGTGAGGAGTTTTGCTCTATTCCTCAACTGGAGTTCCCAGAATGTTCTGCAACCAACATTGTACTATTCATGACCAGTAGCTCCTACTTTAACCCAGGCCCTGCTTCTACCGAATGACATTTTATACCTATTAGCTTTCTTCCATGCAAGAATCCAAGTATTGTAAATCTGGGCAGGCTTGGTATTAAATTTTCACTCTTCCTCCTGCAGTATAAAAACCAAAGCACAGTCTTTACAGCTCTGAGCCTTGATTTCATTTGTGAATGACAGTAATGATTCTCACCTTGCAGGGTAGTTGGGGTGATGAAATGAGTTCATGCCTTTCTTTTTCAACTCTCTGGTGTGGCTTCCAAACTCACCTCTTCATGGAAACTGCTCCTATTAAAGTCACCAACACCTACCAGGTGTCAAATCCAAAGACCCTTCTCTGGTCCTCATTTTACCAGATTGCTCAGCAATATTTGATATTGTAATCACTAGCTTTTTCCTAAAACACTTAAAAAATTTCCATGACATCCTATTCTTCTAGTTTTCCCTCTGCCTCTCTGGCCACTCCTTGGCTGGCTCATAATCTTCTATCCCAACGTCCAAATCAGTGGTCTTTCAATTTACATTAATTTTCTTTTGAATCAATCTTAATTAAAAAAATCTCATCCTCCGAAATGGTGCATGTTTTATAATGTACAGAATATTTGAGTACAGGGGCTCATATACGTAATTTTAAGTAAATGTGCACATTGGGATTAGAGGCTAAACATCTTTACTGATGGAGGTGAAGCTGGAAATGCTTTGGAGGGTACCACTGCTCTAAATGTTGGGAATGCTCTGTCTCCATCCTCACAGGGCCATCTTCCCTCCCTGTGCCTCTGTCTTCATATGGCATTCTCCTCTCTGTGTGTCTCTCCTTTTCTTATAAGGACATCAGTCATATAGGATTAAGAGTCTATCCTGGGGCTTCCCTGGTGGCGCAGTGGTTAAGAATCCGCCTGCCAATGCAGGGCACATGGGTTTGATCCCTGGTCCAGGAAGGTTCCACATGCCGCGGAGCGACTAAGCCTGTGTGCCACAACTACTGAAGCCCGCATGCCTAGAGCCCATGCTCTGCCACAAGAGAAGCCACTACAGTAAGAAGCCCGCACACCACAACGAAGAGTAGCCCCTGCTCACCGCAACTAGAGAAAGCCTGCGAGCAGCAATGAAGACACAACACAGCCAAAAATAAGTAAAGTAAAATAAATAAAACATTTAAAAAAAGAATAAAGAGATTTCACTTGCATTTAAAAAAAAAAAAAAGTCTACCCTGCTCCAGTACGACCCATCTGAACTCAGCCACTTACATTTACAACTACCTTTATCCAAAGAAGTTTCTTTCTGAAGTACTGGGGGTTAGGAATTTGACACACCTTTTTATGCAGGGGGACACAGTTCAACCCAGTTCCACATGCCGCGGAGCGACTAAGCCTGTGTGCCACAACTACTGAGCCTGCGCTCTAGAGCCCGTGAGCCACAGTGACTGAGCCCGTGTGCCACAACTACTGAAGCCCGCATGCCTAGAGCCCATGCTCTGCCACAAGAGAAGCCACTACAGTAAGAAGCCCGCACACCACAACGAAGAGTAGCCCCTGCTCACCGCAACTAGAGAAAGCCTGCGAGCAGCAATGAAGACACAACACAGCCAAAAATAAGTAAAGTAAAATAAATAAAACATTTAAAAAAAGAATAAAGAGATTTCACTTGCATTTAAAAAAAAAAAAAAGTCTACCCTGCTCCAGTACGACCCATCTGAACTCAGCCACTTACATTTACAACTACCTTTATCCAAAGAAGTTTCTTTCTGAAGTACTGGGGGTTAGGAATTTGACACACCTTTTTATGCAGGGGGACACAGTTCAACCCATAGCAGCACCTATTTTTCTTTGGTAGCAATTTCACTGTTTACAGTTAAATTTTTTTGTGTGAGGTTGCTAGTTGAAAGCTTGTCTCCTCTATTAGTCCATGAGGGTAAAAACTGTGTCCGGTTTATCACCACCGTCTACCCAGAGCCCAGCAGAGACCCTGGCATAACTATAGTGTCAATATACAGTACCTACCTAATAACTGGCACATCAAAGAATCCAGCAAATGACAACTCCTTTTGATTCTTTAGGGAATTGTTGGAATATTTTCCATTGTAAGTATCTCACCAGAATCTATTGTATTCTGTACACGTCCAAGGACAGGGAATGAGGGTGGAGCTAAAATACCCAAGGGACATGTGTGTTCATCTTTAAATATTAAGAGTCATGCATGACTGAGGAATGGAACGGCCCTGCTTGGCCCCAGGTGTCTCTGAGGGGACCGTGAGCTGCCATGTAAGAATGAGGCCGCTGCTGTGATGCCGAGGTGCACAGGCAGCCTCCGACCGTCTGGAATAGCGTCTGCATCCCTGCCAGTGTTCATCCTTTACCTCTGTCATCCATTTGCCACTGGCAGGGCTTTCTCTGTCTGGCTCGGGGCGGGGGAATATGAATCAGGCTGTCCCTGGTATCCAGAATTAATTTCTCATTCAAATTGATTGTGTACTCCCAGAGCACCGAGTTGAGCCAGAAGTTCTGGAATCTGTTTTCTAAAAAGATTTTCCAACTTGGCAAAAATGTTTCTGCTGGTGAAGGGGGAAAAGGTGAGTTAGGGAGGAGATTGTTAAAGCTTTGTAATAAGGGAAATAATTGTGGAGAGCTGTGATGAGATCTGACTGCCAGCCAACAGGAAGATGGTCAGGCAGTAGTGGGAGGGGTGGGGGAGACCAGCCGGGATCAGGAATTCGCGGTGGCATCTTTCTCAGGGGCAGGGGCAAGGGATTTTAGTCTGGAATGGAAAGAATTGAAGAAAGGAAGAGCATTAGAAGGAGAAATGAAGGGGTCGAGGAGAAATGGAACAAAGGAAAGGGTATAGTGGTGAGACAGGCTGGGATCCGGGACCCTGTGCTGAGTGCTTGCACCTGGACAAACATCTCCTCAAGGAACAGAATACAAGAAACTTTTATGAGAATAAAAATAGCTGTGTGCATGCACAGTTGGGGCAAATTATGGACAAGATACAAAAAAAACCAACTGCCAACTGCCACTTCTGAAGAGCCAGGAGCAAAAGCAGGGTACCACCCACGCCCCCTGCACACAGCAGCACCAAGGGGGTGGGCAGACCACCTAAGCCACCCTCCAGCCCGACCCCCTGGACACACCCCTCCCCTCCCCCCATGTAAGGAACCAGCCTGCCCCCACTTGAGGAGCGAGCAACAGAACCTGTTACAGTAAGTTCCCTACATACAAACGAGTTCCATTCCCATCATAAGTCCAACTTGTTTGTGAGTCCAACAAAGTAAGTTTGTAAGTCAAAGCTGCAATTTCACTCATGCCTGACGTTGATGCAATGCACATTCACATCTTTTTTTTTTTTTAAGAAGATGTTGCGGGTAGGAGTTTATTAATTTATTTTTGGCTGTGTTGGGTCTTCGTTTCTGTGTGAGGGCCTTCTCCAGTTGTGGCGAGCGGGGGCCACTCTTCATCGCGGTGCGCGGGTCCCTCACTATCACGGCCTCTCTTGTCACGGAGCACAGGCTACAGACGCGCAGCCTCAGTAGTTGTGGCCCACGGGCCCAGCTGCTCCGTGGCATGTGGGATCCTCCCAGACCAGGGCTCGAACCTGTGTCCCCTGCACTAGCAGGCGGACTCTCAACCACTGCGCCACCAGGGAAGCCCCAACACATTCACATCTTTGAAAGTTCTCAACTTGAAGGTTCGTATGTAGGGGGCTTACTGTACTTGTTTTCGCTCCCTCCTGCTGCAGCAGGAACCCCTATAAAGTATTGCCTAAATTTTTTTGTCTGGCCCCTTATCAACTTCTATTGATTAAGGGAAGCCAAGAACCCAGGTCAGTAACAGTGAGATAAAGAGGGGGAGTGCTGAAAGGACTGGGGTTATAACACTTAAGTTTAAGATTTGAGAAGGGCAGGTATTCAGAGTGAAGGGGAGAGAAGATCCATTAGTACGTGGCTGAAATGGAGTGGCAGTGGACGTGACTGGAATTGAAGAGGGAAGGACAGCAGTGGTACAGCTAAGTCTCCCAGCCAATCCAGGCAGGCTTTGAGCCCACCACTCAGTGGCAACTGCTGTCATCAAGGTCCAAAATGACCTCTTGTTGCCATGTGTCTCACCTCATCACACTCCACCTGTTGGCAGCCTTTGACAAGTTGACTACTCCCTCTTCCTTGAAATGCTTTCTTAACTGGGGCTTGGCCCCCCAAGCTCTTGGTGTCCTCTCCTGGCCACCCCTTATTTCCTTTACTGGCTCCTCTTTCTGACCTCCTAATGTGGACGTGCTCAGACTCTGCCCTTAGACTTCTCCTCTGCACTCTTGCTCTAGATGTTCCCTTCCATACTTCCATTTAAGTACCATGGCTTAAATGCTATCCACACCCTCGTGCCTTCCAATTTGCATGCCTAGTCTCTACTTTGCTTCTGAACTCCAGGTATCTGGATCCAAAGGCTTCCTTGACATTTCCACTTAGGTGCCTCATTGGCACCTCAGCTTTAACCTGTCAAAAATGGAAGTCATTGGGGCTTCCCTGGTGGCGCAGTGGTTGAGAGTCCGCCTGCCGATGCAGGGGACACGGGTTCGTGCCCCGGTCCGGGAGGATCCCACATGCCGCGGAGAGGCTAGGCCCATGAGCCATGGCCACTGAGCCTGCGCGTCCAGAGCCTGTGCTCCGCAACGGAAGAGGCCACAGCAGGGAGAGGCCCACGTACCGCAAAAAAAAAAAAAAAGTCATGATTTCCTTTTGCCTAAATGTCCATCCCCGCTGGTCCTCATCTCAGGAACTGATGACTCCATCCTTCCGGGCCCTCAGATTTAGTTCAAGATGCTAAGCTTCTTTGCGTTTCCATTTTCTCATCTAGAAAACAGAGTGAATGTTGGTGCTTACTATATAGAGATCCTATAAGGATTCAATCATTGCATTTAAAGCACTTAACATTGTGTCCCAACTCATAGAAAATATTCCTAGTGTTGCCTATTATTCCTATTAATATATATATGCAAAATCCTGACTCTACATTGCCTGCAGCTAACTGCTAATGAGCTCCTGATAACGTAACTGGTTTAAAATGGAGCTGTGCTTGCTTTAAAACCGTGAAGGCTGGCTTAATAAGAAAGGGTTCAAGGTCAGTGTAGGTATTTAGTATTGGGGGAGGTAAGAAATTCCTTATGCTGTTTTAAATTTTGTTTTGGTAGCCAAAACAGCTGGATACAAACGAGCATTTCATCTGGACAGAAAATGAGCATTTCTACTTTCAGACATTCTGAGCCTAGGAGGCCAAATGTCTATTTTTTGGCAACCTCGGGGAAACCCATTCCCCAGGCAGCCCGTGCTGGGGCCCCAGCAAGGTCTCGTGGCCAAAGGCCCAGGCTACAGGGTAAGAGTGGGCAGTGACTGAGCTTGATTCCAAGGTCTGGAATTTTAAACAAATCCTGTTTTCAATTATCTAAATATTTCCTAGCTAACAGATGTTTAACATCACATAGCTGTTATATGAGAATAATCAGCTAAAATTCCCAGGCAGCCAGGAGAGAAGTGGAAAAGAACCGTCCCTCTTCTGGAGGTATTCTGCATCTTCTTTTTCCCCTTCTATAAACCCTTAGGCATATTCTTCAGCTGTGAGAGGAGGTGCTATTTCAGAGCTCCTAACAGTTTCTCTTTCACTGTTGCCATCTTGGTCATCACACTCCTCTTGTACACGGATCTGAAGTTGGGGGAAGTGGTCTTCTTACCGCCATGCCTGGAGAATGCCCTTCTTGGGTGGGAAGGCCATCCTCTTCCACCAAGATGCAGCACTGCATGGGATGCCTTTAAAGGATTAAGGAGAGCTGTGAACCGTCCTCTGGACGATCCAGTCAGCCTCATCCCTAAGGGTAGATGGGATGATGGAGGTCCCAGCCAGGTCCCCTCGTCTCCAGGACGATATTTATAGGAACTCTAAGGAGTAGGCTTTAAATTTTAAAAAAGAAATCAATAAACCAAGATTTGCTAAATTTAAACTGCTCAGAGGAAATCATACATAGAATCTTGAGAGAGAATAAAAACAAATAAATGAAGAGATGAAGACTCTGAGGTTGGAGACTCTGTAGTTGATTTCTCTGTGTCTTAAGTGACAGGTTTTGTAGTCCTGAGTATGCTTGCCCCCAAAGCCCTTTGTCATCAAAGTGGAAGGGGCATATACAGGGCTGGAGAAGAAGAAGGGGAAGGAGGCTGTGGTGATGCATGTGTCTACGAATCCCCGCCATGAAATGAACCACACTGTAAGCGTGCGGGTATTTTGTGTACATCGCCTCTGAGAACAGACCTATTTCACCTTCAACTTACCACTAAATCTATGATTAAGTACTTGGTGTTTATGCCCACACCCTGAAAGAGGACAGGGGCTTCAGTGCCTTTATTTTCCATTAATCCAGCCAAGACTTAGTGAAGTAGATGGGGGGGTTGTCTACTGTAGAATCTGCCACAAGTCGTATCACTGGATCCTGCTGGCCAGCAGAAGATATAGGGAGATTCTGCTAAGAAAACTTAAGAGAGAATTAAAAAAGAAAGAACAAAGAGATGAAGAAGAAAGGAGAAAGGCGAGAAGGAATACCACATCCCCCAAAGAATAAAAGTAATACACGGTAGGCAAGGGGCTTCTGTGCCTGATGTCAGTGAAAGGCTTGAGAAATAGGAGTGAACGTACACATTCAAAAAAGAATTACCCCGCCCCAAAGCAGTCCCCTTGAAAGCGAAGCTGTCGCATCCTTTTTTTTTTAATTGGAGTATAGTTGTTTTACAATGCGTTGCATCCTTTTCTTGGAAATATTCTGGCAGTCTTTATCATGAACCCCGAAAGTGTTCCTACAATTTGAAGAGTCATCCTTTTATTAGGAAGCAAGTTTAATAATCCGAAATAAGAAATTGTTTTGTACGCAAAGATGTGCATCTCAAACAGTGTTTCTCAACACTTTTCATCCTCTAGAATTACCTGGTGAGTTTTAAAATAGGACTGGTGTCTGGGCCTCAACCCAAACCCTAGGGTGGAGCCAAAGTATAGCTAGTGATGTTTGCTGTTGTGGTTGTTTGTTTATAAGCTCCCTGGGTGACTTCACCACTGACGGAGATTTCTGCTTGACTGAAGCCCTCACACTGGTCAGGACTAATTCAAATTCCATTCCCTTTGAAAGGTTGCCTTGACCCTCTGTCCAATCCCACACTCCATCCCAGATACTCTATTTTCCTGTTTCACTTTCTTCAAGGTTTATCATCTATTTCTTTCTCCCTGCCTTGCTTTCCCCTAAGATCTTATATCATTATTTTTATTTGGTCTCGAATTCTGAGGACCTGTACTTATGGTAGATGTATGGTAGATTGGGGGCAGGCGATGTGGTGAGGGGTAGTTGGTTGCTGGTTATTTAAACTCTAGCCTGGAGAGGCCATAAGGAAAGTTCTGGTCACTTCTCCGGCCGCCCCGATTTCCTGCAGCAGCAGTCAGAGACTCCTACTCTCCAGGCCAATGGTGTTTCCATGACTCTTCCTAGGGTGGCCTCTTCAGCCCCTCCCGTCATCCATTTAGGGGATGCTGTGAGAATCCCCCAGGCTTTGTTGATTCACAACTCGCCTTCTCTGTGGGTTAGAGGCCACATCAGAATTCTGCTCGCCAGAATCTTCCACCAGCTACCAATTTTCAAAGGGTAAGCCAGGAAGCTGTGCCCTACTGTGTTCCTGGAGAATTTGAGGACTGTTTTTCCCATTTCAGTTTTTTCTATTTTCCTTGGCTTATTTTGTTAGCTTGGGGAAGAGGAAGAATTATAAAGCCCATCTGACTCATCACTGTTATCAGGAATTCAGCAAAAAGTTTTTGGTAATAAAATGCTGATATTATAGTGTTCAACCCCCAAACCAGGCTAGATAGTGACTATTTTTAATATAAAAAGTATGGGCAGAAATACAACAAAATGATAACAGCAATGGAATTTTTATGAAGGAATTTTGAAAGAGGTTAGTTTAAAACTTTGCAGTACTTCTCAAGTTTTCCACAACATTCTTATTTTGCTTTTATAGTGATAAAAGATACTGTAGGGCTTCCCTGGTGGTGCAGTGGTTGAGAGTCCGCCTGCTGATGCAGGGGACCCGGGTTCGTGCCCCGGTCCAGGAAGATCCCACATGCTGTGGAGCGGCTGGGCCCGTGAGCCATGGCCGCTGAGCCTGCGCGTCCAGCAGTCCTCTTTGGAGGCTAAACCCTTTATCTCATAATTCTGTCGTTGCTCAGATAGATAAGCCTCCTCTTTCAGAATTGTCTAGAGTCTGTGGTCTCTTCTTACGACTGTTGTAACTGAGGGTCCCCTTCACCCAAAGCCTTGGGCCAGGTTTCATGAATCAGTGAGTGAGCTGGCTGGGAAATCCCATTTTACCCCACTGATGGTTAGGGAGCGTGGCTAAGTGGTTGGCTTTGAGGTGCCCTCCCAGGGAAGAGCCCCAAGCTGCTTTGCAAACTGACAACAGCTAAAGTTTCTCAAGCACACACCCTGTTCCAGGCAACATCCCGAGGACTTTACGTGTTCCAGTGTACTTAATACACAAGACAACCCCACGCATTTGGAATTATTTCAATCCCAATTTTGTAGATGAGAAAACCGAGGGTAAGTTACTTGTTCAAGATCCTGGAGCAAGTGGCAGAGCTTGAATCTAAACTCCTGAGCCCACACTCTCAACCACTGTTCTGTGCTAACCCTTGTAGCAAGATGGTGGCATCATTGGAAAGATCCAATGTTCCAAAGAGATACACTAAAGAGGGCGGGCATGACAGACCTGCTATTATTGCTTTAAGCTGATTGGTTAACTGCAGAGTGATGGAGTGTGAGTGAGTAGGGGATGGAGTGGTGGAGTGTTATCCATATTGGGTACCAAGCTGTCCCCAAGCACATGGACCGCCGACTAGTGCCAGTACCCAGCAAGGCCAATCCCTACAGCTGAAGGCACTTCAGGACTAATTCAGTATCTTCATAAAGACCCTCATCTGCTATTCCGCCTTGAGAGGGGAAGTTGGTTAAACAGGGCAGCATGTGGGTCATGGTGTCATTTGGTCCCCCAGGACTTGTTATCTCACGAGCATCCACCTGCACACACACCCTTTCCCCTGAGCACTTAGCACTTGGCATATTTTAGAAACAATCATAGGGCTCCAGTGCTTCACCTAAGGACTGCTGTGTGTGGAATGGTTCTTATTTCTTTCACTTCCCTCCCTTCTCTGTCTCTGTCCTCTTCCCTTATCCTCTCTGACACTCCTCCTTTCCCCCTCTTTCTTCACTCACCTGCCTTTAAACTGGGCTTCCTAATCTTTTACGAGGTCACAGACGCCTTTGAGAGTCTATGAAAGCCACTGAACTTCTCTCCCACTAAATGCACGGACACACACACACAAATTCACATACATATGTG
This sequence comes from Neophocaena asiaeorientalis asiaeorientalis, assembly GCF_003031525.2. NCBI lineage: Eukaryota > Metazoa > Chordata > Mammalia > Artiodactyla > Phocoenidae > Neophocaena > Neophocaena asiaeorientalis. Next base: position 2,260,218 of record NW_020175079.1, read on the forward strand.
CATGTGGAGCTTTTCCATGGACCAGTCACGTGCCTCTCTGTGCCTTCAGAAACCCCTGATCTTTGGGTGGAATCCTCCCCTCATCCTTTCCAGTCCCCCACTGACGAGAGCACGCACTTGGCTTCTAACACCCTCTTCATGGACCAGAGAGTGTGTGTGGTCGCCCCGCCCCCTTCTCTCAGGCCCTTCCCATGGCAAAGTGATTGAAGGCATGGACCCCGAGGACGGGTCATCCGGGTAAAAATTCTGGTTCTTTCCTTCAGTTATGTGCCCTTGAGCAAGTTTCTTCACCAACAAACTGAGAATAACTCTACCTTCCCTATAGGGATTTAGTCTAATTCCTTGCATCAATAAATATAAAAGCCCTTAGAACAATGGCTGGCAGGGAGTAAATACCAGTATTTGATCGTCTGAGGGCTCAGTGAAAGAGCGGGCAGAATGTGCCTTTGTTTTGAGAGCTCACGGTAGCTTCTTCCCCTCCATCCTTGTTTCAGGAGGTAGTAGAACCGAGTAAGAACAGCCCGAATAATTTAAATATCTAGGAAGGACTGAAGGCCTCTGGGGATGACGAAGATACACTTACCATCATTAGGGAGCTTAACATTTAGCCCCAGAAATAAAATAACCAAAACTACTTTAATGCAAGGTAGAACCTGACAAATGTTGCCAGAGAGGAATAAATCCAGGGCTGAGAAAGAGATTCTGTCCAGCTTTAGCGGGGTGGAGGGTGGGGTTTGGGAGGGTGGCCATGAAGAATGTGCAGGACAGGCTGGGGTGAAGAGAAGGGAATTTTGCAGCGGGAGCCGCATGGAGAGGGTCTGAGGCTGTCAGCGTCGGAGGGGTCAGGGAAGCAGGAGCGCCTGCAGAAGACTGTCCTGGGAAGCGTCAGAAGAAATGTTCAAGAAAACTTTAACCGCACGTGTCTTAGAGATAGTTTGGTTGCAAGAGCAGAAACCCGCTCAAGCGAACTTACATAAGTAGCGATTTATTTTAAGATACTGTAGTTTCTCACAAAGCTCATGGAGATGAAGCAGAGCCGAGTCCTTCAAGAGACTTGAACACCAGGAGAAGTACCCGCCTGGGTATCCTTCACACTCTTTCCTCATCCATCCATTGCCCCATCTCTCTGCCCTGCTGTGTCTTCATTGCTTTGGAGTCCGTCTCCCACATGTCTCTTCTATTCTCTCTGCTTCCTCTCTAGCATTCGGGATCTCGAAATGGCAGCCCTAAACCCACATCCAAGTTGATTTCTGAGGTCTACGTACCCACAGACTGACTCCATCTTCTCAGCAGGGTTGCTGTGGACGGTTGGGCAGGTTGTGCCCTGCACAAGGTTTCTCTGCCAAGGGGGTGAGTGACAGCTGAAACCCAGTGAAATTCCCTCACTGATGTATATTGGCCAAAGCAAAGCCCACGAACAAATTTCAAACGGGATGGGGATGTCTATTTCTATCATGGGTCCAGATGGACTTCGTGGGTCTAGACATATTTGGAAGGAGCTCTAAAGTGGATCACATGGTAAAAATGTTTAAACTGTAGAAAATAAGACTCAATGAAAAGAATTTTCCACATCAGCACATTCCTTTTAACCGCTGAACATCTCATTCCTATTACGATATGGTGCATAACATTTCATTCTGTGGCTGTATCATGCTTTGCTTACGCTTCCTTCTTAAGGGGCATTTGTGTTGTTTTCAGGCTTTCTTTATACTACAGATAATGAGACAACACATTTCCTTGTATATATAGAGATTTTTTTTTGAGAACATATATCTCTAGGATATGAAGAGAACACACACAGAATAAAAGATCATCCCCCACTGTTACAAAAAGATAAAAGGTGGGGGCTTCCCTGGTGGCGCAGTGGTTGAGAGTCCGCCTGGCGATGCGGGGGACGCGGGTTCGTGCGTCGGTCCAGGAGGATCCCACATACCGCGGAGCGGCTGGGCCCGTGGGCCATGGTCGCTGAGCCTGCGCGTCCGGAGCCTGTGCTCCGCAATGGGAGAGGCCACGACAGTGAGAGGCCCGCGTACCGCAAAAAAAAAAAAAAAAAAAAAGATAAAAGGTGACCTGGCATCACATTAATGACTTTTTGTGAACCTATCAGAGAACTGAAGTCACAGGACAAACAGCCATCTTGAAGAGAGACAGGTGCCTGTAGGGAGACACAGGACCTGAGAATTTGCTTATCTGGGCACAGAAGACACTGAATACCATATAAACTGGTAGAAGCATTTTTTTAAATTAAATTTTTTTATTTTATTTATTCTTGGCTGCGTTGGGTCTTCGTTGCTGTGCGCGGGTTTTTCTCTAGTTGCGGCAAGTGGAGGCCACTCCTGGCCGCAGTGCGCAGGCCCCCCACTGTGGTGGCTTCCCCTATTGCGGAGCAACTTGGGGGCCTCAGCAGTCATGGCTCGTGGGCTTCAGAGCGCAGGCTCAGCAGCTGTGGCTCATGGGCTCAGCTGCTCTGCAGCATGTGGGATCCTCCCAGACCAGGTCCAGAATCCGTGTCCCCTGCATTGGCAGGCGGATTCCCAACTACTGCGCCACCAGGGAAGCCCCTGGTAGAAGCATTAAACTAGAAGTTTTAGTGATTTGCTGGAGGCCAGATATGGACTAATATGAGAGTATGGGGCTGTAATCATGGGGGGCAGAGATTCCCAGCCTTTACTCCAGGAAACCTACCAGGCTCTCACAGGAAGGATGCAGAAAATTTAGAGACATTGGCTGCACAAAGGGAATGGCAGGCACAGTTGAAACTCCACAGAGGCCTTTCTTCCTCACAGAACAAAGGGTTTAAACTGCAAGGGAGTGTATATTGCCAGAGGCCACTCTACCCAGCTCCAGCCTCCAGGTCTCAATTAGGGGAAAAAAACTCAAACTTAATCTGCAGGAATGTTCTCTTCAATGATTGAAGATGCTGGAGGCTATTCGCTGCTGCAAGGGAAAGGAATAGGGGTAGAGGGATAAAATAGGGGAGGAGGGACAGAAGCCATTGCTAAGGCTACATCCCAAGATACAGTATGCTCTGCATACTCCAAAGACTGAGACTTCAGTAGAAAATTAGAGAAGGCTCCCTGTCCTCCACACCCTACCACCATGCTAACAAGCATCTGGTAATAATGATAGTAAGTAAATAATCGTCAGCATACAGATGGGGGAGCTCCAGAGGCAAAAAAACAAAGACAAAGGCTTGAAAACAGCTGCAGAGGGAGAGAAAACAAACAAACAAACAAACAAACACCTTAGTTACAGAGGAACAAGGCTATGGCTGTTTTCTCTTCAGAAACCATGCAAGCAAGAAGACAAGAGAGGAACACCTCTAAAGTACTGAAAGAAAAAAAACCTGTCAACCTAGAATTCTATATCCAGTGAAAATATGCTAGAAAAGTGAAGGAGAAATGGAGACTTTCTCAAACAAACACAGGGACTTCACTGCCAGCAGGCCACTATACAAAATAGGGCAACAGAAGTTCTTCAGCCAGAAGGAATATTAAGGTGAGAAATGTAGATCTACCCAAGGAAATGAAAAGTATTGGAAATGGGATAAAGGTAAACTATAATATTTTTCTTATTTGTAGTTGCTTGAAAAAAATAACTGTGTAAAGCAGTAACAGCAATGATATATTGGTGTTTATGTCATATGTAAATGGGAACATATGTCCACAGTGACACAAAGGAGGAAGGAATGGGGAGTATTCTGTTATAAGGTTCTTTCACTACACGTGAAGTGATACTAGAGTATTAAGATAAAATATTGTATAGTGATAAAATATGGACTCAAATTATCTAAAAATGTATATTGTAAGCCCTAAGGAAACCATTAGAAAAGTTAGAGAGAAGTACAAATAATAAGTGAATAGAGAAGATAAAACGGAATCATAAAAGTGTTTAATTAAAACCAGAGAAGGCAAAAAAAAGGAGGAAATAAGAAACAAAGAATATAAAAAAAAGAAAACAGCCAGCAAAAATGATAGATTTTAATCCAAATATATCAGTAATCACTTTAAATCCAAATAGTATAAACATACCAGTTAAAAGACTTTATCAGATTGGACTTTAAAAAAATCAAGCTTCAACTATATGCTGTCTAAAATAAATAGACTTGGGCTTCCCTGGTGGCGCAGTGGTTGGGAGTCCGCCTGCCAATGCAGGGGACACGGGTTCGTACCCCGGTCCAGGAAGATGCCACATGCCGCGGAGCAGCTGGGCCCGTGAGCCATGGCCGCTGAGCCTGCGTGTCCGGAGCACACTTGAAATATAAAAACATGAATAGGTTAAAAAAAGGGATGGAGAAAAATATACCAGGAAAATATTAATTAAAAGAAAACATGAGTAGTTATACTAATTTTGGATAAAGTGGACTTTAAAGAAGATTATCAGGGATAGAGAGGAATACTACATAATAATAAAGAGATCAGTTCTCTAAAAAGATATAACATTCCTAAACCTGTATGAACCTAACAATATAGATTCAAAATACATAAAGCAAAAACTGATAGATCTGAAAGGAGAAGCAAATCTACAATTATAGCTGGAGACCTTAACACTCCTCTCTCATTGACTGCTAGGAACAGATGACATGAAGAACATTATCCATCAACTTGGCCTAATTGACATTTGTAGAACACTTTATTCAAAACACACATCCATCTCAAGTGCACGTGGACCATTCATCAAGAGAGACCATATTCTGGGCATGAACTATACCTTCACAAATTTAAAAGAATAGAAATCATACAGTATGTATTCTTGTACCACATCAAAATTAAACTAGAAATCAATAACAGAAAGATACTGGGAATAAGCCCAAATAATTTGGGAATTAAACAGTACACTTCTAAATAGCCCATGGGTCAAAAAGGAAGTCTCAAGGGAAATTAAAAAATACTCTGAAGTAAATGAAAATGAAAATAAAACTTGGCAAAATGTGTAGGATGCAGCAAAATTTGTAGGATCTGTAAAAATAATGGACTGTAAAATAAGTGTACATCTTGTTTTATCATCTGCATTTTCCAACTCACAATATATTATTTTTCTACGTGCATATTTTCAGTTGAGTTCTGGGTTGAAAACATGATTGTGAGGAGTGAGAGGAAGGTGAAGGGTTGGAGGTGTTTGGACTAAACCTCTACCAAGCTCAGTGGCAACAGGAAGGAGAAACGTGGGGCAGCAGCCTGAGGATCGGCCGGGTTGAGGAATCATATTTTAAGGATGGATGAAACCATCCTCTTGTAGACCAAGAAACAATTGGGAAAGCGAGAGGGGACTCACGGGAGGAGGTAGGATGGAGGCAGAGGGGGAAGGGTGCTTTTCCAGGAGATGAGAGAAAAGGAGGGGAGTGTGGGTGAGGACACAGAAAAACTGATGCAGAGGGGATGGAATTCAGAGAAGTTTACTTTGTGTGATTCCAGTCCCCCTGAAGCAGATGAGGTCATCAGCTGAGCACAGTTCAGACTGATGTGTGTTTGGGGCCTCCAGGAAGTGGAAAACATTTGGACCAGAGGCTCTGGGAAATGCAGCAGGGAGTCAAGAGCAGCAGCGAGAAGCCAAGTAGGTGAAGAGTCACAGCATCCACACGGCTCTCTCCAGGACCACTCGGGACTCCAAGAGTGGGAAAGATGGCAAGGAGGCTTGGGCACGGCCATCGTGCAGACAGCAGGGAGACATGGGTACAGCAGAGCCCTCTGGCCAGGAGGAAGCACACCTGGGTGTCCAGAACCAGAGGACAAAAGCAGGGGGAAGTTGGCTTTCATGAGCACCGAGCTCTGCCATCTGCTCAGATAACCTGCCTGGCTACCAGCCTCATCATCCCCTACTCCTCACACCTGGGGCCTCCTGGGTCTCCAGGAGCAGACCCTCCTCATCCCCAGATGCTAGGGAGCAGGGGAAATCAAACAGTGATCCCCCTGCATCCTTCAACTCCTCAGCAAGGCACATGGCTTCCCCACTGACCCTGCCCAAGAATGTTCAGACGGCTTCCCGTCACCCCGTGCCCCACCTGCACAACTGTTCACATCGACAATGTCTTGAGCATCCCGGTGTCAGGCCCTTTGCTGGGCACGAGGGGTGCAGAAATGGATCAGCTCAAGCTGCTGCCTGAGGAAGTTCAGAGCAGAGACAATAGGAGTAACCTCTACCTCATCCAAGCAAATGATGCCCACACAGCAGGTTCCAACATGACAGAGGTCTGCAAAGGGCAGCCCTAGAGGTGAGCCCCATAGCACAGTAGGAGGGAATAGGATGAACCCCAGGAGCAAAGGCTCAGAGTCCAGACGAGCCTGCAACGTGGCGTCACCAAGATCAGAGCAACCAGAGCCCTTGGCACTGCGGGCCCCGACCCCCGACAGCGCGGGCTTGCGTGTGCTTTGCGGTGGGCTGGGCCCTTGTCCTGCCATTGCTAAGGTGTAACCCAGTGAGGTTTCCACATGGTCTTGGACGCTGGCTGGGCTCTCAGGGCTGCTCAGCCACGCAGGTCCTAAGCCTTCAGAGTGGGCGTTTTGCTCTATGTCCCCTCGCTTGGATTCCTGCCTGTGGAAACGTCTCTCCTCCTTTTCCCAATGCTGTCATTCCTGCCAAGGCCTACTGAACGTAGTGGGGACATTGGCGCCCCTTGATCTGTGATTAATGGAGAGCATTTCCCAGCCGAGTCGCTCCCTCTCCCTGGGTGCCAGTTTCTTCACCCTCGCAGATGGGGGTGCCCAGAAGACATCTAAGACCTCCTCCAGCGCCCCAGTCCAGGTGCCTGCTCCCCCAGTTTGCCCTGCCTCGCCTTTCTCCACTTCCTTCTGCTGAAGCTGCGCTGTACCCTCATCCTCGCCAGCAGGACACATTGTGTACTGTGGTCCATCCTATGCTAATAATGTAATTATGTGCTTATAGGATCAGGTCAGCGGAATACCAGCCAGGACAGGAAATAAATCAAAGCTGGGCGTTGCAGGGAGAAGGTCCAAAATGTCTCTTCAGCAAAAGCCCCCACTGGGCTCCCAGCCCAGGGCATGAGGCCTCCTAGCTGGACCAGGGAAGGAATGCGATGCAGCTGCCCGGCTGTTAATTCAAGGGCAAGTGCGGACAGGCCCAGCCCTCCCAGACCAGCTGCCCCTGGGCCTGGTCACCAACTAGTGGGGAAAAATGGGGTCCGCCACTAAGGGGCACTTCACAGGTTTCTGGGGCTTCCTCCTGTCCAAAGGAAGCCTGGATCTTAGTCTGGTGTGGTTCTCATGCCCACGTTAAAGAGCAGAGGAGCACCAAGGAGTTCATGACCTTGCTAGCCAGGCGTGCCAAGTAGCTCCTTAGTGCTTGACTAAGAGACTAGAACTGGTCTTCTGACCCCATAGAGAAGTGATTTTCACTCCACTCACTGCCTCCTCCAGTAATTGCCCATCACTCTGGTTCCTTCGGAGCTGAGGGATCAGGGCGGTGGGTGGAGGCATGGATGCTGTGGCTGGGGTGAGCACAGGTCACTCCCTTAGATGGTGCTTTTGATATGGTGAGTAATTTAATTCCCACGACAACACTTTTCAGTAGGTATCATTCTTCCGATCTCTTACTCGTGAGCAAACTGAAGCCTGTGTAAGTAATATGGTTGAATAAGGAATAGTTGGCCCCTACATGGGGCCCTGATCTTGCGTTCCACCTGCTGGAGCCCACTTCCCGTCCATCCTGGTATCCCTCGAATTGCAGTGGGCTGAACAGGTCCATCTCCACACCGCCAGCAGGGGAAGGCTTTGGTAGAAGTGGGTGGGTTTTTGCAGGAGGATGGTATTCACTCCTGCCCTTTGTTTTCTGCCTCTGGCTTTCACAGATGCACGGGGAACTCCTCACCCCAGCTGTGGGAAACATTTGCTTATGGAAAAAAATACCTTTCCCAAAGTGAGGGGCTGGCTTTGAAGGGAAGTATTCATTGGGGGATGGCTTAGGACTGCGAAAGCTGGCTCTGAGAAAAATGGAGAAAGAATTCTAAGTATTAAGGAGAAACAAGGATGTGGTTTGGGGAGGACCTCCAACTCACTCTCATGGGGGCAGCTGGTAGCTTGGCCACTAAGAGCCACTTTTCTCAGGCCCCAGTGACTCTGAGGGTTCTACTCTGGGGGCAGCTCTGGAGGGGTGTCAAGTCATCGATTTTTAACCACTAACTCTTGGGTTGAAAGGGGAAGAAACAGGATGAAAAGAAGGGAGAAAGAAGATGGGGGAAGGCAAGAGGGAGGAAGCAGACCCACTTGAAACAGACCAGGGCTGCAGAGAGCTGAGTGACAGTCATACCCCATTGACCGGGGCCCATCACTTTCCCGTCTCTACTGGCAGGATGGGCTTTCCAAGGGGGAGACCATGAGCAAAGGATTTGTTCATGGAAATCCCAAGGAGGAGTTAATGAGGCTGCCCAGGGGCCCCCTCTCATCTCTTTCTGGAAGCTCTCACTGCCAGGGGCCCTTTCCCCTCCAAGAACCTCCCAGGACCTGGATTCCATTAAATACCAGGAGGTAAAATACTTTTTAACCACCTGCAAGTTTTGAACTGTTAAGGGCCCACGTCAGTGGTTCTCAAAATGCAGCCTCTGGATTAGCACCATTGGCAGAACCTGGGAGCGTGTTGGAGCACTGCAGAGGCAGCTAAATTCGGTAACAGTGGATTGGAAAGCATCTCTCCTTCAGCAGTTATCCTCTGTGTGCTGATGCCCAGCTAAAGTGCCCTTGTCCTGGAGAAGCAAGGACAGACCAACAGTCACCAAGCACATGCCAAGTGCCAGGTACGGTGGCAAACACCTCACGAGACACCTCTGTTTTGCAGGGGCAGAAACTGAAGATCAGAGAACTTCAATGACTTACTTGCCCAAGACTGCACCACTACAAGGTAACGGGGCTGGCATATTTGAACCCAGGTCTGACTGCTTCTCTTCTGACTCAGAGTTTCTCTGGAGAAGCCGTCTTCCTTGGGACATCTGCCCCGCTGGGAAACTGAGTCCAGGAGGCCGGTCAGCAGAGGCAGTGTTCTAAAGCCCTTAAGTTCCTTTGAGTAGAGCAGCAGTTTTCATGTCTTTTGATCTAGGAGTGTCTTTGCGTTCTGAAAAATCATCGGAGCCTCAAAAGGCTTTTGCTTCTCTGTGGGTGTGGTATCCAGTGATATTTGCCATGTTAGAGGGTAGAGCTGAGAAATTTTTAAAATACTAATTAATTCATTTTAAACAACAGTAAACCCATTACACATTAACATAAAATAATGTGCTTGGGGAAAAAGAAAGCAACCCAGATTGTGTTTTCAATAGTGAGAAAAAGGCATTGTTTTACATTTTTGCAAAACTCTGTAATATCTGGCTTCACAGAAGACAGCTGGATTCTCATAGCTGCGTTTAATCTGTTGCGATACCCCATGTCATGTAGTTTCTGGAAAACTCCACTGTAGGCTTGTGAGAGAATGAGAGTGCAAACATGTTCGTATTATTTTCAAGTACTTTTGATCTTGCAGACGCCTTGAAATGTCCTCGGGGACCCCAGAGGTCCCTGGACCTCACTTTGAGAAGGGCTGGGTGCTTGTAGGTGCTCAGTTTTAGAATCCATCTTCCATAAGTAAATACTGGATCATCACATCATCACATTTAATTCTTACAACAACCCCATTTTGCAGCTCTGGAAACTGAGGCATGAAGGGGCTACAAGACTCACCTCAGATTTCATGTCAGCTCAAGAGGTGGAGCTGGAGTTTGATTCCATGTCTGGTCCTAAAGCCTTTTTTGAAGTTGAAGTAGAGTTGATTGACAGTTTTGTGTTAGTTTCAGGTGCGCAGCAAAATGATTCAGTTATACAGATAGTGTTTTCCAGATTCTTTTCCATTAGAAGTTGTTACAAGATAGTGAATACTGTTCCCTGTACTATATAGTAAATCCTTGTGACTTCCCTATTTTATATATAATAGTGTGTATCTGTTAATTCCATACTCCTAATTTATCCCTCCCCCTCTCCTTTTCCCTTTAGGTAACCATAAGTTTGTTTTCTATGTCGGTGAGTCTGTTTCTGTTTTGTAAATAAATTCATGTGTATTATAAGTGATATCTAAAGCCCTGCTTTGAATGACTGTGATAGATACCCCTCCTTCAGAGCCCAAAGAGCAAAGTCAACTCCTGGGGTGCCACGTGCCATGGGGACCTTGGGACTGTTTAAGACTTTCACACCACAGTGGCCTCATCACTCGGGGTCCTCCAGCAAGCAGACACCGAGACAGGAATTAGGTAGATTTTGCGAAAAGCCCACGAGGGGAGACAGGAGGGAAGCAGGCACAGGCTGGGGAAGGCATGAGACAGTAATGCAAGTCTGACCCCATGAAGGAGAGAGAAAAGGAAGGAAGGTCTGGGGCTGTGTACGGTGCTCTGACGAGGCCCAGCCAGAGCGCCAAGTTTCCCAGGAGCGGGCCTGCCTGAGTGTCCCCGGAGCGCTCAGATGGCTGGGAAGCACAGCCTCGGTGTAAAGGTAGCGATCATCTATCTCGGGGTGCACCAGCTGGGGCCCAGAAGGAGCTCTGGAGGTGCATTTCCATGGCTGCCACACAGCAGTGCCTTCACTGGTTAGAACCAAAGGCCTCCAGGGTTTGACTCATGAGGATGGCAAAACAATCACGCCGACACACATGGGCAGACACAGTGACCCACCCAGGAAATGCCGTTGGGCTCCTTGGCTTTCAAGCTTCAGTTGGACTCTCTCCACGGGCTCCACAGAAACATGCCCTCTAAAGCTGCTCACAAGAGGAGTGCAATCCTTCTGGGGAGGACGCTGGGAGCTGTTACACTGCCAGCTGGCAGGCGAGAAGGAGAGAGATGGATGCAGGGCCAGCCACAGACATGGAGAGAAAACACAAGTCATCAGAGAAAAGAAGGGAGCACCCCACCCAGAAGACTGGGCCGCGAGGAGGTAGGAAGAAGACCCAGGGATATGGATAAGCTGAGCCAGGCTCCAGGAGGAGGAGTCAGTGGCCCGCAACTGGTTGGACCATAACAGGGCTGAGATGCCAGGACAAAGCAGGAGTGAATGGCAAAGTTGGGCTCAGCAGAGAGACACACCAGGATGCCCAAGACAGGCCACTGAATGCTGTCCAAGCACATACACTAGAGAGAAACTGCGGTATGAGGCCCAATATTCTGTGCTTCCTCAACATCTGGGAAAAGCAGAAGGGCCTCCAAGGGTCTAATTGCAAGTTCCCCTCCACACTCTGCTCCTGTGGATAAGATCTGCCAGCCAAACCACGCTCCTTATCAAACTGACCCGGCACAGTTCCTGCTTTTCCTGAGTAGTGGGTCTCCGTTCCCTCCAGCTCATGGAATTATTCAAATAAGCCAATCACATCTTCCTGTGGGAACCAGGGTTCGCCCCACCCTCTTGAAACTACGAAGCCTGCCTTGCACAGCCCCTCCTTGTTCATTCAGCTGCCAAGTGCAGCCCCGTGTGGTCTTGTATGGTGTGCAACGTCCTTTTCCACCCAGGCTATGAGTACATGTAACTGAGAAACAGCTGTTGATCTCAGCTGCCCAGTGTTGTGTGTTTGGCCATCTCCCTAGCCCTAGGGCAGAAATCCCTCCCCTCACCAATGGGATGAATAAGAGGTGATTGAAACAAGAACAGACTTCATCCACGCCCTCAAGGAGTCCAGCTGGGAAGACAAGATGTGAAAGATAACAAAATGTTAAGTGAGCTGCACAGACCAGACAAGAAATCTGTCATTCAACAAATAGGAAGTGAGCCCCACTTTGTGCTGAGCACTGCTCTAGGCCCTGGAAACACAAGGTGGAAGAAAACAGACAAACTCCCTGCCTCCATAGAGCTTATATTCTGGGAGCTCTAAGTGGTAGGAGACAGACGATATGGGTTAGGAAGAAACAGAAGCAGAGTACAGGAGACGGAAGGACCGGGGTAGAGGTGGGGTTGCTATCTGGTTTACATAGGATGCTCATGGAAGATCTCTCTAGTGAGGAGATACGCAAACAGGAACTTAAAGAACGTGAGGCAGCAAACCACATGAGAAACTGAGGGAAAAGCATTCCTAGCAGAGGCAACAGCCAGGGCAAACGCTGTGAGTTGGAGGAGAGGATGAGGGCTTGCTGTGCACTAGGAATTTCCAGAAGAGGAAGACTTGAGTAAACTTGGAGAATGGGCAAGTTTTGACCAAAGGAACTTGTGAGATCCTATGTGGACCTCTTCCATCAGCCTCTTATGGTGCGCCCAGGAGCTCAAGAGATGTGTAAAGGGGGCCTGGCAATACCTAGGCTTAGACTGCAGACTAGAGTCTGAGAAGTCTCTGCAGATCCCCATTCCTACCCCTACTTTACAGGACTTGGACCTTGACAACTTACACCAGCTCTAGACCGGATTCCAGATTTCTCCAGCAATAGGACAGATTAGGGCTCATGTTAGGGGCACAGATGTTTGCCTCTATGTCCCCACCCACTTCTGTTGATAACCAACAGCCTCCTTCCCACCGGCAGCGTGGGGTTGCCCCCCTTCCACGAAGGAGCTCACCACATCCCTCCTCTCTCCAAGAGCAAGGCAGTGTGCTTAACACCATGAGAAACTCTCTGAGCCTCCTCCAAACTGCGGGGTTCTTCAGAGCCATCCTCTTCCACAGTCATCTATTCATTTAACAATTATTGAGGTCTTACTCTGGGCAACTCTGCTGGGTGCTGGGCAGACAGAAGTGAAAAGACGGACTTGGAGCTCATGTGTGATTTATCCAGCCCACCAAGATCCCTTGCAATCCCAAGGCTTACAGCTCTTCAGGGTTCCCAGAGGTCACTGCGCTCATATAAATGCCCAGCTCCTGACTTCCCTGGTGGTCCAGTGGTTAAGACTCCTTAACCAATGCAGCTTCCAATGCAGGGGGTATGGGTTCAATCCCTCTCTAGGGAAGTTCCGCATGCCACATGGTGCGGTCAAAACAAACAAACAAAAATAGTAATAAATGCCCAGCTCCATCACTGGGAGCCATGACTGTGACCCCCCCGGCTAAGCCAATGCAATAGCTACTCCTCCACCCCGAAGCAGACATCCTGCTGTGTACACATGGCCTCCACACACACATATGCACACACACACAGAGCCCTTTCCCTGCGTAGGATTTCTGCCTTCCAAGCTAGCTCCATTACCTCCTTTGTACTTTTACTGTGATCAAATTTATTTAATATATTACATATATGTATGTTGGTATAAAACTTATATTATACATGTATAAAACATGCATAAGATGTATCTGTACACACTGAGGTATATGTGGGTCAAGTGATGTAACGCCTGGAATTGGCTTTAAAGTGCCTAATGCGCCCCCAAATTGGGAGGCATGCATACGTGACACAAAATTAGCAAAAGCAGACAATTGTTGAAGCTGGGGTTTATCCTACTATTGTCTCTACTTTGGAGAATGTTTGAAATTTTCCAAAATTAAAAGTTAAACAGAAGTAAATAAAGCAAATTGGCAAAGAATTATGAAGCAAATGCCCAGGTAACTACCATGTAGGTCAAGAAATAGAAAATTGCCGGCCCCCCAAATCCTCTGTCCCCTCACCACACAGAACCATTATTCTAGCTTCTGTGATAATCATTTCCTAAGTTGCTTTATAGTTTCACTACCTAAACAATATAATCTAGTGTTGCCTGTAACTGAGCCCTGTAAATGGAATCACATAGTATGTGTTCTTTTGTGACAAGAGGGAGAAAGTTGTGAAGATACGGGGAAGGAGCATGGCTGAATTGGGAAGGGTTTGTATGAATTGGGAAACTGAAGCCCAGAGAGGGGGAATTCTCACCCCTGGTCCCACAAGATGAAGAGGCTGGACACCAGGTCTCCTGACATCAGGGCAGAGCGATTCTGCTTATCTAACAGTTTTGTTCAAGGTCATATATTCAGCAGTACGACTGGGAAGAGGGCCATCATAACAGCTTGAATGAACTTCATGAGGACTTCTGGCCACCAGGTGGAACTGCACACGAAGCAGGTTGCTCAAGGTGGATTTAGCTCAAGGAGGTACAGTTTGTAAAGGACCAAAGTACTTTCATACAGAAGTGACAGACAACACAACTCCTAGGGAGTAACTTTAAGGACAGTATCATAGGAAGGGGAGCCAGTGCTTTACTTCACAGAAATTTATGCAGTATGTGACCTACGAGGTAGGTAGGCTTAATAATGGCCCCCAACAGGTCCATGTGCTAATACCTAGAATCTGTGGATTTTACCTTACATAGCAAAGCTTTTTCAGATGTCATTAAATTAAGGATCTTGAGATGGGGAGATTACCCTGGATTACACGGTGGTCCCTAAATGCAAGCACAAGTGTCCTTATAAGAGGGAGGAAGAGGGAGATGACAGATAGAAGAGGAGAAGGGAATGTGATCACAGAGGTAAAGATTGGAGTGATGCAGCCACAAGCCAAGGAACACCAGCCCCCACCAACATAATAAGAAGGAAGGAACGAATTCTTCCTTAGAGACTTCAGGGAGAGCGCAGCCCTGCCAACATCTTGATTTTTGGCTCAGTGAAATTGATTTCAGACTTCTGGCCTCCAGAACTGGTGAGAGAAATCTGTATCGTTCTAAGCTACCAAATGGGTGGTAATGTGTTACAGCGGCTGTAGGAAAATAATACAGATGTATGTATTGACTATCTACCTATTCTAGGTACTTGTGATAAAAGAATCAATTAGACATAGCCCCTGATGTCAAGTTTTCTAAATAGTCTGATGGAAGGAGAGATGTGTGAAGGAAGGCTTCCTTGGAGGAGATGATGCTTGAGCCCAATCTAAAAACAATGAGCATTCTTTTTATTTCTTTTTCATCTCTGATTGCTGTGGCTAAAACTTCCAAAACTATGTTGAATAACAGTGGTGAGAGTGGGCAACCTTGTCTTGCTCCTGATCTTAGTGGAAATGGTTTCAGATTTTCACCATTAAGAACAATGTTGGCTGTGGGTTTGTCCTATATGGCCTTTATTATGTTGAGGAAAGTTCCCTCTATGCCTACTTTCTGGAGAGGTTTTACCATAAATAGGTGTTGAATTTTGCTGAAAGCTTTTTCTGCATTTATTGAGATGATCATATGGTTTTTTATCCCTCAGTTTGTTAATATGGTGTATCACATTGATTTGTGTATATTGAAGAATCCTTGCATTCCTGGAATAAACCCCACTTGATCATGGTGTATGATCCTTTTAATGTGCTGCTGGATTCTCTTTGCTAGTATTTTGTTGAGGATTTTTGCATCTATATTCATCAGTGATACTGGCCTATAGTTTTCTTTTTTTGTAACATCTTTCTCTCGTTTTGGTATCAGGGTGATGGTGGCCACATAGAATGAACTTGGGAGTGTTCCTCCCTCTGCTATATATTGGAAGAGTTTGAGAAGGATAGGTGTTAGCTCTTCTCTAAATGTTTGATAGAATTCACCTGTGAAGCCATCTGGTCCTGGGCTTTTGTTTGTTGGAAGATTTTTAATCACAGTTTCAATTTCAGTGCTTGTGATTGGTCTGTTCATATTTTTAATTTCTTCCTGATTCAGTCTCAGAAGGTTGTGCTTTTCTAAGAATTTGTCCATTTCTTCCAGGTTGTCCATTTTATTGGCATGTAGTTGCTTGTAGTAATCTCTCATGATCCTTTGTATTTCTGCAGTGTCAGTTGTTACTTCTCCTTTTGCATTTCTAATTCTGTTGATTTGAGTCTTTTCCCTTTTTTTTTTGATGAGTCTGGCTAATGGTTAATCAATTTTGTTTATCTTCTCAAAGAACCAGCTTTTAGTTTTAAGCATTTAATCCATTTACATTTAAGGTAATTATAGATATGTATGTTCCTATTACCATTTACTTAACTGCTTTGGGTTTGTTATTGTAGGTCTTTTCCTTCTCTTGTGTTACCTACCTAGAGAAGTTCCTTTAGCACTTGTTGTAAAGCTGGTTTGCTGGTGCTGAATTCTCTTAACTTTTGCTCATCTGTAAAGGTTTCAATTTCTCAGTCCAATCTGAATGAGATCCTTTCTGGGTAATCTTTTTTTAACATCTTTATTGGAGTATAATTGCTTTACAATGGTATGTTAGTTTCTGCTTTAAAAAAAAATTTGGAACGCTTCACAATTTGCATGTCATCATTGCGCAGGGATCATGCTAATACTTCTCTGTATCGTTCCAATTTTAGTATATGTGCTGCCAAAGCAAGCACGCTGGGTAATCTTGATTGTAGGTTTTTCCCTTTCATCACTTTAAATATGTCCTGCCACTCCCTTCCGTCTTGCAGAGTTTCTGCTGAAAGATCAGCTGTTAACCTTAAGGGGATTCCCTTGTACGTTATTTGTTCCTTTTCCATTGCTGCTTTTAATATTTTTTCTTTGTATTTAATTTTTGATAGTGTGATTAATACGTGTCTTGGCATGTTTCACCTTGGATTTATCCTGTATGGGACTCTCTGCGCTTCCTGGACTTGATTCCAAATCAACTAATCATTAGAGAAATGCAAATCAAAACTACAATGAGGTATCACCTCACAGTGGTCAGAATGGACATCATCAAAAATTCTACAAACAGTAATTGCTGGAGAGGGTGTGGAGAAAAGGGAACCCTTTTGCACTATTGGTCGGAATGTAAATTAATACAGCCACTATGGTGAACAGTATGGAGGTTCCTTAAAAAAATAAAAATAGAACTACCATATGACCCAGCAATCCCACTACTGGGCATATACCCTGAGAAAACCATAATTCAAAAAGAGTCATGTACCACAAAATTCATTGCAGATCTATTTACGATAGCCAGGATATGGAAGCAACGTGAGTGTCCTTCAACAGATGAATGGAGAAAGAAGATGTGGCACATATATACATTGGAATATTACTCAGCCATATAAAGAAATGAAATTGTTATTGGCAGTGAGGTGGATGGACCTCTGTCATACAGAGTAAAGTAAGTCAGAAAGATAAATACTGTATGCTAACACATATATATGGAATCTAAAAAAAAAAAAGGTTCTGAAGAACCTAGGGGCAGGACAGGAATAAAGACGCAGACTTAGAGAATGGACTTGAGGACACAGGGAGGGGGAAGGGTAAGTTGGGACAAAGAGAGAGAGTGGCATGGACATATATACACTACCAAATGTAAAATAGCTAGCTAGTGGGAAGCAGCCGCATAGCACAGGGAGATCAGCTCAGTGCTTTGTGACCACCTAGAGGGGTGGGATAGGGAGGGTGGGAGGGAGGCGCAAGCGGGAGGGGATATGGGGATATATGTATATGTATAGCTGATTCACTTTGTTATACAGCAGCAACTAACACACCATTGTAAAGCAATTGTACTCCAATAAAGATGTTAAAAAAAATAAAACATAAAAAGAGTGAGCAGGAGTTAGCCAGGTGAAGAGAAAGAAGTATATGCCAATAAGAAGAGGAGCATCAACGATACAGTGAGGACTCCCAGAAGCCCAATAAGGCCTGAGAACCACACCCAGAGGGCATGTAAACAGGAATGACGTTCAAGGTTGCACTGCAGTGTGGCTCCATGGAGACAGGGCTGCCACTTTGAGATTCTTTTCCTACCCCTCCACTGGGGACTGCATGAGAATTGACCCTATGACTCAGGAATCAGGATTCAAAATGCAGCTGCCACACCAGCTGAAAAATGACCCCAGGTATCCCCTATTTCTTGACATTTCTAACTTCCGACTTGGAGTCCACGCAGGGGCATGTGGTCCGCTGAACCAGGTGGTGGATCCATGCCAAGCTTCAAGGGAGGCTGGGAAAGTGAGTGTCTTGGACTTTCAGCTTCCCAGTTGAAGGTGGGCTATATCAAGAGTGCTCAGAAGCTAGGCAGCCCGAAAGAAGGACAATTATCACTAGGAATGGAAATGAGCGGATGGATTTAAATGGCTTTGCAGATTTCCTCAGAGAGAAAGTATCTCAACTACTGAAGGAAATTAAGGAACTCTTGGCCATTAGGATTTTATTAACTCCTAAAGGGAGCCCTCCACTGCCTAAGTGGACACTCTGGCCTTGCAAATTGAATGCCGCTCTCTGCGGTTGCATGATGTTTTATGATCGGTGTACGTGGATGCTATCCTTTACAAACCACCGGCCATTAAGGAAACAGCATGTGTTTCCATCACTGCTTCTCTGATCAGCCCAGTCTGACATTTCAAGTATTTTCTATTTCAACCCAGAAGGCCACTGTTCATGTCTTTATCCCAAGCATCTCAGAAGGCTGAGGAGACGATTCTGGGGGCTACGTCTTGCCTAACAGGGATGTGGGAGCCCCTGGGGGCATCTTGGGTTGCTCAGTCTTTGTTAGGAGGTCCTGCTTCTCCTTAGAGAGATGCTCTCCCTGGAGTTGAATCTTTTCTCGCTTCTCCTTCTGCAGGGATATCCTCAAATCCAGACATTTTGGAAAGATTTCCATTTTTCCAGAAAACTTGAAGTCACACATCATTGTCATCGTTGTTATAATAACCAACTTTCATGGCTCAGCAAGGACCATAGAGTCCCTTCACTTAATGCCACAACAATCTTTTGAAGACATATAGATCGTAATTCACATTTTTTTTGGCCACGCTGCGTGCCTTGCGGGATCTTAATTTCAGAGATCGAACCCGGGCCCCAATAGTGAAAGCGCCAAGTCCTAACCACTGGACGGCCAGGGAACTCCCTGTAATTCACATTTCATAGGTGGGGAAGCTGAGACAATGAGACATTAAGTGATTTAGGTAGCGAGGGTGCCAGGATGTGGGTCAAGGCCAGAGGGGATGTGCTCCTCCCTCTCTACATATTTAATCTTAGCTCTGGTCACTCACAAGGATGTCGTAGGGCTTCACACTCAGGTCCTGCTACAGTGACATAAAGAAAAAGCCTCTGGGAAGGTGCGAAGAAATGCAAGGGTTTGCAGCAACTGAAGATTCCGCTTAGACCCCAAATACCCAGCTGAGAAATACGGACATTTGCTGTGTGGTGGGAAAATCAAGCAAAAGCCAGTACCATGCTCAAGACTTGGGACAGAGTGACAATGCTCCCTAGGTCCTGAGTGGCAGGAGTGGCCGTGGCCCTGACAAGCTAGCTCCTGGGCAGTGGTCAGCAGAGGTAAGAAGGGGCACGGTCAAGGGCAGCGGCAGCAGCGCCAACAGTGCCAGGAGCATTTGGCGGCTACTACCAGCCGTGAGGACTCCGCTTACAGCCAAGCTGGGGGGCGGGTTCAGTGCCGTGGCCCGCAGGAGGAGGGCATCGGTGACCCCTCTTGTACCCACAAGCTGGCGGAGGCTGGGGTGTATGGCGGTCACATCCGAGCTCCTCTCCCCACTCGGTCTGTGCTGACTCGGCTGCCTTTCCGCTGTGTCGCTCGCATTTATCTTGGCCACTCTCCCTCCGTGGTGCTTACCGCTCGACCCCTCTCGGACATAAACATTAATGTTGTGGGGAGTAGTTATTAATAGCTCAGAGTTGTCACATGGCTAATTTAGGGGAGATAAACGGATTTGCAGCTTTCATCTTCCCCAAATGAGAGAGGAAGGGGAAAAAATTGCGGGTACCAAAAGAGATATTTTTGGATAGCAGCTTCTAACATGAGAATGATGCTGAGATTTCCCATTTATTTTATGTGCTATGAAGTCAAATCATTTATAGGCAAAAACAAACACATTACTGAATTTTAAAAAAATACAGATTATTTAAAAATTCTAACTATATGTATCTGGTAAAACTAGTTGAACAGAAAGAGTGTGGAGGGGAAAACATGATAACTTCTGCATTTCAGAGGAGACTGGGCCTGAGGTAGATGGGCTCCCTGGGGTCTGGAATGTGCCCATCCCACCTACATCTTTCCCATGCTTAGTCTTTTCCCTGGCCAGTCAACTCATCACTGCCACAAGCTGGGTACCAAAGAACACAGCAGGATACAAACTCTGGCATGTAAAAGGGATCCTGATCTATTGCTTGCTGGTGCTCTAGGCTTGGCCTTTGAGCCTCGTGTGCCTTAGTTGCCAGTGGAGAGAATATTTCCCTCATGGAAATAAATCAACACACAGTTGCTACATAAACCCCGAAGTGACCCACGTGAGTTCCTTATGTCTCTTTAGAGTGGTGGCCTTCCTGTTCTTCCTGTTCACAGCTTGCTGGGGTAGCCACTGCAGACCACCTAACACACCTGCTCCCACTTGCTTCCCTAGGAAAAGAAAATTACTCATCAAAATGAGAGAAAGTGTTGCTACGGCTGGTGAGACACCAATAGGAAGCAAACAGTGTTGAATTGTTGATTCATTTCTGAAAGTAAATATGCACAGAACCAAATGCAAAACACAAGCCACGTTGCTGGGTGAGGAAACAGAAATGATAGCTATCCCATTATTCTGAGCTTCTGTGTGAGCATGATGTGTTTCAGGGGACTCAATTTAGAGATCAGCCAGAGGAGCCTCTGCGAGACTTCTGTGCACATCCGGGTTCCGTGGACATCCTGCGATCTGTGCAGTGTGCAAAGGCCATTAGCAGTCTACACGGCCGTGGGCTTAGTAATCACTTCTCTAGGGTCTTAGCTGAAAGTCTTGAGATGTGAGCCCCTGTTTCAGACATGCCCACTACAGGAGCCAATTCCGCCAGAGCGGATTAAAGGCGTGTGTGGTAGGACAAATCTCTTCCTCCATTAAAGCCATCTTATCCTTGCCTTTTGAAGATGACACTTCTTCTTTTGAAGAAGCCACAGTCACCAGCATGTAAACGAGGAGCTCTTTTCCCAGGATTGGAGATTTATCCAGTTCTATCCACATGCTCTGGCCTGCTGCTTCTGCAAGAATTGTCAGGTACTGGCCAAGGTCAAGAGGCCTGTCGGTGCCCCAGAGACTGGGACTCAGCAAACTGGCAGAGGAAGGGAAGGGACGCTGTGATCCCTTGAGCCAGCCAGGCTCATCAGACCTCAGAGGGGGAGGCAAAGATGGGGAGGGGGAAGAACGCTTAGAGGAAAAACAGTTGACATTTGAACAATGCAGGGGTTGGGGAGCCGACCCCCTGTG
Organism: Neophocaena asiaeorientalis asiaeorientalis; assembly: GCF_003031525.2. NCBI lineage: Eukaryota > Metazoa > Chordata > Mammalia > Artiodactyla > Phocoenidae > Neophocaena > Neophocaena asiaeorientalis. The sequence continues at coordinate 2,281,213 of NW_020175079.1, forward strand.
CAGTCAAAAATCTGCATATTATTTTTGACTCCCCCAAACTTAACTACTAGTAGCCTCTTGCTGACTGGAAGTCTTACTGACAAATGGTCAATTAACACACATTTTGTATGTTATACACATGTCCATATATATTTTATGCATTCGTGACATACCTTTTTCTTTCCTTTTTTTTTTAATATTTCTAGGCTACACAGTTCATCATGAGCTTTTCCAAATTTTTGCAAATGTCCAAATTTTCAATGTATTTATAGAAAAACATCCACGTATAAGTGGACCTGTGCAGTTCAAACCCGTGTTGTTCAAGGGCCAACTGTACCCAGATTTGTTTCACTGTGAAGCTCTCAAAGTCATTCATTTTAATCACAGCCTTCCCCATGCAGCTTTTAATCAGTGGCTCCATCCTTCCATTTAATAACGTCCTTAGCACTTTTTTTTGGTGAGAATGCTAAAGGGATTGAGGAATAAAGAGACACCATGATGCTGTTGACTGCACAAAACAGTCAACATTTGAGAAATTTTAATAAACAAATTTACATGTAACTCTTACACTCCCACACCATGTTTCATTCTACAGAGGCTCTGAGGTAGCTTACAAGAATATAAATAATATGATAAATAAGAGTTGAAATTTTAAATTATAGCGTAGGAAAATACAGACATAATAAAGAGATATGTCTGGTAGAAACCCAAGAGTTATATATGGTTCAATAAGGCAAAAGGGTGACTATTTAAATTGGGGAGAGTTTCCTGTCCACCAAAATAAATCAGAAATATAATTTATTACAAATATCACTGTTTTGATTCTTTTCCCTTGAATTATATTAATTCTTCAGGCTAAATGAAAATTTTCTGGTCAGTGGGTCTAAAATTTTTCTTTCACATGGAGCATCATAGAAGAGACAAAGCAACAGCTTCAACATCATGTCTGCAGTAACGCAGAAGTAGATTTGTGTAGTAGTTTCTTACAGAATTCCTCAGTGTGAGCAGAGGGGCCGTTTAAGAAAGACTCTTTTACAAATCAGTGAGCTGGAAACCAGAGCGGCAGAAATCACTGCCACGGAAAAGAATAAAGAAAAAAGAATGAAAAGAAACGAGGACAGCTTGAGAGACCTCTGGGACAACGTCAAACACACCAACATTCTCATTATAGGGGTCCCAGAAGGAGAAGAGGGAGAGAAAAGGCCTGAGAAAATATCTGAAGAGATAATAGCTGAAAAATTCTCCAACATGGGAATGGAAACAGTCACCCAAGTCCAGGAAGTGCAGAGAGTCCCAGAGAGAATTAACCCAAGGAGGAACACGCTGAGACACATAGTAATCAAACTGACAAAAATTAAAGACAAAGAGAAAATATTAAAAGCAACAAGGGGAAAAAAGAAAGAAAGCAACAAGGGGAAGCAACAAATAACATACAAGGGAATCCCCATAAGACTATCAGTTGATTTCTCAGCAGAAACCCTACGGGCCAGAAGGGAGTGGCACGATATATTTAAAGTGATGAAAGGGAAAAACCTACAACCAAGAATACTCTACTCAGCAAGGCTCTCATTCAGATTTGACAGGAAACTCAAAAGCTTTACAGACAAAAGCTAAAAGAATTCAGGAAAGGCTCTCTTGCCGCAGGAACTAAGTAATATGTAGTTCTCCAATGGTTAGGTCTAATGTCCTCAAGTACATGTGGTGTACTCGGTGTACATCAGAATTATTTGCTAACTTGTTTAAAAATATACAGATACTTAGATTCGCTATCTTGCCATAGATTCAGACTCAGTGAATTGAAGTGGGCATCTGTATTTTTAATAATCTCCCCAGGTGTCCCTTATATCTGCCAAAGAATGAAAACCATCAGTCTGTTCTGGTCCTAGAACTTCTCTGGTTCTACCAGCTAGGGTCCTTCTCTGGGGCTTCTTTTTAGATTTGCTTAACATATTCAGACACTTTAGGTAACCGCTTCAAAAGAGACCTCACTGGACCTCCCCAAGTAAACAACCAAGTCAATAAACTCAAGACATATAAAGCTTTACTTTTATATACCAGATCAGCAAGTGCAAGGAAACTTCCCCCGTGTGTTGGATTCTAGCAGATTTAAGTTGTAGAGCATGAATTAAAGTTGTATTCATTAAACACCAGGAAGGTAATTATGTTTGGGAATATATAAGTGCTTTCCCTCATGGGTAGGAAGAAAGGCATATTAGAATCTCTACTGGATTCATTTCCCTTTCTCCTGATAACTTTTCCCTTTCCAGGATGTTTTCTTTGTGTCTACATGGGGCTCCCAGTTCAGCAATTTGGCTGAAATAGTCAGCTGAATACGAGTCAGTTTGGTTAACAAAAAGTTAATTAAACTGGCTGCTTATTAATTAAATAAGTAGCACATATGTTTAACAAAAACTGGCCTCAAAAACCTACAAAATTATTACATGTGCACAAAAACTTTTCAATGAATCATTAAGTATATTAGCAAAATATACACATTTAAACATCCATGAAGGAAGGTGGTTAATTAAATGATGTTGCATTCACAGGATGAACTAATATGCAGTCATTAAAAAGTAATCCATTCACCATAAAAATAAACAAAGTACTAATATTTTGTGAGTGAACCTCAAAAATATGATGCTAAGAAAGGGGAGTGATATCAACAAAATGGCACGGGAGGATGTCCCCAGCTCATAACCACACACACGAATAACAATCTGGCAGCCATTCATGGACAAAAGTGCCTTTGTGGGAGCTTTGAGAACCAGATGGAAGGTTGCAAAAACCTAGTGAAGCCCAAGATCAAAGAGACCTACTTTGAGAAGGCATGTCCATGTCCTGGTGGAAGGCTTGTTGAATGTGGTCACAGCTGCAGACTGAAAGGGGTCCCAATTCCCTTGTGGACTCAGCTCTAGCTTCTCTCGGCCATTGTCCTGCAACCAGTCCCAACTGCTACCCACCCATGCCCCTGGTAAGAGGCTTGTTGGCCTTGGTTCCATCTGAAGACTCCGAATCAGGCTCCAACTCCACCATGGTCCAGAGTCAGCTCTGCCTGCCCTGGGACCCAACAAGGCCAGTCTGTACCCCTGGTATCAGGCCCACTGACCTCAGTCCTGACTCTGGACTCTGAAGTATCCCCGTGGCCAGCTCTAGCACTGCTGTACTGAAGTCTCAGACTCAGTTCTGCCTGCCCAGGAGTGGACCTAGGGACTTGCGGGGAGGGCACATTCAGGGACCTGACAGGAGCCACATTCATCTGTGCCACTGGGAACAGGCTTGCCAGCCATGTATCCACCCATGGACCCAGCATCAGCTACAGGATGAAGCTCCAGTCCCACTCAACAATGATCTCAGAAGCAGTCTCAGTAGGAGAAAGCCTTACCTGCTAAAACCAGTCTGTAAAGAGGTGTTTTCTTCTTCAAATGCACAGACATCAATGTAAGGTTACATGGATCATGAAAAAATCAGGCAAACATGACACCACCAAAGCAAACTAATAAAGCTCTGGTAACTGACCCCAAAGAAATATAGATCTATGAACTGCCCAACAAGGAATTCAAGATAATTGTCTTAAGGAAGTTCCGTGAACAGCAAGAAAACAGAGATGAGTCAACAAAATCAGGAAAACAATACATAAACAAAATGAGAACTTCCTCAAAGTGATAAAAATTATAAAAATAACCAAAGTGTGGAACTGAAGAATACAATGAATGAAATGGGGAAAAAATGCAATTGAGCTTCAACAGCACAGAAGAAAGAATGTGTGAAGAAAGTAGAAGAAAATATAAGTGAACTTGAAGACAGCTCATTTGAAGTTATCTAGTCAGAGAAGAAAAAAAGAATTTAAAAATTGAAGAAAGCCTGCAGGATTTATGAGAATCATAAAGTAAATCAGTTTAGGCATTATGGGATTCTCAGAAGGAGAAGAGCAAGATAAAGGGGCAGAAAGTTGATTTAAAGAAATAATGGCTGAAAACCCTAAATCTTGGGAGGAATATGGACATCCAGGTTCATGAAGGTCAAAACCCCAGAAACAGGATCAATGCAAAGAAGATTACACCAAGCCATATTATAATTAAAAAGTACCAAAAGTCAAGGACAAAGAGAATTTTGAAAGCATCAGGAGAAAAGTGACTTGTCACATACAAGGGAACCCTGTAAGTCTACCAACAACTTATCAGCAGAAACCTTGCTTCCAGGAGAGAGTGGGATCATAGATTCAAGTCCTAAAAGACAAAATTGCCAACCAGGAATATTACTCCCAGAAAAGCTATCCTTCAGAAATGAAGGAGAGATAAAGACTTTCTCAGATGATCAAAAGTTGAGGGAGTTCATTATCACCAGACCTGCCTTACAAAAATGTTAAAGGGATTTCTTCCAGTTGAAACAAAGGGGTATTAATTAATAACATGAAAGTGTATGAAAATATAAGACTCACTGGTAAAGGTAAGCATATAGCCAAGTTCAGAATACTCTAACAGGGTATTGGTGGTGTGTAAATCACTTATAACTCTAGTATAAAAGTTAAAATTTGAAAATATTATATATATTCAATAATTTGTTCATGGATATACAATATAAAAAGACCTAAGTTGTGACATCAATAATACAAATTGGGGGGGGAGAAAAGTGTAGAGTTTTGTACATGATTCAAGTTATCAGATTAAAATAGACTATTATAGCCTATTACGTTATTTTATGTATGCCTCATGGTAACCACAAAGAAAAATATCTCTAGCAGATACACAAAGAGAAAGAAATCAAAACACACCACTACAAAGAAATAATCAAATCACAAAGATGGCTAGAGAGGAAGAAAGGAACAAAAGAACTACAAAACATTCAGAAAACAACTAACAAAATGGCAATAGTAAGTCCTTACCTACCATTAATTGCTTTAAGGATATATGGATTAAATTCTCCAATCAAAAGACATACAGTGGGGCTTCCCTGGTGGCGCAGTGGTTGAGAGTCCGCCTGCTGATGCAGGGGATGCGGGTTCGTGCCCCGGTCTGGGAAGATCCCACATGCCGTGGAGCGGCTGGGCCCGTGAGCCATGGCCGCTGAGCCTGCACGTCCGGAGCCTGTGCTCCGCAATGGGAGAGGCCGCAACAGTGAGAGGCCCGCGTACCGTAAAAAAAAAACGAAAAAAAAAAAAAAAAAAAAAAAGACATGAAGACAAATTTGTCCTTCCTCTACCTTTTTGTTCCTTTTAGACGCTCGATAGACTGGATGATGCCCGTCTTCACTGGTGAGGGTGATCTGCTTTACTCAGTCTACTGATTCAAATGCTAATCTTTTCCAGAAACATCTTCACAGACACACCCAGAAATAATGTTTTACCAGCTATCTGGGCATCCCTTAGCCCAATGAAGTTGACATAAAATTAACTATCACAGTCTCCTTTCTTGTAAAATGATAAAGTTGAAATTAAATGATCTATAAAATTTGCTCTTTCTGGAGCCAACATTCATTTTGTGATTCTACTTCTAACTCCTGCTGGCCCAATCCTGACTCTTCCCCCCTGGTACCTTTCCTATGTCCACTGTAGTTGAGAGCCTTGCACATTTGTGACAGCAGTTGCCATGCTGTTGCCTGAGCCTGCTACATCTGCTCACTCCTCTGGGCATGCTGACTTTTTTTTTTTTTTAATTTGCTTTTATATTTGGCTGCGTTGGGTCTTCGTTGCTGTGCACAGGCTTTCTCTAGTTGTGGTGAGCGGGGGCTACTCTTTGTTGCAGTGCGTGGACTTCTCATTGTCGTGGCTTCTCCTGTTGCAAAGCACGGGCTCTAGGCACGCGGGCTTCTGTAGTTGTGGCACACGGGCTCAGTAGTTGTGGCTTGCAGGCTCAGTAGTTGTGACACATGGGCTTAGTTGCTGCGCGGCATGTGGGATCTTCCCGGACCAGGGCTCGAACCCATGTCCCCTGCATTGCCAGGCGGATTCTTAACCACCACGCCACCGGGGAAGCCCCGTGCTGGCTTTTTGTTCTTTACAGGTGTCTGTGAGGGGAGACAGGCCCATGGATTGATCAGGCAGCCCTTGCTCTGCCGACTCAAAGCCTGCTGCTTGGAAGAATCACAGGTAAAGCCTCTGACAGCATCATTGGTGTGAGTCAGCGTGCCGTTGTTCAGGCCCAGTATAATGGGGGGAGCGAAGGGTGTAATTTGCTTGAACACATACATTCTCCTGCAGAGTAATTACTGTGCAGCCCACATACTTTTAGGGGGCCCGAATTCTCCTTGAACCAAGCACAGTCTTCCTTGTCATATTCTGTCTGAAGAAAGACAGCTTCTCCATGGTCTGAGATGGAAGGTTGAGAAACAAATGGAAAAACAAATAATGCAGAGAGGCAGGATGATTTTTATTTTTCATCATGGGAGGCTCAAAGTCTTTCTTTGCCATTGAGCGGAGTAGACACCCACATACTTCACTGTTTTGGACTTTGGTACAAGCCCAAACAGGAGACCTGTCTAGCTTCCAAGCAAGTCAGTTTACCCAAAGCACAGAGCTCCTGATGGCATATGAGACTCTCACCTGTACGTGTGTCTCCCAACCTCTGGAACCATGCCCAAGGTTCCTCCCCAACCCTGGTCTGTTATCACCTCTGCTCTGTGTTATGAATCTTGACTTGGAAAAACATATAAGGAGGTGAACTCACCATAGAGGAACAAGTACCACATTACACGGGGAGTCAGGGTGCCGAGGTCTTGGGTCTGTGAGTTGAACTTGGAAAAGCAGTTAGCCACCCCAGGCCCTGGTTTCCTCTCTTGCAAAATGATAAGGTTGGAATAAACAATCTGTAAAATCTGCTCTTTCTAGAGCCAACATCCTGTGCTTCTACTGCTACCTCCATTGACCTGGGTGTCCTGCTGACCTTGACTCTCCCCCGTTGTCCCTTTCCTATGTCCACTTATTTGAGAGGGCTGGATATTTGAAGACACTGAAGACATACCACCATGGTTTCAGTGATCTAACATAATTCAACATGCAAGTACAAAAAATACCAGCCCAGGGCTTCCCTGGTGGCACAGTGGTTAAGAATCTGTCTGCCAATGCAGGGGACACAGGTTTGAGCCCTGGTCCGGGAAGATCCTACCTGCTGTGGAGCAACTAAGCCCGTGCACCACAACGACTGAGCCTGCACTCTGGAGCCTGCGTGCCACAACTACTGAGCCCACCTGACACAACTACTGAAGCCCTCGTGCCTAGAGCCCACGCTCCGCAACAAGAGAAGCCACCCAACGAGAAGCCCGCGCACCGCAACGAAGAGTAGCCCCCGCTCGCCGCAACTAGAGAAAGCGCACGCACAGCAACGAAGACCCAACGCAGCCAAAAATAAATAAATAATTCAAACAAACAAACAAAAACAAAAAATACCAGCCCAGTGAAATTATTACCATTATGCTTTCTTTACTGTTCACGTAGTAATGAATATCGGGTTTCTGCTTTGGGCCTAGCTTGGCACCGGGCTCTCTGAGGTATATCTAAGGAGAATGCAACGTGGTCCCTGTTATACAGAATCTAAGGTTCCCTTGAAGATATTCAGCCCTCATGATCTGAGCATTAATACGTGGGCTGACACATGAGAATAAAAGAAGCTCAAAGATGCACTGGACAGAGGTGGAGAGAAGTATTTGGGAAGCAAGTATTTGGGGTTAAGGTTGGAGCTTCAAGGATGGGTGGGATCTGGATGGGCAGAAAGAACCACAGAAAGAAGGGGGAGGAACCGAAGTCACGGGTGTTGAGGGGCGGTGAAGACCCTGTGCTGTTTGGAGCAGAAATTACATGTTGGAAATGAGGTAAAGTAAGAGAGAGGTGGTTATAATCACGCAAGTAAAGCAGGTGACTCATTAAAGCATTCTTTGTCTGGGTTATCTCGTTTAATGCCTATAACATCCCTCCGAGGGACGGCCTCTGAGGGATCTTGTTATCCCTTTCGTATAGGTGAAGAAATTGTGACTCAGAGAAGTTACATAACTTGTCAACAGTCACAGAGCTAATGCAAGCGGCGAGGCAGAAGCCCGTGGCTTCCGAATTTAAGTCCAAGTTCCTTTTCTTCTGCAATGCTTTGAGAGCCAGATTATAGTGGGCCTTAACTGACAGGCCAGATATCAGGAGGAAAGGCCTGAGATTCTAGACTCACAAAGGTTATCATCGTAACTTGCATTTTCTTATGTTGTCCCAACAATTTTTACCTGTTTGCCTGACTCAGCACAGAGCCATGGCTTTCTGAGAGGAACAGCTGGAGAGCAGACAGGGCAGAGCACATGTCCAAAGTGAGGCACTGGTCTGGCTAGGAATTTTGAGGTAGACTGGAGCAACAGTGGAGGAGAAAAACTCAGCTGGAGGAAGTTAATTCATGGAGAACTTACCACTTCAAGATTCTTTTCACATATTAAATATTTTATTGAGTACCTACTATGTGCTAGGCACTATGCCAGGTACTACTTTTTCTTCTTCAGTGTTGCCATTCCAACAATGCCTCACCATCTTACAACAGTTTCCCTCTGTGTCCTTCCACTGTTCTGACCTTCAGTTATAAATTCATTTGCTGATCACCTATACCATAACAATCCCTGTGTTAGATTTAGAGGAAACATACACACTAAAGATAGGCTTCCCACTTCTGGTACAGGAATGAAAAAATTAAGTAATGGGATAGAGTTAAAAACAGAAGGCTCTGAAATAGACACGAAATGAATATTGAAATTTGATACATAATTGGAATGGCATTTAAAATCACTGGATAGTGCTGAGATAACACACAATATGGAAGGCCTTGAACTTGGATCCCTACCTGTACAATAAATAGATAGATTCTGGATGGACTAAAGAGTTAAATATAAAGAAGAAAAACCATAAGAAGAAATTGGAAGACCATGTTTCTCTCCTCTTTGGATGGGAGAGATTTTTCTAAGCATAAAAGCAAGGGAAGAAATCATACAAAAATATCAATAGATTTAAGTTCACATTTTATAAAAAAAGGTACATACAAAGAAAAATACTATAAACAATACTGATGGAGGTCTTCCAGGGCAATCTGATGCTGTGAGTTCACGGGTGAATGATGTTCTTTGCTAGAAACTCAGCAATGATGGATAAAAACAAAAGGGAAAACTAAAAGATAGATTAGGGCTCAAGTACAAGATAAATGTCTCCATAGATTGGACACAGCAGAAAAACAAGCTGAAGCCATGGGCTTGCTGGACCCTGGGTCCAGAATCGGGCTGAGAGTGGGATATCTAAGCTAAAGTCACTGCTCTGTTTGAAAACAGTCACTGAAGAGAGGTTTATGAACATCATAAAAGGAGGCTGAAAGCAAAATACTACAAAAATACTGCTGAAGGAAAACATCTCAGATCATACATCTGATAAGGGGCTCGTATCTACATTACATAAAGAACTCTTACAATACAACAGTAAAAAGACAACACAATTACACACGGACAAAGGATTTGAATAGGCATTTCTCCAAACAAGATACTCAAGTGGCCAATAAACACAGCCCCAACCCTCATAAGAGACACCAGGAGAGCTTGCCCCCCAGCCCCCTCCCCAGCCCCACTCTCTCTCTCTGTGCCGCGTGAGGACACAGCAGGAGGGTGGCCATCTGCAAGCCAGGAGGGCAGTTTTCTCCAGAACCCAACCATGCACGCACCCTGATCTCAGAATTCCAGCCTTCAGAACCATGAAACAGAAATTTCTTGCTTCAGCCACTTAGCCCAGAGTATTCTGTTATGGCAGCCTGAGCTAAGACAGATTTTAATAACAGACAGATCTGTCTTCTGAGCTAAGACAGATTTTACTACAAAGAAGTGGGAGTGCTACTGCAACAAACAGCTAAATACATGGAAGCCACTTTGGATCTGGGTAATGGGTAGAGGCTGGAAGAGTTCTGAGGTCCATGCTAGAAATGTGGATGTTATGATTCTGACACTCATTCCAATGTGTGGGGTGTTTTTTTACCCACACCAAGCAATTCTCTGACACAGCAGGGTGTCCCACGATTTAACTCAATGCTGATACTACGTACCTGGAAATAGAATCAGATCTCACAGGTTAAGGGCTCAGTTCCACAAGACCGCTCACAATTCAGATACCAATCACAGGTCTAGATTGTTACCTGCGCTTCTAACCAACTGGCTGTAATCAGAGGTTCCCATGACCCCCTCCTTGGGTCTGATTCATTTTCTGGAGTCAACCACAGAATTCAGGAAACCAGTTCATGCACTAGATTACCAGTTTATTACAAATGATATTAAAGGAGACTAATCACCAGCCAGATGAAGAGATACATAGGGTGAGATCCTGAACAAAGGAGCTTCTGTCCTCCTCATGGAGATTGGGGCCTGGCATGGTGGCACATAGATGCATTCTGGATTATCAACCTGGAAGCTCTCTGAACTCCATCCTTGTGGGTTTTTATGGAGGTTTCATTACATGGGCATAACTGATTAAATCATTGGCCATTGGCAATCGAGCTAGATCTCCAGTCCCTCTTCTCTCCCTGATGTCCAGGGATGGGAATGAACTTCTAATCCTCTAATGACATGGTTGGTTCTCTGTTGGCTGGCCTCCATCCTTTGGTTACCTAAGGGCTTTCCAAAAGTCACCTAGTTAACATAAAAAAGACACCTTTATAGCTCTCATCACTCAGGATATTCCAAGGGTTTTAGGAACTCTGTTCCAGGAATAGGGATGAGGACAAAATATGTATTTCTTATTACAAATCACAGGATCACAGATGTTGATGGCGATTCTGGTGAGGACTGATAGAAATGCAGAACGTGATACTGAAACTGGAAGAAAGGCAACGCTAGCTTTAAAGTGGTAAAGAACTTGGCTGAACTATGTTCTAGAGTTCTGTGGAAGGTAGAACTTGTGAGTGATGAAATTGGAGATTTAGCTGAGGAGATCATCCTAAGCCAAGAGTGGAAGGAGCAGCTTGTTCTTCCTGATTCCTTACAGGAAAATACAAGAGGAGACAGGTACATTGAAGAAGGAATTGTTAAGCCAAAAGGAACCAGAACTTGAAGCTTTGGGAAAGTCTCAACCTATACATATTGCAAAACATGAGAAAACTGTGTTCTGTAGAGAACACGAATGGTATGATGGGACAAGCATTGGATAAAGAGATCATGGGTGCACTCATGAATATGATCAACTATCTCAGGAGAGGCAAAATAAATAAATAGAGATGGTACTATCCCAGCAAAGACACTGCCAGTCTGCACTAACGGGCACAGAGAAAGTGGGATGGAATGAAGGAAGGCTGTCGTACTTCTTGGATTCTGCAGAACTAGACCATTGACATATTCAACGATGAACATGCATTGTTCTTCATAAAAAAGAAAGAATGACCTTAAACGCAACTCAGGAGATCATCACGACCACCTCCTTGGTTTCAGAGTCAGGTCTCTGCCTCAATTTCAACCGGCTGGACAGCCTCCACTAGGTGGAGGGTGGGACTGCCCAGAACCTTGGAGCCAGGACCTCTGCCTGCAGAGCTGAGGAGGCACGACTGCCACCTGAATGTATCATAAAGGCAGGAAGGTGGGCTACCAGGCCAGAGGATCATTCATAAGCCTAAAGATGAAATTCGCCTTGCTAGGTTCTGGACTTGCTTGGGACCTGTCACCCCTTCAGTCTTTCCTATTTCACCCTTTTAGAGTGTGGATGCCTATCCGGTCCCACAATTATATGGCACATAATTTGTTCAGTTTCACAGGTTCACAGGTGGAAAGGAAGTTTCCTTGAATGTGATGATATTTAGATAAGTCTTCAGACTTTAGACTTCAGAATTAATGCTGGAATGAATTAAAGACTGGGGGCCTGTTTAAGGTGAAATTAATGTATTTTGTATGTGAGAAAATGGTTGAGCAGCAGCATTAAGACGTAATTTGCAAGAAGAGGAATACTAACGACTTATGAACTTATGAAAGCAAGTTCAACATCACTGCAAAAATGAAGACTGAAGCAGCAATGAAGTACGCTTTTTTTTACTACCAAATTCTAGGAATTTACCCTTAGGAAGTGGCCAGGAATTCTATAAAGCTTTATTTTCAGAACTATTATTCATGGTTCATGACAGTGGTGAAAAATATACAGCAATAAAGTGCATGCATCTGTCCAAGCCAGCTATCACTATCTAGAGAAATATTTGATTCATTTTATCCCTTTACTCCCCATCACCAAATACTGATATTTCTGCTTCACATTTTAGCATCTGTGAAATTGGGATGTGTCTTACAGTCACTGCCGGCCAGGGGGCAGTCATGATGCAACTGTCATTGTCTAAACTTGTTCATCAACACTTGTGAAATAAACAGGTGTCACACTCTTCTCATAAACGTTGTAAATGCTATATAAACTGTGTATGAGCAAACAAGCTCAGAAATGCACATTCATCTCAAAAGTACCATCTTAGTACAAGTTAGAGCAAATTAAGATGAATCTAAGCAGGTTAAGTGAAACCAATGCCAATCACACATTTATATCTAAGGTAACTTCCTAGGTTCTAAGGTGATATAGAACAAATCTAAGTGAAACTAAGCAGACTGTCTGAAACAAGCAAGAAATGATACATTTCATTCAAATGAAATAGGAGTTAGGGTGAGTTTAGACAAAACTAAGCCGTTTGTGTCAAACAAGCTCAGAATCTCACTCTTCTTTTTCTTTTTACTTTTTAAAAAAAATTATTTATTTATTTTTGGCTGCATTGGGTCTTCATTGCTTTGTGTGGGCTTTCTCTAGTTGAGGCGAGCAGGGGCTACTTTTGGTTGCAATGTGCAGGCTTCTCATTGCGGTGGCTTCTCTTGTTGCGGAGCACAGTCTCTCAGTGCGCAGGCTTCAGTAGTTGTGGCACATGGGCTCTAGAGCACAGGCTCAGTAGTTGTGGCACACAGGCTTAGTTGCTCTGCGGCAGGTGGGATCTTCCCGGACTAGGGCTCGACCCTGTGTTCCCTGCGTTGGCAGGCAGGTTCTTAACCACTGCATCACCAGGGAAGCCCTATCATTCTGCTTAAAACCAGTTCCTCATGAGGCTTTAGAGCAAATTCTAGTTGATGCTACGGTGCGCAGGCTTCAGTAGTTGTGGCACATAGGCTCTAGAGCACAGGCTCAGTAGTTGTGGCACACAGGCTTAGTTGCTCTGCGGCAGGTGGGATCTTCCCGGACTAGGGCTCGACCCTGTGTTCCCTGCGTTGGCAGGCAGGTTCTTAACCACTGCATCACCAGGGAAGCCCTATCATTCTGCTTAAAACCAGTTCCTCATGAGGCTTTAGAGCAAATTCTAGTTGATGCTAAACAGTTTATATGAAACCAAGCTCAAAATCACTTGTTCACATCCAACAAAAGTTCTTCCTGCTCATTAGAACTAATTAACATGCAACTAAAGAGTTTATATTAAATCAAGTGCAGACTCAAACATTCTTCTCAGAAGTAACATCTTAGGATGAGTTAAGAGTGTATGTAAGTTGAAAATAAGTTATATATGTGAAACAAAGCTTAAAGTTCCTAATTCAGTTCAAACAAAACTCCTAAGCTTCATAAACTTTTTTTTAACATCTTTATTGGAGTATAATTGCTTAACAATGGTGTGTTAGTTTCTGCTTTATAACACAGTGAATCAGTTATACATATACATATGTTCCCATATCTCTTCTCTCTTGCGTCTCCCTCCCCCCTCCCCTCCCTATCCCACCCCTCTAGGTGGTCACAAACCACCGAGCTGATCTCCCTGTGCTATGCGGCTGCTTCCCATTAGCTATCTATTTTACATTTGGTAGTGTATATATGTCCATGCCACTCTCTCACGTTGTCACAGCTTACCCTTCCCCCTCCCCATATTCTCAAGTCCATTCTCTAGTAGGTCTGTGTCTTTATTCCCGTCTTACCCCATGTCAGTTTATCTCTGGGCTCTCTATTCTGTTCCATTGATCTATATTTCTGTTTTTGTGCCAGTACCATACTGCCTTGATTACTGTAGCTTTGTAGTATAGTCTCAAGTCAGGGAACCTGATTCCTCCAGCTCCATTTTTCGTTCTCAAGATTGCTTTGGCTACTCGAGGTCTTTTGTGTTTCCATACAAATTGTGAAAATTTTTGTTCTAGTTCTGTGAAAAAATGCCAGTGGTAGTTTGATAGGGATTGCATTGCTTTGGGTAGTAGAGTCATTTTCACAATGTTGATTCTTCCAACCCAAGAACACAGTATATCTCTCCATCTATTTGTATCATCTTTAATTTCTTTCATCAGTGTCTTATAATTTTCTGCATACAGGACTTTTGTCTCCTTAGGTAGGTTTATTCCTATTTTATTTTTGTTGTTGCAATGGTTAATGGGAGTGTTTTCTTAATTCCACTTTCAGATTTTTCATCATTAGTGTATACGAATGCAAGAAATTTCTGTGCATTAATGTTGTATCCTGCTACTTTACCAAATTCATTTATTAGCTCTAGTAACCGCCAACCCCAGTCCTCTCCCTGTGCTCCAACTGAAGCCCGAGCCTCAGTCCCCAGCCCTGCCCGCCCTGGCAGGTGAGCAGGCAAGCCTCTCGGGCTGGTGAGTGCCGGTCGGCACCAATCCTCTGTGCAGGAATCTCTTCGCTTTGCCCTCCGCACCCCTGTTGTTTTGCTCTCCTCCGTGGCTCCGAAGCTTTCCCCCCTCCGCCACCCGCAGTCTCTGCCAGCGAAGGAGCTTCCTAGTATGTGGAAACCTTTCCTCCTTCACGGCTCCCTCCCACTGGTGCAAGTCTTGTCCTGTTCTTTTGTCTGTTTATTCTTTTTTCTTTTGCCCTACCCAGGTACGTGGGGGGTTTCTTGGCTTTTGGGAGGTCTGAGGTCTTCTGCCAGCGTTCAGTGGGTGTTCTGTAGGAGTTGTTCCACGTGTAGATGTATGTCTGATGTATCTGTGGTGAGGAAGGTGATCTCCACGTCTTACTCTTCCGCCATCTTTTCCTCTCTCTCCATAAACTTTTTATGTGCAAATAAATCAGAAGAAATGTTCCTTGCCCTGGTTATCAAGGGGTCATTGGATTCAGTGACCATTTGCTGCCCACGCCTTGAAAGTCAGATCTGGGTTGTTTTGGATGAAAAGGATAATCTTAGAAGCTCCTTGGGGAAAGCATTTTAGGGACACATTAAGGAGGATTTGAAGGTGCTCTAAAGGAATGTACGAACAGAGATGGGACAAAAAGTTAATACCCTCATTGTGTGAAGGGCTAATGAAAATCTGTAAGAAAAAACTGTAAGTCTCCAGTAGAGGAATGGGCCAAGAACAGAGAGCTCACAAAGCGGGTAATACAGTCAACCAAGAAATATTTGAAACATCTATAACCTCGAAGGAAATCAGAAAATGCAACTAGGACAAGAAATTAATTTTGCCTCTCTGGATTTCCAAGATTGAAATGATAAACTCTCCACTGTTGCTTAGGTTACAGTAAAACAGGAACTGTTATGTCCTCCTCCTGGGAGGGTTCATGGAAGCAGCCTTTCTGGAAAGCCATTTGCCAGCATGTGAAAGGAGCCTCAGACACATCCACACCTTGCTTATTTATGCAAAAATAAAAAAATATGGGAAGGATAAACCAAAAAGTAAACAAATCGGTTATCTATGGAGGAGGGAGAAGTATAAAGAAGGGGAAAGAGGAAGGAAATCTTAGGGACAGGGATCAAATGACCCTTCTAATATACGTACCTTTTATATAGCTCTGAATTTTAGAAACATTGTAATGCTTTACATACCCCCAAATTAATGAATAATTAAAAATCAGCCAGGAAGTAGAGAGACCCCAAACAGAATACAGATAGCAACAAATGAACCTAATTACATTACAAATGATTAACCACTCTGAGCATAGTGGGGAAGAGATGAATTAACCTTAGTAACTTTGGAAAATAGGATTTTGACTAGATATTGCAAGATTAAAGACCCAAAGAGCAGTAAACATACTATGCTCAAATTGGTAAGTGTGTTCCTCTCAGGGGTGTAATTCTGAAACCACTTTATGTGTATACTAGGATAGAATAAATAAATGAATACGTTGTAGATAGTATCTGCAGGGCTTCTCACTGTCAGAGAAAGAAGTTGCAAATAAGGAAAGGGGGAAGGTAGAATTAACCCTGTGGCTTGGGATTGCAGTCAGAGGTATCAGTATGAACTCACAGTTCTCAGACAGAAAAATGCAGAAATAAGCATAAAGGTATTTGTATGTGTGGATTAGTATAGCTTCACAGACTGTCTAGCTATGTCCGCTGAGAAGGCCTAGAGGCAATGACAGCCTAGCAGCAGTGAGGATACTTAGCAACCAGATCTTCATTTCTAAATACCCAATGAAAGGAACCAGGACTTGTTGGAGAACTGGATGATTCCAGAACCGGGGCAGGGAAAAATGCAAGATGAACCTGGAGCATCTTGTGTTGCCAGAAATTAAGGAAGTAATCAAAAAGAAAGAGGACACTGAAGGAGCCCCTAATGGCCAAAGCTCAAACAAGTGAAGCAGCAAAATAAATAACTATATTGCTGGATTTTAACCCATAGCATGAAAAACAAAGGAACAACAAAAAGAAAAACCTTGAGTCTATATTGAAACAAAAAAAATAATTGAATAAATAGATTAATAGGAGTAAAGGGATAACTCCTCTTTATAGAATTTCAATTCATAAATGTAAAAGAAATGAAGAGAATTTTTAAAAAATTATTAGGCAAACACCACAGTAATAATTGTAAGCAAGTTCTACCAACAGATGCTGAAATTAGCAGGAAAAATTTGATATTATTTGTGTTTCCATACACTAACAATGAACAATCTGAAAAGGAAATTTTTTTTTTATTTAATTTTAATAGCATCAAAAAAGAATAAAATGCTGGACGACCCTGGTGGTGCAATGGTTAAGAATCCGCCTGGGAAGATCCCACATGCTGCAGAGCAACTAAGCCTGTGCACCACAACTATTGAGCCTGTACTCTAGAGCCCACACGCTGCAACTACTGAGCCCACGTGCTGCAACTTCTGAAGCCCACGCACCTAGAGCCCATGCTCTGCAACAAGAGAAGCCACTGCAATGAGAAGCCCGCACACTGCAACCAAGAGTAGCCCCCGCTCGCCACAACTAGAGCAAGCCCACGCGCAGCAACAAAGACCCAATGCAACCAAAAATAAATAATAAATAAAATTTAAAAACAAATAAATAAAATGCTTTGCAGTAAATCTAACCAAGGAGGTAGAAGACTTGTACACTGAAAGCTATTAAAACGCTGCTAAAAGAAATTAAAGAAGACACAAATAAATGGAAAGATATCCATGTTCTTGGATTGGAAGACTTAACATTGTTGAGATGTCCCTACAACCCAAAGCAATCTACAGACTGAATGCAATCCCTATCAAAACTCCAATGGCATTTTTTTTTCAGAAATAGAAAAATTTATCCCAAAATTCATATGGAATCTCAAAGGACCCAGAATAGCCAAAATCATTTTGAAAAAGAAGAAATTTGGTGGACCCACACTTCCTGATTTCAAAACATTACAAAGCGACACTAATCAAAACAGTGTGGTTTTGGCATAAAGACAGACATAATAGACCAATGGAATAGAGAGTCTAGTAATAAATCCTTGTGTATGTGGTCAGATGATCTTTGATAAGAGTATCAGGACCAGTCAACAAGGAAAGAACAGTCTCTTCAACATATGATGTTGGGGAAACTGGATGCAAAAGAATGAAGTTGGGCCCTTATACACTGTATAAAAGTTAACTAAAAATGAGTTAAAGACCTAAATGCAAGGTTTAAAACTATAAAACTCTAAAGGAAAACCTTCATGACATTGGACTTGGTAATGATTTCTTAGATATGACACCAAAATCACAGGCAACAAAAGCAACAATAGACAAATGGGACTATATCAAACTTAAAAACTTTTGTGCAAAGGACACAGTCAATAGAATGAAAAGGCAAGCTACAGAATGGGAGAAAATATTTGTCAAGCGTATATCTGATAATGGGTTAATACCCAGAATATATAAAGCACTACAACTCAACAAAAAACAACAACAAAAAATTAAATAAACCAGTTAAAAAATGGGCAAAGGACTTGAATAGACATTTCTCCAAAGATGATATATGAATGATCACAGTGCAGATGGCTATTATTAAAAGACAAACAAAAAAACTGGAAAATAACAAGTGTTGACAAGAACGTGGAGAAATTGGAACCTTTGTGCACTGTCGGTGGGATTGCAAAGTGGTGTGACTCCTCTGGAAAACAGTATTGGATGTTCCTCAAAAAATTAAAAATAGAACCACCACAAGATCCTGCAATCCACCTCTGTGTATACGGATCCAAACAAATTGAACTCAGGGTCTCGGAGAGACATGCGCACACCCGCGTTCACAGCAGCATTATTCACAGTAGCCAAGAGGTGGAAGCAATCCAAATGTCCATCAACAGATGAATGTATAAACAAAACGTGGAATGTACAAATAATGGAATATCATTCAGTCTTAAAAAGGAAGGAAACCCCGTCACATGCTACGACATTGGTGAAACTTGAGGACCTTATGCTAAGTGAAATAAGGCAGTCACAAGACAAGCACTGAATGGTTCCACTTACGTGAAACACCTAAAATAGTCAGATTCATAGAAACAGCAAGTAGAGTGTGGTTACCAGGAGCTGGGGGAAGCAGGAAGAGGGGAGTTGTTACTTGATGGGTAGAGTTTCCGATCTGCAAGGGAAAAAAGTTCTGGAGTTCTGTGTCACAACAACGTGAACATACTTTACTGAACTGCACACTTGAAAGTGTTTAAGATGGTAGCTTTCATGTTGTGTGTTTTTTTACCACAATAAAAAGAAAGTAAAGTTTGAGAAGAAACAGGATATTTGCATAGACTTAAAGAATCTCCTCTCACCTGAATACTTATTAATTACAAAGGGAAAAATAGTAACTTTACAGTGGGGAAAACCAGCAGACACCAGACATCAGCTTAACCAAGTGATGATCAAAGTTAACATCATCAAAAATGACTTACCACCCTCACGAACCTGCTCGTTTAACGAACTGAGAAGGGCACAACATCGTTTCTGCAGTTTTCTCGCCACGGATGCACAACTTCAATCTAATCATGAGAAACCATCAGACAAACTCACATGTAGGGACATCCTACAAAATACCTGACCCATGCTGCTCAAGAGCCTGAAGTTCATGAAAGGCAAAGCAAGGCTGAGGAACTGTCACAGATTGGAGGAAACAGCAAATGATAACTAGGTACAGTGTATAACCCTGGACTGGATCCTGGACCAGAAAAAATGTTTTCACATTAGTGAAGAAACTGGTGAAATTGGAATAGAGTCTATAATCTAGTTAACAGGATTCTTCCAGTTTCTAAATTTTGACAACTGTCCTATGGTTACACAAGATATTAACATTAGGGCAAGCTGGATGCAAGGCTTATAGGAACGCTATGTATTATTTCTGCAACTTCTCTGGAAGTCTAAAATTATCTCAAATTACAATTTTTAAAATATCCATACATTGGGGGGAAAACGAGGAGTTCCTTTCCCAACAATCTTTCCTGAATAAATAATCTGAAATATAAAAGTGTTTATTTAAAAAGATGTTTATCATAGCATTATTCATAATGATTTTAAACATCAGAAACAATCTGTCTGTTCATAAACATGGTGATGGTTGGTAAATTATCATCTCCTCTGGCATCTCAACTTTAAATACAACCGGGATGTTGACAATACCCAGATATACGTCTCTGCTCACAGTGTGGACTGCTGGCTTTGCATCTCCACTTAGAAGAAGGTCTAAGAGGCATAACAAGTCAGTATGGCTGACAGAGTATTCTCAACTCCTTCCCAAGCCCAACCCTTGTCTTCCTTGTGGCTTAGGGGAAAACATACTACAAGGCATCCTGGATTCCTTTCATTTCCTTGTCTTCCATACTTTCTGCATAAGCGAGTCCCTTTGCTCTCCCTCCAAAACACACCACTGGTCCATTTACTTCTCTCCAGCACCACAGCTCCTCCGGATGCAAACCATCGTTGATGTCCCCGTGCTCCGGGGAGCACAGGCTCCCAATGGATCTCCCTGTTTTCTCTCTTGCCCTCTCTCATCATTCTCCATGCAGCTGTCTGAATGATGCTAAAAGACATCCATCAACCTGTTCTTTCTCTGTCTAAAGCCCTCCAACGATTCTCCACCGCACTTAAAGCCCAATTTCCTTACCGTCTTCTGCCAGGTCCTATAGGAGCCTGCCAGGCTTCCATCTCAGAGTAATAACCTCTCCACTCCTTTCTCCTGTGCTCTGGCCACAGTGGCCTCATTTAGTTTCTTGAACAGCAAGCTCCTTTCCTCCTCCAGGCCTCTACTCTTCCCTCCGTCCAGAAGGCTCTGTGCCTAAAGCTTCTCATAGCTGTTTCCTTCTTGTCATTCAGGGCTTGAACCAGAAGCCGTCACCTCTCTGAGAGGCCTGCTCTGACCACTTGACACAAAACAGTCCCCACCCCATCCCACCATCACTCCCTATGCACACGATGTCTTTTAATGACTTCTGAAAACTAGTAATAATAATCTAAGATGACTTTGTTCATGGATTTACACAGCATTCTGCCTCCCTTCTCTAAAATGTAATCATCATGAGAGTAGTTGAGTTGTATTTTGAAAAATTTCCGATCTACAGAGAAGTGGAAAGAATAGCACATACACCTACGTTTCACCAAATGTTAACATCACGTCACATTATCTCGATCTCTTTCTCTTTACACACACATGCACACACGCACTTTTCTTCCTTAACCATTTGAGAGAAGTTGCAGACATCACGGCCCTTCATCCCTGCATGATTCCTCATGCAACCGAACAATAGACATTTCTCTGAACACTACTGATATCATCATCATCACACTCAAGAAAATTAATAATGCTATAACATCATCTTATATATGGCCTCAATTTGTCCAACTGTCCTAAAGATGGCTTTTATGTCAACTTTATTTTCCCCCCTGGTTCAGGATCAAATCTAGTGCCAAGCATTGCATTTGGTTATGTCTGTTTAGTCTCTTCCACTCACTCTGCCTCTTATTTTTCATGACGTTGACTTTTTTAAAAAATAAATTTATTTATTTTTATTTTTGGCTGCGTTGGGTCTTTGTTACTGCGTGCAGGCCTTTTCTAGTTGCGGCGAGCGGGGGCTACTCTTCGTTGAGGTGAGCGGGCTTCTCATTGCGCTGACTTCTCTTGTTGCAGAGCACAGGCTCTAGGCACGCGGGCTTCAGTAGTTGTGGTACACAGGCTCAGTAGTTGTGGCACGCGGGCTCAGTAGTTGTGGTGCACGGGCTTAGTTGCTCCGCAGCATGTGGGATCTTCCCGGACCCGGACTCGAACCCATGTCCCCTGCACTGGCAGGTGGACTCTGAACCACTGCACCACCAGGGAAGCCCCATGACATTGACTTTTTTGAAGAGCCTGTGCTCTTCAAAGAGTCCCCAGAGCCTGTCTGTCTGACGGTATGCACGGTACTCTGAAACTGTCAGATTACATCCTTATGGTGTCAACTAACTACATCTTCTGTTTTCTTTCAGCTAGAGGTTAACTCCAGAGCCCCACTGTACAATATGGTGGCTACTGGCCACATGTAGCTACTGGGCCCTTGAAATGTGACTAGGGTGACCGAGGAACTGAATTTTTATTTTTATTCAGTTTTAATTAATTTAAATTTTAAAAAATGGATATTCCTTACATTCATTGGGAACTTGCAAAGTAACATCACACAGTCACAATCACATAACTCGCATACGTGGATCTATTTTTTTCACTGTATGCTACGAACTCTGATTTGAGATCTGCTTCAGGTGTAAAATACAAACTGAATTTTGAGGACTTGGAAATGAAAAGAAATCCAGCCAGCCAGCCAGCCACAAAATCTGAATTCAAGTCGTGGTTAAGAAATGTAGTAACACACACACACAAACACAATTTAAAAAGTCAGAAAGGCACGGGAAGGCAAGGGCAGGCTGAAAAATGACTCACCGGGTGGGAATCCCGTACCCCTTACTCACCAATGTATCTGTACCGTCTACACAATACCTGACATGGAGTGGGTGGGTAATGGATACGTGTGGAATGAATGAGAGTGAGGAAGGGAGGGAATGACCAAATGGTCAGACCTTCGAGGAAGGAAGAATGGCTTTCTTTGCTCAGAGAGCGAAGGGGGCCCTTCCCAGTGGACCAGCCAGCACAGAGAGGCAAACAATGATGCTCTAATATTAAAAAAAAAAAGGGACTCAAGTGAACAGAGCAGGGAGGGCTGAGAAGACCTGGCAAAAACCCAGGATAGCATTCCGAGTTCCTGGCACTGGCTCTGCCGATGCAGCACGGCTGCCAGGGGAGCAAAGAAAGTGACGGAATGAAACAGGATCTGGACATTCTTAGCGCGGGCTTGTTTGGGCTAAAACACCCCCTGAGGCGGGCAGCTCGCTGGGGTCTGCACTTGGGACATGGCTCCTGGCAAGCAGGAATGCAGGGTGACACCCGCACTGGCGAGTGACCTGGCCCAGGTATGAGCCCTGGCAGCTGCATCTGGCCTCCCTGGGCCCTGAACAGGCACACACACAGCGACAGCAGCTGAGACCCTCCTGTCTCTCCTGGGCACAGCATTTGCCTTTCTTTTCTAGTAGAGGAATTGGCAAGTTGGGAACTAACATAGGCATATTTTATCACATGAGTTTATTGTGCAAAATACTTAAGTACGTTCCAGATATTATTCTAATCCTGACGCACACTTTACAAGGTAGGTATCGTTATCCTCAGTTTAGACAGGAAGACATCTGGTTTCAGAGGGCTTGAATAATTTACCTAAGGTCACAAAACTAGTGAGTGTCTGTGCCGGCTTCTGAGAGTAGCTGGTCCCCAAGTTGACCCTCTTTTTTCACTTCTCCACCTTTCTCCGAGGGAAAATAAGACTATGTAATTCCAATTCCTGTCTGGGTTGTCTCTGCACAGCTCTGGTATCTGAGCCCTACAATAACTCTCTCTCATTAAGTTGTGCTTCCCTAGAGGTATATATGCCATTGTCTGCATTTATATATAAACATATTGTATATGTGTATATTACATATATATTGCATTTTTTCTAATTATATTATAGGAAGGAAGTCTTGCCATCCAAATTTCTGGACCGTATTATTAAAAGCTTGAGGGAAAAACTATTAAATCATAACTCAACTGGTACCAAGCTACTCCTCATAAAAATGGTTTTCCACATTTGAATCAAATCCGATCCCTAGAACGGCATGGGAACTGTCTTCTTGTAAGACCAGCGCTTCCAATCAGTGTCAGACCTTATTGTTTACTACAGAACTGTAGCCTCGGCTCCAGATGACAAATCCTGGGAATGCAACCCTATGCCTGTCTAAGTGCTTTTATCTAAACATTCTTCCACTGAAAGGTTGAGTGTTTCCATTTGAGAGGGCTTTAGCTTTATAGTGATCAGAAAGCGGGGGGCGGGGGGCATTGATGCTCTGGCTCCCCCACTGAAGAGCATTATCTGTGGAGAGCATTTAAGAGACACTGAACAAGATCCACTTTAGAACCACAAATAAACTTGATTGTGATGTGTTCTGGGAAAACCAAGTTGTACAGAGCTCTCGAAGACTCCTACGTTAAAATGTGGATTGAATATGTACACTTATTTTCACCTCCTTCCTAAATCCCGCTGAGACTTTAGAAAGGAGATTTGAAAACAAATATGTAAACACAAATATATGGGGAAAACAAGAGATGAAAAGACAGCAAAAAATTCTGGGGAGCTGGATGGAAGCATATATTTGGTAACTGACTTAGGAAATCCAATAAAGCTACATCCTAAGCCACTGGTGGGCAGAGCTGCAAACCATTCTGATACATCCTGCAAAATCCTGAAGAGCTGCGTGAATTGGTACCTCTGAATCTAGGGGAAAGGCAATGGCTAGAGTGAGAGAACTGGATAAAAACCAAAAAGATCTAAAGCAAGGGAAGTGGAGGGGATGTGGCTCTGGGACCTACATCCTTAGATGTGTAAGATCCAAAGCCATCTTGAGAAGGCTAAGCTAGGCAAAGCCTTCTGTGTGCTTCTCTCCACATCGGCCTAACATGAAACACATCAAGAAAAATTTGTTAAAATAAATGTCAAAAAGCAACTTTTATAAAAGGCAACTGCTTGAGGTTGTAAACAGAGTGAGAATTTGTAGATTAATGGTATGTATATCAGAATTAGTGTGTTTTTGCCCCATCGGACTAAATCCTCTCCCTCCCTTTGTGTACCTCTGATGGTAGGTGGTGGGAAGTTTCTAAAACATAGGGCTCTGGGGAATGACTCAAATTTCTTAGAGCTAAAAGAATCTCCACCTAAAGGCCCACACAGTTGCTGATAGAAAAACTGTCAGCTTCCTAGAATTTCTTTCTTGCCACCAACTGCTATAAACACCTTTGAATTACACACTTCTGAAATTCATGAAGAATTACCTTCTAGAAATATACTGAGAGGTCTTTGTCTGGGCTTGGCGGTTTGATTTTCCAGCTATCTGAATTTCCGTCAGATGTAGTAACCTGCCATGGCATCAGCACCAATGGTATTATAAAACGGCCTAGAAATAATTTTTGTGACAGGTTTGAGTAGTAAATAGAGAGGCAGCTTAATGCAGCATAGCATTTTTCAACTTTAAGTAAAGAATCTCCTTGAAAGGGAGGTAAAAACAACAACAAAAAAACCTTTCACATACCTCAAGCATTGACTCAAATTATTTTCTATTACTGAAACATATACAAACACTAAACAAGACATATATATTCCTTATGTTTATAGCTCTTCAGCTATATATAGAGAGCCAAAACTGGGCTTCCCTGGTGGCGCAGTGGTTGAGAGTCTGCCTGCTAATGCAGGGGACACGGGTTCGAGCCCTGATCTGGGAAGATCTCACATGCCGCGGAGCAACTAGGCCCGTGAGCCACAACTACTGAGCCTGCGCGTTTGGAGCCTGTGCTCCGCAACAAGAGAGGCCACCATAGTGAGAGGCCTGTGCGCTGCAATGAAGAGTGGCCCCCACTTGCCACAACTAGAGAAAGCCCTCGCACAGAAACAAAGACCCAACACAGCCAAAATAAATAAATAAATAAGAAGACCCCAAGATCAAAAAAAAAAAAGCCAAAACAGATACTCAAATTTAAACAAAATAGAGCAAAAAAAAAAACAAAATAAAAACAAAACAGTACTTTTAAATTGATTGAGTTCCCTATAGTTTGGATATAGAAGGTCACGGCAGATTATTGCTCCTGTCATAATCATGAGGAAATAACTGGATAAAGGGAAACTTCACATTTTAAAGATACCAGAGAGCTGTGGGTGCAAATAAATTTAAAGGAATACATTCCAGGGAGGAGAGAGCCCTTCTTAGGTGAGCAGAGATCAGCAAGCTTCCTTCCTAAAGGAATTTGCCAAATTTGGGCATAAGCAGAGGTTCAGGCTTAGCATAGGCAGATAACTCGGTAAAGGTCATGTGATGGAAAACTGGCAGGTGGGAAAAACCATCTTCCCCTTCTTCATGACAATCCGCAAGGTCATTAAAAATTACAGTAGCTTCTCTTTTCCTCATAGAGTTTACAAGGGTTGTGATTAAGCCTAGGGCTTGGCTAGAAAGGCAGAGAAAGGGTCCCTACAACCTTCTGGTTCTTGGGAAGGATAATCTCTGGAGGGGGGACCCTGAAATAAACATAAGACAGGTATCGCCCTCAATAGAGTTGAAAGCAAAGGATAACTAAAACTAACTTAACCTGAAACACAGTCCCAATGCAGCTCAGTTCCTTGACAGAGAAAACAGCACGTTTTGTCTGGGGAAAATAGCATTGGTCTCAGTCTCTATGGCTCTATTACACACAATATCTGTCAGACAATAAAGAATTATGTGATTTGCAAGGAAACAGTAAAATATGATTCATACTCAAGAGAAATAACATTCTACTGAAACAGACCTACAGAAGACCCATGTTTTAAAATTAGCAGAGGACCTTAAAATCATCATTATAGATATGTTTTTTAATAAAAGAAAATCTAGACAAAAATGAACAAAAAGATAGAGAATTCCAACAAATAAATAGAATCTATATCAAGAACAAAATGCCATCCTGGAACTTAAAAATACAACATTTGGAAGGAAGAATGGGGTGTGGCAGGCGGGGAACAGGACTTCCTAATTGGTGGAGTGAAAAGAATCAGCAAATCCTCTCCCCAGAAGCAGCTCTAAAACTGGGCACAACTGTTAAGAATAACTACTGTAGGCTCCTTGCTTTCTCAAAATTTCTTCTTTTGATTCTTAAGCCTAGATTTCCTGCCAAAACTAGTTCAAGTTGGATTTCTATATTTTGCAACCAAAGAGGTTCTGACTGATGCAGTAATTTTCACCATAAGGAAGAAATATGGAAAGGAATGCTTTAGATCTCATCATCACCACAACTGGAAAAATAATTTAAGTGCTCAAATACTAGTGGCATGTTAGGGATATCATCTTTAAGTATGGTGAACAATTTATATATATACACACGTGTGTGTGTGTGTGTGTGTGTGTGTGTAGTGGTCCCTGCCAATAAACAATTATAATTCAAAAAAAACCCAACAACTATAGGACTCTGGAAATTGGCCAAAGGCATACAAAAAACTGAGCAGCATTTTATTTGAGAAAAACGACTGGACTTCGGATGAGAACAGTGGGAATCTTTGGTATTTTAGCCTGGAGCTGCTTCTATTCGCCATGCTTCCCTCCCCAGCTCTGCTGAGGCAAGTCAAGAAATCCTTCAGCTTTACTGTTGAAAGGGACTGACTTGATTTGGTGCTAAATGCAGAAAAATCCATATTCAGGGCATTGTTGAAAACTATAGTGATCTTGGTAGCAAAACCATCAGAAAAAGCCAATGTCTTAACTAGCCTATTATTGCAGTGAGCAACAGATCAGGCACATTTGCCAGAAATTTAAGAGATCCAGGGAATGAGATAGACATAAAGGGCTTTGATGAACTTCCTGGTAATTTGTATCGAAATCTGTATGCATGCTTAAGGTTGCTCAGAAATTCAGGAGAGACTGGAGAGGACACTAATGATCTCCTCTGCATGTAGAGAAGGCCCAGTAGAAAGTATAAACTAGGGCCAGGACCTATAATTTGCAGAGCCTGTTGCAAAGTGAAAATGCAGGAGTCCTTGTTAAAAAAATTATAATGGATTTCAAGACGGCAATAACACAGCATTAAACAAAAGATGAGACCCTTCTAAGCAAGGGACCCCATGTGACTACACAGGTCACACACTCATGAAACTGGCCTTGGCTGGAGCTGACTTTTAAACAGTCTGAACTCTGAATGTGTTTCCCAAACTATACACAGATTGGTAAAGAGTAGAAGATTTACTGGCTAAAGGTATTTAAGGCCAACTTCTGACCAACCATTGGCTGATCACTAAGCTATGCTGACTCAGGGTCAAACCTTAAGAAGGCGGGCTTAAACACAAATACAAATAAACAAATAAAAAACATTAAAAACTGAGCAAACACACTAGTAGCTACACACTGTGGGGGGAGACAGAGTCTAAAGAATTAAGATAGGCAGGTCACTGAACAAACAAACAAAACCAGCAACAATAATGATCCCACAAGGAGAGAATCAGAATTCAGACTTGCTACAATATATTACCTAAAATATTTAGTTTTCAACAACAACATAAAAACTGTGAGACATGCAAAGAAACAAGAAAGTGGGACCAATACCCAGTAAACAAAGGAGTCAATAGAAACTGTCTCTGTTATGTTCAGTTGCCGGTATTAACAGCAGAGACTTGGAAGAATTTATAAATACGTTCAAAGAACGAAAGGAAACCACGTTTAGTAATTAAAATGTAATGACAATTTCTCAAGGAAAATATCAACAAAGAGACACAAAATAAATAAAACATAAAATGTAAATAAATGAGAAGAAAATGAAAACTCTGGAACTGAATAGTCCTGAAATGAAAAAATTCATTAGAGGAGTTGAAAAGCAGATATGATATGAGCTAGCAGAAGACAGACTCAGTGAACTTGAAGACAAACAGAAATGATCTAATCTGAAGAACAGAAAGAAAAAAACTATGAAGAAAAGTGAACAGTGGCTCAGAGACCTGTGGGAAACCATCGAATATACCAACATGGAGTTCCAGGAGCAGATAAAAGAGGGAAAGGGACAGAAAAAATACTCAAAGAAATAATGGATGAAACTTTCTCAAATTTCATGAAAAACATTAATCAACACATCCAAGAAGCTCAATGAACTCTATTATAAATACAAAGAGATTCCCATCTAGATACATCATAGTGAGAGAAATTAAAGATCTAAATAAAGAGACAGTCCATGTTCATGCATTGGATACTCAATATTGTTAAGACTGCAGTTCTCCCAAGTTGTGCAGTAAATTCAATGCATACCCTATCAATGCAAGCAGGACTTTTTCTGGGGAGAAACTAATAAGCTAATACTAAAATTTACATGGAAATTAAAAAAAAAACTTAAAATAGCCAAAACAATTCTGAACAAGAAGAACAAAGTTTGGGGACTTCCAGTAGCTGATCTCAAAACTTTTTATAATCAAAGAAAGTGGGGTGTTAGCATAAGTATAGACACATATATTAATGGAACTGAATAGAATGTCCAGAAATAAATCCTTACATTTATGGTCAATTGATTTTTGGCAAAGGTTTCAAGGAAGTTCAATGGGGAAAAGATAGTATTTTCAATAAATGGTGCTGAAAAAATTGGATATCCATATTTTAGAAAAGGAACTTAGACCTTTGTTTCAAACCACATACAAAAATTAAATCAAAATGGATCATAGACCTAAACGTAAGAGCTAAAATTATAAAACTTCTTGATGAAAATCTAAGAGAAATCTTTTAAACCTTGAGTTAAGTAAAGATTTCTTAGATATAATCCTCCAAACACAATTTTTAAGAAAAGAATTAATAAACTGAACTTCTTTAAAATTAGACTTTTGCTCATAAGATATCCTTAAGAAAATAAAAGATAGGCCACTGACTGAGAAAATATTTGTGAGTCATATACCTGATAAAGGACCTGAATCCAGAATACATAAAGAACTCTCAAAACTTAAAAATAAGAAGATAATCCAATTTTAAAATAGCCAAAAGATATGGAATAGACATTTTACCAAAGAAGATATATATACAAATGGCTATTAAGCACATGAAAAGATGCTCAATGTCTTTAGCCATTAGGGAAATGCAAATCAAAAACCACGATGTAATACCACTTCACATGCACTAGAACGGCTATAATCAAAAATATTGACATTACCAGGCTTCCCTGGTGGCGCAGTGGTTGAGAGTCTGCCTGTCGATGCAGGGGACACGGGTTCGTGCCCTGGTCCGGGAGGATCCCAAACGCCTCAGAGCGGCTGGGCCCGTGAGCCATGGCCGCTGAGCCTGCGCGTCCGGAGCCTGTGCTCCGCAACGGGAGAGGCCACAACAGTGAGAGGCCCGCGTACCGCAAAAAAAAAAAAAAAATTTGACATTACCAAGTTCTGGTGAGCATGTAGAGAAACTGGAAACCTCATATATTGCTAGAGGGAATGTAAAATGGCACAGTTACTTTGGAAAACAATTTGACCGTTTCTTAAATAGCTCAGCCTGTGCTTACGATATGACCCAATAATCTCACTTTTGGCGATCTATGAAGAGAAGTGAAGACATGTATGTGCATGTGTGTAGCAGCATTATCTATAATACCATCAAACTGGAAACCCAGACATGCATCAACTGGTGAATAGATGAACGAAATGTAAAGTTTGCATGTACTTGAATGTTATTCGGCAGTAAAAAGGAACTATTAATACGTGTTACAACACGACTGGACCTCAAAAGTGTCATGCGAAGGAAAGAAGTCAGACACGAAAAAACTTCATGCTCTGTAAAACTGTATTTATGTGAAATCATAGGAAAGTCTAGTCTCTAGACACAGGAAGCTGACCACCCTAGTGATTATCTGGGGCTGGGAGTGGGAGTAAATACTGACTGCCAATGGACATAACGGAACTTTCTGGGGTAATAAAAGTGTTCTGAAACTGTACGGTGGTGATGGTGGAACACCTGTATAAGCTTACTAAAAATCACTGGACTGCACACCTAAAAAGGGTAAATGTTATGGTATGTAAGTTATAGATCAATTCCCCTGTTAAATAAATCTGACAAGGAGTTGGGGTAAGGAAAAATTACAGCCTCGTTTTACTCATGATCACAGATGCAGAAATCCTACCCAGAACGTTAACAAACTGAACCCATGAATATATACAAAAAAGGATGCAAAGCATCGTGAGACTGTGTTATTCTGGGAATGTAAGGTTGGTTGAACATTCAAAATTGAACAATGAAAATACTCAGTGGAAACGATGAGACCAATGTCCCATCAGCTTTTGTTGGGTCAGTGGTGAGGGTTCTGCCACCCGGCCCAGTGCACGTACGCTCAGCTTAACTAGTTGCCTGTCTCCCCTGGTGGTTTGGGGATCCAGCCCTCTGCCTCAAGGGAAGCTTTGTTGGGATTGGACCCGTGGATTGGGCTGCTGCCTGTGCCTAGACCACGAGGCACATTCTGTACTTTTGTCTCAGTCAGACGGAGCGGGACTTTGGCTGTGGCTCTAGGCAGATGGGCTCCCCCACAGTTACCTTTCCAGGAAAGCCAGGATAATCTTCCAGCTCACGTATTTACTGGCCATTACTATGGTGGGACTGATGTAGGCAACCAAGTTGTTCATAAGATGGTAGTGAGCCTAGGAAGGAACGCACACTACAGTAGGACTAGAAAGTCCACGGAAACTCATTATACGTAATACATAAAGAGGGTTCTATGGAGGAATCCTCAGTGTGGCCACTTTTTTTGTGGTGTTAGAGAATATTTAATTCTACAGAGGAAATGAGATATATTAAGTATACATAATGAGCAATCCATTAGCTTGTGATATACAACCGGAATTCCTAAGGAATTTAAGTTTAGAGAGCAATTAAGCAGGTAACCTGAAAGACATTTCCTGTGAAAAAAAATGATGGAACACTCAAGAATGTTATTTATGGGTAGAAAGGGATGGGAGTAAGTACATATCATGCCGCCACTAGTATGACAGCTATGTTATCCCCAAATTGATTATTCATTGGTACCCCCCCATTTCTGGCCCCCATCTACTCTGCCCAAGAAATGCAGATAAAATTCACAGGTGTTCATCACCCTAATTGGCTCCTCAGCTGTAGGTAGGCATACCTGTCCCTGATCCTGTCTCATAGAGCAAATGTGCTTTAGTGACCCCAGGTGACTCCATCCCTTTGCTTCCTTGTATGAACTGAACTGTGGTCATTGCAAACACATCATGTACCAGGAAGGTTGATGCAGGAGAGAGAGACAGAGACAGACAGAGAGAGAAGGGGAGAAAACATATGAATGAAACCAGATTTCAGGTTGTAAACTTCTAGTCCATCTCCATCTCTTCTTCCTGGCTTCTTTCTAAGTGTTTTAAGCATCTTATTCTGGTCTCTGGGCCTTTCTGTTCTGTGACCTCCAGGAGATGCTGCCAGGTAGTGCACTTGAGTATCATTTCATCAAGGTAATTTCCCACATGACACCATTATTGGCCACCTCAAACCAGAAACGATTTGTGATTCTTCAAACTCACTTATTTTAGCAACTCAAGATAATGGGAAACTAAGATGGATTTACCAAACCATGAATGGATTTGCTGAATGTTTGAAACATAAAAAAAGACAACTTCCTCCTGGTTCTCAAATGCAAACGAATGAATCACCACTACTGAAAAATCATCTTGTTTATTTGTTCACTGTTATCATGTGTTTCACTGCTCTCTCTACAGTCTAATTCTTGGTTATATTTTTAAAATGAAACAATTTCCTATGGTTGGAATTCATTTAAATTGTATAGTGTAGTTACCATTTTATATTTCAAATGTTATATTAAGCCCATATTGTAAGGGTACTAAGAAGATCAGTTTAAAATTCAAGATGCTTTGTTTTTCTTTCCCCCTCTCCTTTCCTTTCCTTCCCCTTCCCTTCTCTTCTTTTCCTTTCTCCTTCCTCCCCTTCCTAACTCTTTTTTCCTTTCCCTTTTTTGCTTTCCTAAACAATTCAGTCCTGAGGCTGTTAGGTAGATAGAACACAGCAACAGAGGTGTCCATGGTAGGAGACACGATGGTCCAGAGTGGGATATCAGAGCCATAACAGGGTCATACATAAAATTCATTTCCAGGTTGAGCATACAATTAAATGTGAGAGGCAAAAAAAAAAAAAGCTTATAGAAAATAATACAATTGAATACTGTATAACTCTGGAGTATGGAAATGTTTCTTAAGCAGTGCCATAAAAACCACTAACATAAAAGAGATTGAACATTAAAAGCAAAAACTTTGGGGCTTCCCTGGTGGCGCAGTGGTTGAGAGCCTGCCTGCCGACGCAGGGGACACGGGTTCGTGCCCCGGTCCAGGAAAATCCCACATGCTGCGGAGCGGCTGGGCCCGTGAGCCATGGCATCTAAGCCTGAGCATCCGGAGCCTGTGCTCCGCAACGGGAGAGGCCACAACAGTGAGAAGCCTGCGAACCGCAAGAAAAAAAAAAAAAAAAAAACTTTGTTCAAGAAAAAGCACCATTGAGAGAACAAAAAGACAATCAACAGAGCAGAAGAAATTTGCAATACATGTAACCAACAAAAGGGCTTGTGAAAGAATATATAAATAACTTCTACAAATCAATAAGAAAAAGACAGGGAACAGAAAATAAAAATGGACGCGGATCTTGAACAAGCACTTCAGAAAAGAGCATAAACATCCAATAATCATATGAAAAGGTGTTAAATGTCATTAATCACCATGAAAATGCCAATCAAACCACAAAGTTTTACCACTACACACCCACCAGGCTGGCTAACATTTAAAAGTCCGACGATAACACATTTGTTGACAAAGATGTAAAGCAAGGGGAATTCTCATATACTACTTGTGTTAGTGTAAACTGTTAAAACCACTTTGGAAAACAGATTTTTTTAAATATATTAAATTTAAAGATACACAGGGCCCATGACCAAAAAACTTCACTCCTAAAAATTCCAAACAATATGAATGCGTCCTTATGTGTGCTACAAGACACGAATAAGAATGTTCTTGAAAGCATTACTCATACAATATGTTACTAATAAATAATCTGTCATTAAACTATATATAAATTCTTACACATTAATAAGAAAATAATCAACAGGAAAATGCATATAGCATATAAACAATCACTTTACAAAACAAGATATCCAAATGTCAAATAAGCATTTAATAAGATGTTAACCTCATTAACCATCAGAAGAGTGCAAATTAAAACCACTATTCAGTAACACTAGATGCCCACATCACTAGGGAACAGCAAACACACAAATCTGAACGTTTGACATTCAAACCGTCTGAATGGTTAAAGCTCTCCTAAATTATTGGTGGGAGCTTAAGCTTTTGCAACACTGTCTGTTTGAACTGAAGTTAAACATAAGGCTGTGTATCTCCCATGACCCTATGACATAGTAATTCTTCCACTTTTAGGTACAGACTTAAACGAAATGGACACATGAGCCAAAAGACATTTATAGCAGCCTCACCTGTAATAATCCTAAGACGAGACAACCCAAGTCCACGGATGAGTCCGTTGTGATACATTGATTCAGTGGAACACTCGACAGCAACAGAAATGGATGAACCAGCTCTACACCCGATCACCCAACTGGACCTCATAATTGTAACGCTGAAAGATGTGGGCACAAAGAACACATGAAGTCAAACGAATAGGAAAAAGGCCAGATGGCTTCACAGACGAAATCTATCAAACATTTAGAGAAGAGTTAACGCCTATCCTTCTCAAACTCTTCCAAAAAATTGCAGAGGAAGGAACACTCCCAAGCTCATTCTACGAGGCCACCATCACCCTGACACCAAAACCAGACTAAGATATCACAAAAAAGAAAATTACAGGCCAATATCACTGATGAACATTGACGCAAAAATCCTCAACAAAATACTAGCAAACTGAGTCCAACAACACATTAAAAGGATCATACACCATGATCAAGTGGGATTTATCCCAGGGATGCAAGGATTCTTCAATATATGTAAGTCAATCAATGTGATACACCACATTAACAAACTGAAGAATAAAAACCATATGATCATCTCAACAGACACAGGAAAAAGGGAAACGACACAGGGATGTGTGGTTAGGTGGTAAAACTGTAAGAAAAAACAAGGACGTCCTTACCATCGACAAAGATTGCCGTTTTGCCCAAACTCTAGCCATGTTCCTCAGAGCGTCTTTTTGACTAGGTCTCAACCTTGGCTTACAACAAGTACAGACTCTCACCGCGTCCCCTCACATTCAAAGGCTTAAATAATACTAACACAGTTTCTAGCAGCAAAGGGCCCATCCCTAGGGTGACCTAAGTCCCCTTAAAGTGCCTGCCTGAGAAACTGCAAGGCTGCCAAGAGGATTTACTGTTTGTTCTAGCCAGCCCCTGAATGTAGACCCCTGGCCACCTGTTCCTAGAGCAGGAGCTAAAAATCCTTCCTCTGTCCCTTTGAGATGTATATGTATCTCCTACAGCTCAGGGCTGACTTTCTTAAGCACCTGAAAGCCATTCCTTTAGTATATGTGCTGCCGAAGCGAGCACATGAAAGCCATTCCTTTAAAATGTAATCATCAGGAAGGGCAGCAGCCCTGTCTCCCAGGGTCCTGGGCGGAAAGAATCCTAAGGATAATTGCCAGTGAACAGAAAGCCCTAATCAGCATTGATACTAACCAATCCTTTGTAATGTTTCACTCACCTGATTCTACTGAGCCCCTATGTCCCCCTCTTTCTACTCACTCATCCTTCCTTTAAGACACCCAGTCACCTCTGTACAAATCAAAGTTAAATTCAAGTTGGGCCCTCTTCCAATAGTATATATTACTAACTAAAATCTGTCCTTAGCACTTTAACTAGTGTCTGGCTTTATCTGACATAAAAATGGGGGTCGGGAAGGAGGATATACATGGCAGGGACGCAAAGAGGGCCCCTGGGTGCTGAAGGTCTAGCTCTTGATGAGGGTATTTGTTACACAGGGGCTGCTTGCTGTTGGCTCCTTGAGCTGCCCTTTTTGGATTTGTAACCATTTCTGCAGCTGTGTTATATTTCACCATTTTTTAAAAGGGTTAAAAAAAGTACAACTTGCTCTGCTCCTCGCTGGAGGCTGGTACTCAACCACTTTCTAAGAATGTAAACACAAATGCCCCTCATTTGTGTTCAGGAGAAAAACTGCACGGACTTGGGTACTGCTGATATGATTTATTGTAGGAAGGATATAGATTTTTATGTATTTGTAGCTTTTTGAGAAGCCACTTACATTAGATTTTAAACTTTTGATATTGAATCCTCCCACATGCTTAATCGTTTCTTTACATTTCTTGAAGTGTGTATTACAGCGGAGGAAACTCCTAGGGACTACAGCATCCTGGTAAATCTTGGACTTCGAAGGAAGTTGCATCTTGCTGTTATTTGGTTTTTCTCTAATTAATCACCTCCTCTCACGAGCACACCAAAACCACAACCATCTGCAGAACAACCATCAATGAAAAGGCCGAAATCTACCAGAAAAGATCTTCTAACTAAAGACATAAAGACACCGGTAGGAGGGGTGGAATCATGATATAATCAAGTCCCATACCCATGCCCACTCCCGTTCGGTGACCCACAAACTGGAGAATGATTATAGCTTTGAGCTTCCCCCCAAGGAGCAAGTCCCACCTCGGGCTCTCCATCCTGGGGGTCCGGCACCGGGAAGACGAGCCCCCAGAGCACTTGGCTTCGTAGGCCACTGGGGCTTAATATTGGGAGCCCCATGGGACTGGGGGAAACAGAGACTCACTCTTAAAGGGCTCATACAAAATCTCACATGCGCCGGGAGCAGAGACAGAAGTGGTAACTTGATAGGAGCCTGAGTCAGACCTACCTGCTGGTCTCGGAGAGTCCCCTGGAGAGGCATGGGCACACACACTGGTGGCAGCCATATTCGAGAGCTCGTGCTGAGGATGATGGGGGCAGTCTCAAGATGGGGCCCGCCCTCTAGCTCATTAGCATCAAGACCTCCCCCGCCCAACAGCCTGCAGGTGTCAGTGCTGGGAGCCTTGGGCCAAGCATCTAAATGGGCCAAGACACAGCCCCACCCATCAACAGATAGCTGCCTAAAGACTTCCTGAGCCCCCAGCTGCCTCTAGATACGCATCTAGAGGCAGCCCTGCCCACCAGTGGGCCAAGACCCAGTTCCAGACACCAGTGGGTAAGCACTGGCCCTGCCCTCCGGGAAGCTGGCTCTAGCCTCTAGACCAGCCTCATCCACCAGTGGGCAGACACCAGATGTAAGAAAATCATAATCCCACTGCCTGTGGACCAAAGCTGCCCACAGTAGGCTAGACCCTGTCCCGGAACCTGCTGGGCCCTGGCTCTAACCACTGGCAGACCAACACAAGCTGCAGGACACCCTGTACCCATCGGTGTCAGGAACCAGCCCCGCTCCCCCTCAGCAATCTGACACCAGCTCTGGGATCCCCGGGCCCTGCAGCCAGACTCCAGGTCCCGGCTCTTCCCGCCAGTGGTCCGGCACTAACCCCAGGACCCGGCCTCATTCACCAGCGCGGGGGCAGGGGTCAGAGCCCCAGAGGCTTCCGGACCCTGAATCCACCCACCAGTGAGCCCGCACTAAGCCCCGGGGTTCCCCGGGGTTCCGCAGTCAGCCGCCTCATGAGCAGGCCCCACTAACCAGCAGCCAGCAGCACCCACCCAAGGCAGGGCCTGGCAGCACACCAGGCCAGGGGCCAAGCAAGCCTGCCAGATGTATTCATGTTATCGAGGTCCTGGAGGGAGGAGAGAGAGAGAAGGGTACTGAGAACATATTAGAAAACTTAATAGCTGAAAAGTTCCCTACCCTGGGAAAGGAAACAGTCACCCAAATCCAGGAAGTGAAGAGAGTCCCATATAAGATGAACCCAAAGAGGAACACACCAAGACACACTGTAATTAACATGACAAAAATTAAAGATAAAGAGAGAATACTAAAAGCAGCAAGGGAAAAGCAGCAAATAACGTACAGGTGAACTCTCACGGAAAGTGCGGGAATAACATACAGGTGAACTCTCACGGAAAGTGAGGGAATAACATACAGGTGAACTCTCAGAAGGCCGCCAGCAGATTTTTCAGCAGAAACTCCACAGGCCTGGCACAATACAGTCAAAGTGATGGAAGGGAAAAAGCTACAACCAAGAATACTCTACCCAGGAAAGCTCTCCTTCAGATTTGATGGAGAAATCAAAAGCTTTACAGACAAGCAAAAGCTAAAAGACTTTAGCAACACCAAAGCAGCTTTACAGCAAATAAAAGAACTTCTAGGCAAAGAAAGAAAAGGCCGCAAGGAGAAATAAGAAAGTTACAAAATAAAAAGCTCACTGGTAAAGGCAAACGTATAGTAAAGGCAGGAAATTGTCCACACGCAAAGCTAGTAGGGAAGTTAAAAGACAAAAGCAGTAAAATCATCTGTATCTACGGTAAGCAATTAAGGGACGCACAAAACAATTAGATGTAAAATATGATATTGAAAACAGTTATCATGAGGGGACGAGAGTACAACTACAGGTTTCTGAAATGCATTTAAAATGAAGAGATCAGCAACTTAAAACCATCACGTATATATATAGACTGCTATACAAAAAGCTCACGGTAACCATAAAACAAAAATCTGTAATAGATATACACGTAAAAAAAGGAATCCAAACAGGACACGAAAGATAGTCATCAAATCACAAAGAAGAGAACAAAAGAAGAAGAAAGGGGGGGAAAAGACCTACAAAAGCAAATCCAAAACAATGAACAGTGTGGCAATAACGTATATATTGATAATTACCGTAAATGTAAATGAACTAAATGCTCCAACCAAAAGACATGGACTGGCTGAATGGATACAGAAACAAGACCCCTATGAATGCTTCCTACAAGAGACTCACTTCAGATCTAAGATATATATAAACTGAAAGTGAGGGAATGGAGAAATGTATCTCATGCAAATAGAAATCAAAAGAAAGCCAGAGTAGCAATACTTAGACAAAATAGGCTTTAAAATAAAGACTGTTACACCCAATGTTCATAGCAGCTTTATTACAATTGCCAAGGTATGGAAACAACCTGTGTCCATCAACAGATGAATGGATAAAGTAGATGATGTTTTATATATATATACACACACACACACACACACACACACACACACACACACACACACACACACACACAATGGAATACTACTCAGCCATAAAAAGAATGAAAATTTGGATGGACTTGAATGACATTATGCTAAGTGAAATAAGTCAGAGGAAGACCAATACCATATGATATCATTTATATGTGGAATCTAAAATATACAGCAAACTGGTGAATAAAGCCAAAAAGAAGCAAACTCACAGATGTAGAGAACAAACTAGTGGTTACCAGTGGGGACAGGGAAGGGGGAGGGGTAATATAGGGGTAGGGGAAAAATGGGGGGTTTATTACGGGATTATATGAAATCATGTGTGTGAAACTTTTGAAAATTGTAAAGCACTATAAAATTTAAAGAATCTTTCATTCAATAAAATAAAACACATTTCTGAGTTAAAGACTACATCATTCCTGCTTTAACCTCTGTGGACACATGATCAACAGTCATTACTTGACTGCTTCCATCAGTCTGCCCTCAAGTTTAAGTAATAATGTAAATTGAATCCATTGTAAGAAGTCTTGGGTACTCCAGCCCTTTCCAAACTTCTAGCTAGCATTCATTTCCCTCTTTTTTTTTTCCCCAAGGCCAGGCTTAGTCCCCAGTCCCAAACAACAAATAAACTTTGGAGGAAGTTTCTAAAAACAGCCTTGGAATTTCCTTCTGGGGTATAGTATGCCTCAGGGCCATTGCAGGAGAGGCCTTGTCAAGATTTGTTCTGGGAAAACAAAGGAAGAAGGACTATTTGACTTTCAAAACCTCTGTTCCAACTGTGAGATTCTGCAGTTTCCTGATTAGACAGAATGAAGGATGGAACCCTGGCATTTACCCATTAAAGCAATGAGGAGAAGGTCTAATTTGTGGTATCTCTGATAGTTTGCATTTTAAGGTTAAGATATTTTATTGCTTTCAGATGGTCAGCTAACTTCCAGCCAGAGGAAAGTTACTGCAGAGTTTAAGAATAGCTATGATACAAAGAGAGATTTTAATTATCATGTAAAGGATCTAATTAAAAAGACATACAGTAGTTGGCTTTTCACATGCTCAAGCCTATAAAAATCAGTACTTTAAAAAATTACCTTAAGGAGGAAATTGGAAAATTATTCAATTTGAAACAGAGACAAGAGGAATTTCTCAATTTAGGGAACTAGAATTAGGCTAACTGCTTGTTTCTAGATGCCTTGATCTCCACGTTGTTCCTTCTATTCTGTTTTATGGAACAAGCTCATGAAGGTTCTTTGAGTCTTTCTGCTTCTTTGTTAGTTTCTTTCCGGAGTAAGGCAGAGTCTCTTCAATCAATCAAGCAAGCAAGCAAGAAAGCGATTGATCAATTTCTGCGTCCTGAACTTGACACCTGTATTCGGATCCAGATCCTGCTGTTGATGGGGTGACCTTGGGCAAAGCACATAACCCCTCTGAGCCCCAGCTTCCTGGTTTGTAAAATGATAAGCCCTCTCCTTAGGGTTTCTGGAGCTTATCATGAGACAGTAAAAGTTAGCCATTGTTATCTGCAGAGGTTAGAATGTGCAACTATTCACAGATGAGGCCAAAGACTGTGGAAGACGGGTAACTATTGCGTGGAATTCTACAATATTCCAGGCAATATTCCACAAGGCACTGTCTTCTCTGTGACTTCCTCTCCCTGGCGCCTGAGCTCTGCAGCACAGAAATATTTTGCAAGAGAAACAGTGTTCAGTGTTTGTAGGAGGGATGGGCAGCGACCTGTTGGAGGCCAACCGAGCTCTTTGGATTTAATGATTTGGAACCAGAAAGCTACTGAATTGTAACACAATGACCTTGAATAAGCACTGTCTCCTCACTTCCCTGCATGATACATCAAGACCTGCTGGGCTTCCCTAGTGGCGCAGTGGTTGGGAGTCCGCCTGCCAATGGGGGGGGGACAAGGATTTATGCCCCGGTCTGGGAAGATCCCACATGCCGCGGAGCGGCGGGGCCCGCGAGCCATGGCCGCTGAGCCTGCGCGTCCAGAGCCTGTGCTCCACAACGGGAGAGGCCACAACAGTCAGAGGCCCGCGAACCGCAAAAAAAAAAAAAAAAAAAAAAAAAAAAAAAAAAAAAAATAGGAAAGCCCAACTCTGAACCCAAATGAATAAACACAAACCAAAAATATTGCTAAGACTTCCGAGTGGGCTGAGGAATTACCATGGGTAAAGTAACCAAAACTCACAGCCGGAAGGCAAATCAGCTGTACCAAATCAGAACTATTTCCTGTTTCTTCAGGAAGAATTTTTTTCTTCCAGGGGAATTTTCCCCTCCATAGTTGTTTGCACAGAGCTGTCTTTCTCCAACTATAACAGTGCTCTGGCTGGTTAAGTTTGAAGGACAGACAGTGGTTAGGTGGTTCTCTATAAAATCACATCTATCAAGCTAAGAGTAAAACCAAGTTACTTGTAAGTGGCAGACGATAAAGGGAAATCAGGGGTTTCTGAACTCAGAAAATGTCAGCTAACATGCTTTTATAGGTCTGCATTGAGACATGAATAAGCTTAGGGATACTCTTGTGGGTCTGGGAGGCACAGGGCAGATGCTCTGATGTTGGCTTTATAGATACCCATAAAGAAATTCTCCCGTGAATTGGACACAAATAAGCTTTTGCCACCTACCAGATTCAAAAATTTCCTTCTTTTATAGGAATAAAAGCCTGTATGTACAACATCAAACACAAATCAACTTCCAGTGGAGATGCTCCATATTTCAGGCTGAAGAACATAAACAAGGGCCAGTGTGGGTTTAGCTTTATGACCCATTCAGACTAGAGGCTGTTCATTTATTTATTAAGTTCATGAATTCATTTACTTCTTCAGCCAATATGCATTGTGAAGCTATTGCATGCCAAGTATCGAAGACATAGGAATGATTCTGACTTTCAGTCTCTCACAGTCTGTTTGGTGACAGCAATGTGAACAAATCATCCCGAATGCAATATGATCATCGAGGTGAGCATTCACAAAGCTGTGGGAATACAGACAAAAGAGTAACTAACACAATCCAGGGAATTAGGAAGATATTTTGCACACAGACAGACACACACACACACACACACACGCACGCACGTACTCATCTGACAGAGATGCCAAGGCCAGTTTGGTGAGAGATCTCTGACCTTCAACATTCCCTTAAACAATCCACAGTAAGTATTATAACCGAACAGGACCCCAGGAGATCTTCCCAGAACAGACCACCCGCCATGTCCTCCACCTGCCTTTTGTCTGCAGAAAAACTTTAGTCAAAGAAAAAATTTAATCAGAGAAGTGAGAAAATGCAGAAAGAAAAACAGTCAAGCAAGACAAAATAATAATGCTTTAGTCATTATTATGCAATAATGCATAATAATGCAAAGTCAAGGACCTTTAGTTCTTCCTCAAGGAGTGCAGATAATATTCTGAGCCACGTCCTTTGAGCTGTTTTGCAGACGCTGAAGATCCCATCAGGTGGGAGAAGTTAACTGTACGCCGCCCACAAGCACGTAGACCCCAGACCGCTTGGAACCAGAAGGTTGATGATGCCGACTCCCAATTACCTCACCACCAACCAATCAGAAGAATGTCCACGAGCTGACCACGCCCTGTTCCTTGAACGCTATAAGACTCCTCACTACCCCCTCCAGGGCGGGACACGCAGTCTTGAGGGCATGAGCCCGCTGTGGCCCCCTTTGCCTGGTAAAGCAACAAAGCTATTTCTTTCTACTTCACCCAAAACTCTGTCTCCGAGGTTTAATCCAGCACCGGTGTACAGAGGCCAAATTTCGGCAACAGTATATCATCGCGGATTTCTCTAAACCCATCTAAGGCTGAAAATAACAGAAAAATGAGTAAAGTTGCTTTGAGTGTCTCCAGTTCTGGGATGAAGAGGATGGGCAATCTTATTTCCATCATCCTATTAAAGCATAAACCATCTTCTAGGTATGAAGAAAATAGCACTTCGGTATAATTTATTCATTCATCTCATTTATTAATGTGTGTGGTGAACATATTGATTGCCATTATGCAGTTATACAGATACATTTCCCCCAAATCCACAAGATGCTTGGATTTGGTTACATCACTCTTAACTTCCAGTCTTTGTTCTGGCTTTCCTTTTCTTCCTTTGAGATACCTTCAACTTACTTGTCCTTCTAGGCAAACAGATCAATAAAGAAAAGTGTTACTTGCAAATTTTGCAATGACATTCTGAAAATGCGGGTTAATAATAGAGGACTCTGGAGCTGACGGTATGATGGAGGAGGGAGGGACCTGCTCTGCCCACTGGTTTCTCCGACAGAGCCCGTCTCCTCCCAGTTATAGATGCTTGATGTCTACCCAAAGATTCCACCCCTTTCCCCGATCTGGGAACCAGCCTGGCTTTGAGCTGTCATTGGGAGGCCAGGACATAGGGAGATGATACGGAATAACACTCAGGGACTCTGCGCATCTGGTGGGCCACGCTGCCCATCCAGATCCCCAGGTCAAGGTCTCTCCTTGCCCCCTGGTTCTCTCTCTGATCCCTGCCTGGTAGCCATTAACTCAGGTGTCCTTCTTTTTCTTGGTCAGTCTTCTCTCCCAGGGAAGTAGTCAGATCCCTGATCCCCTAACCTTTGCCCAGGAATCTAAGACCTGATGACAGACCCATATGGTATGGATCAGATCCTTGCATATTTCGTGCCCCAACGTGATCTGGGACTCAGTTACCTGTTACTGGACCTATCATGGTTCGTTGGGTGCCATGTTTCATCAGCCTGCCCGGACTTCCTCCATCACCTGCTATTGGTTCTGCCCACTCCCTCAATGCCCGCTGCCACTCCCCTCTTGCCTCCCCCAAAACCCTGTGCACAGCATCCTGTGAATGACACCCAGCCCCACCTCCACCACGAAGGCTGCCCTTAGTCTATCTCGTCCCCCTGGAGTTGGGTCCCCTGTGTATAGTC
The DNA here is from genome assembly GCF_003031525.2 of Neophocaena asiaeorientalis asiaeorientalis. Lineage (NCBI taxonomy): Eukaryota > Metazoa > Chordata > Mammalia > Artiodactyla > Phocoenidae > Neophocaena > Neophocaena asiaeorientalis. The sequence continues at coordinate 2,324,492 of NW_020175079.1, forward strand.
AAGATGAAAAAGAGTCATCTGCGAGGCTTTCTTCAGTTTGTTCAGGGCCGTGTTTGCTAAAGTGTGATGCCCATATCCCTAATGGAATCTGAGAAAAATAAGGTGGTCTGTGGGTGGGCCATATTTTGTAAAAAAGTTAATCACTTAATGTGCATTTTGAGCAAATACAGTTTTCATAACAAACCCATGAGAAAAGGCAGCAGCCTATAATGGTTCAGAGCATGAAGTCTAAGGTTAAACTACCTGGTTCAAATCCTGGCTCTTCCACGTATGAGCTGAGGGACCTTGGTAGTTACTAAATGTCTCTGTGACTCAGTGTCCACGTGTGTTAAGTAGGCACGATAATAATAGTATCTATGTTATAGGGCTCTTACGAGGATTAAAATGAGTTAATGCCTGTAAAACATTAAATAAGTTAAAACACGTATATTAAAAGCATGACATGACACACTGTAATCACTTAATAAAATTTGCTTTTTTATTTTGTGGCTATTATTGCCTAAAATGTAGCTAACTGAAAAGAGAAGTGAGTTTGTTTAGTTAAAAAATGATGTACATAATAATACCATTGGTACGTAAACATTAAAAGATTGGTAAACATATCCGTTAGCAATGAACAGAGCCCCAAAATTCAGTGGCTTAAAGTACAAGAAGTTTATTATTTTCTTCGCAATACAGGATAGCTGTTTCTGGTTAGCAGGTGGATTTGCTCCATGTAGTGTTTTGGGTCCCCAGGGTCCTTTAATCTTGAGGCTCTTCCTACCACTTTGGGTCTCATCATCACCTGCTTGATGGAGGTTGCATTGCCATCTTCAGGTTCTTCAGAATGTCTTAAAGTTCCTGGCCCAGAAGTGGCAACACTACTTCAGCTCATATTCTGTTGGCTAAAACTTACTCACATGTTCATACCTAACTGCCAGGGGAGACCAGGAAGAGGAATACAGCTGTGTCCCACGTTTCAGTGGAGAGCTAGCTGACTCTGAGTGTCAATGACTGAAGTTTGGGAAATGCTGCTCTTGGGGTGGGTGGTGGGATTCTTCTCACCAAGACCAGGGCCAAGGAGCAAGGTGGTAGTTAAGGGATTCCCTGTGACAGGGAAGTGCCAAAGAGTTTTAGGCCCACGGATAGTTAATACTGAGTTTTACTTTTCTCTGTTCTCTGTTGTAATCCCCATGATACACTCTGCTCGTACAGAAAATCTCTTACATACATGCTTTGAGTTGGAGGCGCCTGGGGCATGAGGGAGGGGACTGTGATGGGGGAGAATAATGCTTCCCGCCACCCCACAAAGATGTCAGCACCCTAATCCCCAGAATTCATGAATGTATTAGTTTACCTGGCAAAGAGACTTTGCAGGTACAATTAAGATTAAAGACCTTGAGATGGGAGAGTGTCCTTGATTTTCCAGGTGGGGCCAGTCAAATCATATGAGTCCTTGTAAACAGAAAATCTTTTCTGTCTGTGGTCAGAGAACCAGAGAGGTGGCAGTGTAAGAGCTCAGCCTGATATTCTTGGCTTTGAAGATGGAGGAAGGGGCCATGAACCAAGGAATGCAGGCAGCCTCTGGAAGCCAGAAAAAGCAAAGAAATGGATTCTGAACTAGAGCCTCCAGGGAAGAAGACAGCCCTGTCAATACCTTGACCATCGTGCAGTGAGGCCCATGTTGTGCCTCTGATCTACAGAGCTGTAGGATACATTTGTGCTGTTTTAAACCTCTTTGTTTACTGTCATTTTTCACAGTGGCAATAGAAAACTAATACAGGGACCTACTCCCTTGGTTGAGAAAAAATGGCAACATGGCAACATGGAGCATGGAAAAATATTGACTGGGGAACAAAGGGTTATGAGCACGAGATTACAAGGCTGGCCATGTGAAATGAGCAAACCCAGGGAATCTTACCCTTAGAAGGAGTGGGGGAGGGCGTTGGACTTCCTACAGCAACTGCCGATGGAGGATGTTAAAGGAGAGGGTAACCCAGGAGCCTGGAGAACTGGGGAACAATTGGTTTTCACGTCCTTGGCCATGGAGTTAAGGACTGCCAAGACAAAAATCCCATAAACTTCTATTTATTCCAGAAACTCCACCTGCACCATGAGAACTCTAGTAACCTCGTTCTTTTCCGAAGTACTTGCAGAATGTTTTGGGCTGTTCCACGTGAACTATTAAAAATTATGCCTCCCTGGGTATTTCCTCCAAACAAGTTGTTGCATTCAGCAAAATAACCCAGGAAGCTGTAGTTTCCAGGGTTACCTCTGGAAGCTTCATGAAAGCACCCAGCAGAGCTAGTCCTGAGGTCAAGCCACCACCCATTGGAGAGAGGTTCTTGTACCTTATCGACCAGCAGATACATGTCGACTGAAAAAAAATGCACAACGTGAGAGTTGTAAGTTAAGTTTTATTTGGGGCAAAATGAAGACTGTAGTCCAGGAGACAGCATTTCAGATAGCTCTGAGAAACCGCTCCAAAGAGGTGGGGGGAAGGTCAGTATATATGTGATTTTGGTGAAGGGGGAGTACATGAAATCAAGCTCTTATCTTTTTTTTTTTTTTTTTTTTAAGCTCTTATCTTTTTTGCAGAAGGTTTCTGCTGGTCTTCTGAAGGTTACTGCTAGTCATGAGGAGACTGTCACCATGAAGGATTTTAGTGCTTTACTAGATACGAGGAGAATTGCAAGAATTGGGCTCATAAAACCTTCTCCTGAAAATATCTATCTGAAGACCTGTTCTGCCAGTTTTTCCCAGAGCACAGAGTGCCTCATTTCTGATCTCCACCTTGAACTCCTTTCAGGGGGCGTTGAAGGTCAGCAGCTACAGCAGCTCAGAATTTAATCCTTGTAGAGTTAGATGGCAAGTGCCATTCTGTAGCTGGCGTATGTAACAAGAAAGGCATCGCAGAGTGTGTGAATACACATTTAATACGGCTCTGGTGTGGAGGTCAGTTTGTGGACGGAGAAAGCAGAGTTCTAGTCCTTGAAAAAGAGGATGGGGTTCAATGGTTGAACAAATGCCTCCAGTTCGCCCTCCTCTGATCCCGAGCGCCCACATCTGCTCTTCTTAACTGGAACAGGACTTGCCAGGTAGGACTAGAGCTGGCGTGGAGGCTGAGGGGAGGTCAGGGAGCGAGGGCTTTGTTGCCGCCCCTCTTATGGATGATTCCAGCCCCTGGTCATCCCCTTTCTTTCTGAACTGCCTAGTCCACTCAGGCCGCGGTCCTGCTGACCAGCATCGCACAGCATCTGTGTGGCCCACGACAGGGAGAATCCAGTCTCTTGGCCTCTCTCCTCTACACCCTCACTCCAAAGCCAAAGCAAGCACTGGTCCTATGAGTTTTACTCATAATAATAACGAGCCATGAACAGACAGTGAAAAGTCACCTTCTTTGCTCCTTCTCTGTCTGTCTCTCTTTTTATCCACTTAGAAAAATGACAGCTCTTTTGGCTGCTATAAATGTTAATTAAGTTAAGAAAAGTTGCATACTTAAATACAATAGGAGCTCCTGCATGTGAAGGACTAGGGTAAGGTTCATCTATCCTTGAGAAGAATGTCAGGGCCCAGGCGTTCCCCAGCAAGGGAGTTGTCCTTGGGGGGAGGGTGGGGGCCCCTGGGTGAGAACGAGCAGGGGCCCAGCAGCAGGGCGGAGGGAAGGGGATTCCCCCCGCAGCTGCTTGGACTTGGCCCCCTGAAGCCCTATGACTCTGCACAACCGGCAACCGCCCGCCCTGCCGCCCCCCAGCGTTAGGCCCTGTCGTTTCTCCTAAGTGCAATTTAAGAATTTTGGTGTTACGATTTGTTTACCATTTGCCTCTTCTGCTAGACGGTAAGCTCCCGAGGGCAGGGAACACGTGTCTACCATACCCTGCACACAGTGGCGCACAGCAAGTGCTCGATAAATGTTCAATTAACGAATAAGTCAAGGACCGGATACTTTGTAGATTTGTAGATAAATGTGTGGGTAATTTGTTGATAAAAAGCTGTGTATGGGGCTTCCCTGGTGGCGCAGTGGTTGAGAGTCCGCCTGCCGATGCAGGGCACGCGGGTTCGTGCCCCGGTCCGGGAAGATCCCACATGCCGCGGAGCGGCTGGGCCCGTGAGCCATGGCCGCTGAGCCTGCGCGTCTGGAGCCTGTGCTCCACAACGGGAGAGGCCACAACAGTGAGAGGCCCGCGTACAGCAAAAAAAAAAGAAAAAAAAGCTGTGTATGTTTAGGCTCTCTGATAGGACTCCACAAAGGACTGGGTTACTGAAATGGCCTTATAAGGGTCTTTGAGTTTTAGAAGGAATCCAACTTCTGGCAGAAAGGGAGCATTCTAGGGAAGAATACAACCCCAGGGCTGCCATGCAGCTCGGCCACTGGGCAAGTATTTCCTTTTCATGGCAGATCCTACCAGGAAAAGATATGAAAGGTACATGCCCATTATATGTATCATTCTTTCTTTATTTTCGTTTTTTTTTTTTTTTTTTTTTTTTTGGCTGTGCTGCGTGGCTTGCAGGATCTCAGTTCCCCAACCAGGGACTGAACCCAGGCCACGGCAGCGGGAGCCTGGAAACCTAACTCTTAGGCTGCCAGCGAACTCCCTATGTATCATCATTTAGAAATTATATACGTGCATCTCTGTCATCGTATATATTAAATATCAGAGCTGTAGAGTAGATTTCTTTCTCATTTTAGTTAACAGTACATAGGCGTTCTAATATTTTATTTCTGTGCCCTAGTGGGTTGTCTTGCGCACCCGCTTTGGAAGCCACTGCTGCTCTCTGATGAGGCTGTGGTCAGCGGAGTGGGCCCTGGCCTGGAGGGGGTGACCTACGTCTCTTGGACAGGCGGACCTGCTTTGATGTATGTTTCTTGTAGGGCGCGGCTGGATAGCCATTGCGCATGCGCTAAGTATGCCGCTAGGGCGTATGCACCTAATATGCTAATCAGGTTTTGAAGCAGTGGCCTATCCAAAGTCCGGCTTGCGAAATGCGATAACCATACGGACGAATCGGGGACTTACACGAGTCCTTAAGCCCTTATATAAGCAGACAGGCTCGAGCGTACGGGGTCTTCCTTCCATCCGCCCGAAACCGAGCTGTACTCCAATAAAGTGTGATGCGAGAAGAATCTAGCGTGTGGTGATTCGTCATTCTGCTGGTCAGAAGCGGCTCGCCGCAGTTTCTACCAACTAGTACTCTTTCTTAGTTCTCAAAATTGTAATAACAGCAATAATAACCAATATTTATTGAGTGATGAGAGGCTGAAATACAAACAATGGCCAAACCATCTGTGACTGGACAACTCTGACCTCTCCAGCAACCAATCTGGGAAGCCCAACCATAGCCCTTGCTGCCGGCGGCTCAAAATGGTCAGGATTTAGTCGGCAATTACCAGCTTCTTTAGCTTCTGTCCCCGCTTAGGTCCGAACGTAGGACCAATCATAGGAGGCCAAATACGTTCCCTTAACCGCTCGACTGCTAGTCATTTTGCCCCTGCTCTCCCCAGGCCAACAGCCTCCAATCAGGGCATATCTGAAGCCTTCCCTTTTTCCACTATAAAGCTTTCCCTCTCCACTGCTTGCCTTTGAGTCTCTGCCAAACACAAGTAATGGTGGCTGACTCCTCTGAGTGAGAGAATGTTGCCTGCCTTATTGGTAAACAAGGGATATTGCAGCCATCAAGCCATCACATCGCAGCTGCCCATAATGGTGAGCCCTGAAGGAACTCAGGGTGGAAACAGGATGCTCCCGCCCCCCAATCAAGCCATCAGCCCCTGCAGCTGCCCCCAAACAGTGCACCTGAGGAGACTCAGCATGGGAAAACACAGGATACTGGCCCCATTTAGCTGAGGTACATATCAGAGGAATGATTTCAATGAGCCCAGACATTTGCATCTTCCCATATATAGAAAAGCGCTAAATTCCTTAACTCGAGATGCCTGATTTTCTTTAATTAACAGTAATCTTTTGATGCTCTGACCACCTGGTCTTTGTTGCAAAAACTCTTATATATCCTGGCTCCTCCCTGACCTCTTCTGAGCAATCTCTCAGAGCTGTCTGAGAGGCTGCATCCCAGGCTTAAGTCCTCAGTTTTGTCTGCCAAATAAAACATAATATTCAACTTTTAGGTTGTGCTTTTTTGTTTTGTTTTCAGCCAACACTTGCAATAGCAAACTGAATATACAACCTTTGCTTGTCCTCACTTGGATGATCTTTGTTTATTTCCACAGTGCTGACTATATGCCTAGCCCTGTGCTAAGTGATTCACATGCATTTATCTTTGCAACTTCATGAGGTAGTATTATGGATATCCTTCCTGTTTTACAGCTGGGGAAACAGATGAGACCCAGGGAAGTTAGGTAACTTGCTCAGAATCACACAGCTAATAAGTGGTGAGTCTAGGCTGTTGTGTGGGCAGTGGCTGGCACACAAGGCCGGCCTTCAGCACACACAGCGGCGTGGTCTCTCCCCTTTCATTTATCCCCCCTTGTCATAATCTTTTCTCCCCTTATATTATGCATCCTTGAAGTGGAGGAAAGGATGGATTCTGTCTTTTTTTTTTCCTTTAAAAAGAAACTCCAGTGGGATCCTTTCACAATGTATACATATATCAAATTATCACACTGTATACTTTAGATTCTCAATTTTTTTGTCATTAATATTGCCAATAAAGTTGGGAAAAAAGAATAAGCGAACGAACAAACAAAACCTCCAGTGAAATGAGTCAAACAGAAAAAGACAAATACTATACGACACCTTATATGTGGAATCTGAAAACAAAAACCAAAACCCAGAATCATAGGTACAGAGAACAGATCGGTGGTTGCCAGAGGTGAGCACTGGTGGGAGAAATGGGTGAAGGTGGTCAAAAGGTAGACACTTCTAGCTATAAAACAAATGTCATGGGAATGCAATGTACAGCATGGTGACTATAGTTAATAATACTATTTGTATGTTTGAAAGCTACTAAGAGAGCAGATCTTAAAAGTTCTCATCACAAAAAAATAATTTGTAACTCTGTATGGTGATGGATGTTAACTAGACTTCTGTGGTGAGCATTTCATAATACATACAAATACTGAATCATTATGTTGTACACCTGAACTTAACATAATGATGTATGCCAATTATATCTCACTTAAAAAACCAAATAACAATTCCAGTATCTGCTGTAATGTTCAGGGTTTTATGAGAGTGAAGTCTCTACCTCTCTGTTTCTGGAAGATTAAGTAGATTGGCAAAGCCTCCGGGGAAAGATGAACCCCGGGTTTTCCTTGATGAATTCCAAGTATTTTTTGTAATAATAAACTGGACTTTGTTAAAATGAAAGCTTTTCTTCTGCATAAAACATCCTTAATAGAATTAAAATAATATTTGCAAACCATATTTCTTACAAAGGTCTTGTATTCAGAATACATAAAGAACTCTCAGGGGACTTCCCTGGTGGTGCGGTGGTTAAGAATCTGTCTGCCAATATAGGGGACACGGGTTCGAGCCCTGGTCTGGGAAGAACTAAGCCCGTGCGCCACAACTACTGAGCCTGCACTCTGGAGCCCGCGAGCCACAACTACTGAGCCAGCACGCCACAACTACTGAAGCCCATGTGCCTAGAGCCCATGCTCTGCAGCAAGAGAAGCCACCGCAATGAGAGGACTGCGCACCACAATGAAGAGTAGGCCCCGCTCGCCCCAACTAGAGAAAGCCTGCACAGCAACGAAAACCCAATGCAGCCAGAAATAAATAAATAAATTTATTAAAAACAAAAAAACCTCTCAAAACTCAACAATAAGAAACAATTTGATTTTTAAAAAATGGTCCAAAGATTTGAACAGACATTTCACCAAAGAAGATATTTGGATGGCAAAGTATTTATTTTTTTTGGCTGCATGGCATGAGGGATATTAGTTCGCTGACCAGGAGCCAAACCTGCACCCCCTGCATTGGAAGCACAGCGTCTTAAGCACTGGACCACCAGGGAAGTCCCAGGATGGCCAAGTATTTTTAACTTTGGTGATGGATTAGGCTGAGATGCGAGAGGTTTTTAACAGGAGCAAAGGTAACAGTCCAGTCAGAGCTCCATATCTTCTGGGCCATGGCTGATGAATGAAAAATGTATCTGGAATCAAAATCCTTGGTGACCTACGAACAGAAATACATCAATCTCCTTCCTTTGTTTGCTAAACAAACAAACATACAAATAAACCTCTTTTAAAAAATGTTGTTTGTAGTTTAACTGAATTTTATGCTTAGGAAAGATTTTTGGAGCCATCCAAGAGAAATTTCTTATTTTAAAGTCGAGAATTGATTTGCTTCTTGGTAACAGGGGTAATAAAACCCAGATCCCCTGGTGAACAGACTACATAGCCACTGAGGTATAATTTCGTTGGTTTTACTAGCTGGATTGGGGGCAAATGGTATGTGGACAGATGGCAGTCATTGATTGAGGGAGGTCACTCATCCCTCTGGGAGCCTCTGGGCACATGGTTATTGACGACTCTGTCAATGGGTCCTTTAATCTCTGTGTATGTAGTTTAAGTGGTCGGTGTGCTCCTTTTAGGCCTGAGAATTTACTCAGGAGGCAGACTCTATTTAGTTCCATCCCTTCTCATCAGTTCAACCTTCATTCATATAAGCATGTTGGCTTTAGTCCAGAGTTTTCTTTCTTCCATCAAGATATGCAAGCAACAGGAGAGCTCCATCAACCTTGTGTGCCTTGGCACCACTTGGTTTCATAAGCAGCTGGCCTGCAATAAATATTCAGCTGCTTATGTTTTTGCGTATCTAACATATGCCAGGCAGGTTCTTAAAATTTGGGGGTCACTGACCACATTAAGAATCTGAGGGAAGTCATGGGTCTTTCCCCCAGAAAAAATACCCAAATGATATACACACACAAATTTCTGTATCTGACTGAGGGGTGTTTATGGACTTCTGGTCTACCTCGGACATCTCTGGGGAGAGGAGCTGATTAGAGACATGGAACAGTGTTTTTGAGTAGAATGAAGGATCCAGCTCACATTATACACCACCAATTGGTAATGTCCCCAAGCTTTGGGGTGATATGGTTTTCCCTAGGTGCCCTCTCTTGCCTGGGTGGGATTGATTCAGAGGTGGGGATTGCCAAACTGGGGGCACAGTGGGAGACCATGTCTATGAGTGTGTGTGAATCAGGGCCACTACTGGGAATGTGTTTGAAATAAATGAGTAACCAGGTCTCGAGTAACCAGGAAGGGTAGAGAAGTAACTCAAGAGGGCATGGAACGGCTGAAATACTGGGGAGGGAGAGAGGGGTTGCTGGTGGCTGGAGAATCTGTTTGGTTGGAACTGAGAGTAGGAAAGCAGTGGGCACAGGGTAGGATTTTAGTGCAGGATTGCATGAGCGCAGCACTTCTGTGTGATGACAGGCTTCAGGGTGTGACCATGACAGGGGGTCACTCATTGGGTCTAAAACTCTCTGGTTTTAGAGGGAGAAAAGAAATCTCACTGAAGTTGAATTTTGCCTGGAAACATCTCCATTACCCTGAGGCCATTTCCTCTAATTTGCTTCTGGTCTCCTAATCCCAAATATGCATATGCCTGGGAGTCAGACCCACCACGGTTTAGAGCCATTTACTACTGGGACACCCTAGCCCAATGCCTCAACCTCTCCAGCTGCAGTCCTGTGGATGAACAAATGCCCCAAAATTATTTTTGCAGAAGCTTCCCTTGATTGTGCTACCTTCCCTCCCAGCGTGGTTATAATAACACCTAACTCAGCTGGGTATTCAGTGAGATATCATGGAGCGGGTGCGTGGCCCAGTGCCTGCCTTATAAACTGCTCAATAACTCAGGTTTCTTCCTACTCAACCTCTTTCCTGCCCTCCCCGTGGGGTTAAAAACTGTCCCTTGTGGTTTTCGATGTGCCTTTTTCATCTAACAGTTTTGTATTCACTTTCTTGTAGATTATACAAAGCAAAACCTAATGAACCGGGACACAGAGTTCCGAGGGAATTAAAAGATTGTTATATTTTTTCATTCACTTAGATTCTATGTTGAAAATCGACATCTCAAATAATAAATCAGCAACAAAACAAAACACAAAAACCCAACGGTAACAACAACAAAACACTTCAATGAGATCGAAATGGTAAGGTGGAAACCACCAGATTTATTGGGCTTCGCTGCCCGATCTTTTTTAGTTGGCAGCCTTATTTCTTGCTTCAGGCCCAAGGAATTAAATGGATCAACGCGGGGTTTTGAATTCCAGCATTTGGAGCTCCTGGCTTTGGGAAGAGGAAGAGATTTCGGAAATCCAAGAGACAAAATATTGTTCTTACGATAAAATTCGCATAGAGGTGGGAGTGGACACAGAAACTGTAACCTGTACGATGAGAATTCTCACACGGAGGGAACCCACCCAGCCCACTAACGCTCGGCCTGGCTCCCAAAGTAACAGAATCCGAGTCTCCAGGCCAGATTTTCCCTCTAGCCATTCCTGGCCACGCAAAGCGGAGCTGCGAGCACACAGAAAGGGATGTCTTCATCGCCAACCAGGATGGAACAAACCCGCCCGCTCGGGGAGTGCTGAGAACCAAAGGGTCCCTCCAACGCGGCAGCCGTCAGCATGACTTGACTGCCCCCATCCCGCACGGTCCGCACTCTCCAGGCGCCCCCAGCCTTTCCGGGTGCGCGCGCAACAGCCGGCGAGCCGGGGAGCTGTGCGTCCAGCAGCCTGCGGGCGGCGGTGGCCGACTGGCTGGCGGGGAGAGGGGTGGCCAGCAGCGGCGGAGGAGGAGCTGGCGCTGCAGCCGGTCCCCTCGGGCCGCGCCCCGCCCTCTGCCGCCACCTGCGCTTCCCCTCCGGGCTCTCGCGCCCCGGGGCAGTGTGGGCTCTCCTTGCCGCAGCGGCGGTATTACAGCGTCCGCCAATTAGAAGAGTCAGCGTTTGGCTCCTTGGGGCGCGGGAAGAGCAGCGCTGCCTGTTCTGGCGAGTGGAGGGTGCGACGGCGGGCGTCCCTCCCCTCCGCGCTCCCCGCGACGTTCGTGGAGGGGGTTACAGAACTGCTGTGACTTTTGAGGTCCGACTACTCCTTCCGGCTAGCCTCCCAACGCGCCAGCTCGGAGAGAGGCCGGCGTGACCGGCAGGCCCAGAAGACTCGCTGCGTGGGCTCGGGACTTGGAACGTGTCCGGGAGCTCGCGGCGCTGTGCGCGCTGTTGAGTTTGGCGGCGGGGTGGGGTGTCCCCTGGCGCGAGAGGCGGAGAGGACGTTGCGCTCTGCCCCTTCGCCCGCCCCCTAGTGCTGCCCCCACTTTGAGAGTAATCGAGACTTGAGTGTGACTGCGGAGCCGCGAGGATGCGGGCCCTGGGCGCGGGTTTTTCCTCAGCTCGGCGCGATGGAAACTTCGGTGTGAGCCATCTAGCTCTCCCCGAGACCGCCCGGACCTCCCAACCGTCTACGCTGCCCTAGCCTCCGTGCCGTGGGGCCGGGAGCGGCTGGGATCCTCGCCAGCCGTCCGGAGCGCGAGGCTCGCACGGCCCCCGGCTGCCCCGCGCCTCGCCGGAGCCCGAGGGGGCGCGGGTCCGGGGCGAGGGCCGACCGGGCGTGTTTGATGGCTTCACTGAGAAGAGTCAAAGTGCTGTTGGTGTTGAACTTGATCGCGGTGGCCGGTTTCGTGCTCTTCCTGGCCAAGTGTCGGCCCATCTCTGTGCGCAGCGGAGACGCCTTCCACGAGATTCGGCCGCGCGCCGAGGCGGCCAACCTCAGCGCGCACAGCGCCAGCCCCATACAGGATGCGGTCCTGAAGCGCCTTTCGCTGCTCGAGGACATTGTCTACCGGCAACTGAATGGTAAGGACGGGCGCGGTTGCCCACGGGGCTCGGTGCGGGCGGGCCGGGCACCGGCTTTCCCCCGGAGGCCCTGCGCGCGGTGCGGGAGGCAAGCACCTCCTGGCTCCCCCGCGCCCTTTTACTCTTCCTGCCCAGTCTCGGCCAGGAGGCCAGGGCTGCCGGAAAGAATTACCCGTTTCTTTTCTGTTCTCCAGCTGTAAGTTTGCTTTTATCGTGGAAACACGTCAGCACAGCTGGCTCCCGGTCTCCGCGTGCAGGAATGATTACCTGGCCGCTCCGGCCCAAGTGCGGAAAGTAGACGCGCGGCCAAATGGGACTGGAGGCGCAGGCGACTTAAGGGAGGAAAGAGCTCTTACAGCTTAGCGTTTGGTGGGGTCGGACAGGGGAGGGACGTTGGCCTGCTTAAATGTCTGCAAAAGTCAAGGCCTCAGGTCTGGAGCTAACGCGCTTCGGTAGTAGGTTGGAGGAATGTTATCTGTCTAGGAGGCGGGCTGCAGGCTAGCAGTGAGGACTCCTCCCTTCCCGCAGCTGCCTTGGTGAGCCTGCTATTAAAGACACGCTCGGATTCTCCCGCGAGAGCTGCCTGAGGGCAATTGTTAAAGTTTGAGGTGGGCTGGGGAAGCAGGTTTTTAGAGAGTGTAGCAAAGAGAGGTGTGCCATCCAATCAGTGATAGTTGTCAGAATCTGTCCCATATAAAATGTTCTCCTCAGTGCTTCAGGAGAAGAGGGAGACTTTTAATATACCCTGGTCACATCTGGTCCGGGAACTGATGGGTCATTGGACATTTGCTGCCCCCAAGGTCAGAGTATTACTCACTTGAGTATGGACAGCTCTCCAGGGTCCATGTGACTGGTATCCAAGTCAGATTCAAGGCTGCCACCTCCCTTCCTGAGCTTCTAACTCATGTCCTCATGGTAATTGCAGAGCTACTGATAGTCATAAAGATAATGATAATAATTAGTGGTGGAATTGTTGTGCCAGACACAGTGCCAAGACTGTTACAAATGCATTATCTCACCGAGTGGTCACATCAGTCCAGGGTGGTGCTTTCCTTTCCCCATATCAGAAATAAGAAAAGGAGGCTTGGAGGGGTTAACTAAGTTGCCTGATGTCCTGCTGCTAGTAAGTGGTAGAGTCTGGAGGCAGAACCCCATGTCTGGTTGACCAAAGAGCCTGTGTTCTTGACAACTTCTATCTACTGTCTCCTCCTAGTTGTAAGGAGTATTCATTTTGATTACAAAAAGGTTCTACATTAGTAAGACCTGACTCAACTACTGTCCTACCTGCATTTGGAGCAAGAGACCAGTCCGGTGGCAGGCAGGGAGAAGGGTGTCACCATATTGTCTTCTTTCTGCTTTCCAATGCTCCCTTCTGGGTCCTTCCTGGTGGGATGGGGACAGATTTCCAAGCACCCTCTGAAAGGACCCCTTGGTCTTCTTGATATCATTCAGCAAGTATCCAGGGGATACCTTGAACTTGTATCTGCAGTGGGACGCTGCAATCCCACTGACCCCTTGTAGATAGCGGGGCCCAGCTGTAGGTGTGGCCTGGCTGTAGGTGTCCCCTGTGGGGTTCTTGTGGGAGCTCTTCTCCTGAGTGTTGAAGAACCAAGGCACAGAATGAAACAAAAGCCCACAGTTCATCTCTGGAGGAATTAGATGCTTATGGGATGGGCCTTATTATTTTACACAGATCCGTGCCATAGACCAATCCATAAGACCCAAAAGAGAGAGTGCAAGATAGCTGGTTCCCTTGGTTCCCTCAAGGGGACACAAGTCGTTTCAATTAGGAAATGAAATATGATATACCCCCACCCACCCAGTGCCCCAAATAAGAATAATAAAATTCTGAAGGGTATTTACTAAGTGCCACTAAGACGCAGGGACTCGTTAAGTCTTTCCAGCAACCCTAGGAGATGGGTGCTGATACTTCCCCCTAAGCAGCTTGCTCACAGCCACCCAGCTAGGGGATGACAGAGCTGGGAATTGAACTTGGACAGTCTGGTGCCAGGATTGAGGTTCTCAGCTGCTGCACTGGCGTGCCTCAACCTTTGGCGTGTGTCAGAGTCACGTGGAGGGCCTGTTAAGATGCAGATTTCTAGGCCCAACCGAAGAATCTCAGATTAAGTAGATCTGGGTGGGGACCCAAGACTTTGCATCTCTGACAAGCTTGTGGGCTGGACCATGGCCCAGTGCCCTCTACTGCCTATGCCAGGCGGAGTAAAGAGGAAAATCCATTTGCCTGTTGGTTGGAGTGGGAGTGGGGACTTCTGGGAAGCTGTGAGCTTGCTTCAGATGGGCTGGGGTTCGGCTTCTTTCCTTGTATACTCCCCTGCCTGGTAAGAGATTCCCTGGGGATTTGGGGATGTCCGCCACTTGGGACTGCTTGGGTTGGGTTGGGTTGGGTGTGGTGGGGTGGGAAGATGAGTTTTCTTTACCTGTAGTCTCTGAGGAAGGCTGGGTTGAGAACTTTTCCTGGGCAAGCCGGGAATTCAGGCTGTAACTAAGGTAGCTGTTCTCTTCCTGGCTGACCAGTGTCATTTGTAATGACCCTCCTGGTCTCCACCCCACCCCCAGCGCTCCATCCTCTGCCTGTGCTAGTTCTGGGTAAAGCGTGCCCCACCTGTTGATAGATACTGTAGGCCTGCTGGGGTCTCCTGCTGTGGCGGGAGAGTGCCGGGGAGGAGAGTGCCTGGGAGATGGGACCTGGATTCCCATGTCCACTGGCTCTGCAGCCTGTCTCCACCTCTTGCTACTGAAGGAGGAGAAGGTAACCTTGACCTTGGTGCTCTTTATTCCTCAGGAATTAATGGAGGGCTCGAGAGAGCTGGGCACTGGGCATAAAGGAGGAACAGAGCCGCTTGGGTCCAGCCCCGCGGGTACCAAGTGGGAGCTGGTGTTTTAATGATGGCTCCGATTTCTCAGACCTTTCCAGTGGACCCTTATGAAATTCAAGCAGGAGGGACACAGCACAGCCGTCTCCAGTGTTCTCTCACTCCTGGAACGTTTCCTTGGGTGTCCTGAGAGGGGCCCCTGGGCTGGGGGGGGCCAGGGATGACCCAGACTTCCTCAGAACTGGCCTCTCCGCTAAGACTCTCGGTGCCTGCCTTTTGAAAATCAGTTACACGTTTTTATGGTTTTGTTTTTCTTAATATAGGCTGAAAAGGACACTTGAAAGGGAAAGTGGAAAAGCTGGTATGGAGGGGAAAGTACACAGAGATGAGTTTATTTTTGTCCCTCCAGACTCTCTTGCACCTGCCCTTCCATTCTTTCCGTGAGGCCGCGTCTGCTGCCCCCTCACTGTTGCTGCAGGACCCTTTAACCCAGGGCCCTGCTGCCCCTCCTTTCTGTGTTTCCAGCTGTCTGCGTGGAAGGCACCGCTTCCAAAGGGCCCAAGACCTTCCGGTGGTTTTGTGTTTCCTAAGGAACCATGGTCAAGCCTGGAGGCTGACAGTCAGGCCCGTCGCCCGCCCCCCCGCCCCCCCCCCGCCGCCATGTTCCCGCCCTGGCCCAGTGCCTCGGCCTCTTCAAGCAAGACTGATCTACTTGCTGAAATAACCTTGCATTTGTCTTGCGATTGTAGCCTCCACGTTTCAGCCCCCGTCTTTGAGAAATGCTAGCTGTCCTGGTTTGCTCTCCCCGCCTCCTTTCTGCATCCATCCATCCTTTAAAGCTTGGCTCAAGGTCACCACCTGGGGGTGGGCAGTGGTGCCAAGCCACAAGATCTGAGCTCTCCCTGCTCCACGGTGCTTGAAGCTTTCTTGTCTGTGTCCATTTGCACCCATGGCTTTGACTTTTGTGCCGCGATGGCTTTATCTTTTGAGTGCAGAACTGGACTGCAGGCTTGTTAAGATCTCGAACCATATATTGGGTTATTTAATACCACCTTCATCCTTCAGCATGTGTCACAGCACCTTGTACATAATGTGGGCACCAAAGGTGTATTGGTTGATTAATTGGATTGGAGCTAGTTTTAGGAGGTAAATGATAGCCACAGAGGAAATAACCTTGACATTGTAAAGGCTGGATTGGGTTGGGTGGATGTGGTGAGGGGAATGAGTTGGGAAGACTTAGCTGGGGGCACTGAGTGTGAGGTAGCCATCTTGCCTGTACCATCCTGTCTCTGCCATCTTGCCTGTGCCATCCTGTCCCCGCCATCTTGCCTGTACCATTCTGTTCCCGCCATCTTGCCTGTGCCATCCTGTATCTGCCATCTTGCCTGTGCCATCCTGTATCTGCCGTCTTGCCTGTGCCATCTTGAGGCTGCTCTGGTCCTTCACCAGATCCTGACTAAAGAGCATCAGATCCTTGGGAGGACCCTGGAAGTGAAGCAGTTCCCAGGTTAGGGACCAGCACGTCTCAGTATGTTTCCTTTGAATGTGTGATTTTATAACATGATGGTTTTATGTTCCTTTCTCTCTCTAGAATGAAATTAATTCATATTTTATTGTGGAAATTTTGGAAAATCCAAAACGATTATACAGAAGAGAATAATACCGTGTTAAATTTTTTTTTTTTAAATGGTGGTTTTGTACTGGCACAAGGAAAATGGACACAGGGATAGATTTCTTGTTAGAATTCCCGTGTAACTCTGTACAGGGCTTTTGGCTGTCTGTCACCTTCTGAGGAAGTTACTGGTTTCTCTCATTTTAGAGCTGAGAAAAGTGAGACACAGAGATACTGTGTGACTTAGCCAGGATGACACAGCCAGTGAGGGGCAGAGTCAAGATTCCTGAATATCACGGTACTTTTTCCAGGTCCAGCATCCCCTTGATAGGGCAGGCAGTGTGAAGGTCCTGTGCCCCATGCAAGCCCCGAGCTCTGGCTGGTGACCCCATCCCTCATCTGCACCCCCGTGCGGTGAATCACAGGGGCACGTGTGGCTGCTCCGTCCAGTAAGCCCCGGGCCCCGCTGTCATAAGAGGAAATGCAGTCGATTGAGGTTAGGTTCCAAATTTAGTTTTCAGAAGGATATTGAATAGAAGTAGGGTTGCTCGAAGAAATTGAATATCTTTGCGGGCATGGAGAGAAGTCAAAATTACCCAGCCCAGTCCTGCCTCCAAGCCACACAGGCAGATGAAGCTGGAGTCGGAGTTGCAGAAAACCAGCACGTTCGCAAACAACCCACATGCAGCCCACCCAGCCTGCCTCACTCATCAGCCAAGCCCACCAGGCGGGGAGGGTGAGTTGGTGCAGAGGGACAGAGGCAGAGATGTGTTCTGTGGGCCTCCCAGTTGGCGCCAGAAGGAGGGGGATCGTGTGTTGAAAGCATCTCTTCCTGGATGCCAGAGCTGGCCCTGAGCTGTTTCCTCTTCCCTGGAATATACATATGCTTATGTAGACTATTGAGCCGGAATGTACCAGCGTTTCCAATGGGAAGGAGGTAAAGGGGGAGAGAGCAGAGGGTGTGTGTTCGTATTAAAATCCCTCCTTGTAGTGAGGGATTTCCTCACTACAATTTCCTTTCAGAAGGAAACCAGGGCAGCACGAGCCTTAGGTGTTGCGTGCAGACCTTCCTTAGGGCCTGGTGGCCAGCAGGGGCTCAGGTGTGTGGAAGCCTGGTCAGCAGAGCCAGAGCCTGGGCGCCAGAGGGACGCTCACTTCTTTTATCTCCGATGGACTGATCACATCTGGTGGCTCCTGGAGAGATGGGGAGCCCAGTTCTTGGAAAACCCTCAGATACAGGCGCATCTGTGTTGGCCAGTGTGTGTGACAGGCACCCTGCCAGCGGGGGCACCTGCCGCCTGCCCGGCCCAGAGGTAGTGGGGAGAGGCCACCAGTGTCATTCTCGAGGAAGAACTCCAATACCCTGACCTTTGCTGTTGCCAAATCGGGAGTGTCCTTTGTGGACGGGAAGAAGGCTCTGTAATTAGAGCTAAGAGTGACAACGGGGAGGTGGAATGTGGGTGCAGTGAAGCCCAAGTTGAGTGAAGAAACACCTAAGATCAGAAACCTCTGAGCCTTTAAGAATAGAATATTGGGACTTCCCTGGTGGCACAGTGGTTAAGAATCCGCCTGCCAATGCAGGGGACACGGGTTCGAGCCCTGGTCCGGGAAGATCCCACATGCCGTGGAGCAACTAAGCCCGTGCGCCACAACTACTGAACCTGCACTCTAGAGCCCGTGAGCCACAACTACTGAGCCCACGTGCCACAACTACTGAAGCCTGTGTGCCTAGAGCCTGTGCTCCGCAACAAGAGAAGCCACCGCAATGAGAAGCCTGTGCGCCGCAATGAAGAGTAGCCCGTGCTCATCACAACTAGAGAAATCCCGCGTGCAGCAATGAAGACCCAATGCAGACACAAAAAAAAAAAGAATATTGGAAGAAAGGGTGTCCTCTTGGGTGGCAGGCAGACTAGGTTTGATTTCTGGTTCTGTCACTTAATAGCTGTGTGACCTTGGGCCAGCCTCCCCACCTCTCAGCTGTGAAATGGGGTCGCTGTGAGTCAGGATGAATTGGGATTCAAAATGTACAGCGTGAGCCACGGGGCCTGAGGCGTGGCGGCTGGGAGAATGCTCACTCTTTGAAGGAAGGGATCTTGCTTGCTTGCCCCCCCGCCCCGCCCGGTCGTCTCTCTGATGCCGAGAACTGCCCTGGCCCACAGTAGGTGCTCAGCAGACATTTCGGGAATGAATGCATGAACAGTTGTGCTACATCGAGGCAGTGTGTGGTCGTTGTTACCTGAGATGTAAATCTCAAGACGGGGCGGGGGAGGTCCTTTTCCCTCAAAGTTGCTTAGACTCTGAATTAACATGGGATCCTTCTCTCTTCCATGCGTTTGTCTGAGGCTGAATTCTGTTTCCTTCCTCCTCCTCCTTTCTTCCTCTCCGTCTTCTGCTTATAATGATGGTGTCTTTGGCTGATCACTCTTGAGGCTGGGGAGAAGAAATGGTAGCCTCTACATGTCAAATCCCATTACAGAAATGTTGGTCATTTCCATGTGTTTTTGAGCACTTCCTCACTGCTGGGTGTGGGCTAGATGCCAGGATACAGAGAGATGCAGGTGCCACACATACTTAGACATCTGTGGTCCAGTGGGAAGGATGCGTTTGTAGTTTTACCAGGTATATGCTAGATCTCAGAGGAATATTAAATGAGTATGGGGGTGCTGAGACTTGACCTGGCAAACAGGAGGTTCTTGACCAACGTCTGTTGAACAAGAACGACAGAACTCAGAAGTTTTAACACCTGGAACAGAGGACCCAGGCAGTGACACTACCTGGGGACCTGATGTGGAAGCAAATCATAGAAGATGGTCAGGGCCCAGGACTGGGAATCTGCAGGGCAACTGGCAAGGGGGATGGGTAGAGGCAGAGATGTGTGTGAGGACACAGGAACAAGTGGAACTTGTTGAGAGGACTAAGTGGAGGCTGGACCCAGCCAGGCTTCAGTCTCAGGCTGGTTTGGATGTAGTTCTGTAGACGTGGGGAGCTATTGGGTGACAGGTCACTGCACTGATGTAAGGGGACTGATGCTGTGTTGGGGTTTAGTGTGTGCGCGAATAGGCGGGAAAGTGGGTTAGAATCCAGTAGTGGGTGGAAGATGCTGGCATCGCTGAGCCAGCCATGCCTCTGGTTCAGGGCTCAACCAGCCCTCCAATCCTTAGTGATGCCAGGTGCCCCTCAACTCAGAACCCCTCCTTGGCCACATCCTCAGCTAAGAGTCAGCATCTGGAGTTGCTCCCTTTGGGAAATCTGAATCAGCCCTCAGCACTCTGACCTGGGTGCTCCCCACCGGACCCCCAACTTCACTGAGGTGTGCTCAGCCCCCCAGCCATGCCCCTTTCTCTCCCTCCCTGTGGCTCCATCCTTCCACATCCAGCCTGGACAGCCCCTCCCATGGCAAGCCTGTCGGGAGTTCTTTTACCAGCTCCTCCAGGGTCCTCACCTCTGTCCACCCCTGTCCTCTCCTCTATCCACCCCGTGACCCCCTAGTCCCGGATCGGCTGATTCCCAAGGAAAGACCCACCGTGGCGGGGGTTGGCGCCCTTACGATGCACATCTGCAGTCCTAGCTTGACCCTGAGCTTGTCTAGCACCTGATGATAGGTCTCCCTTTCTGTCCCCCATTCCTTCCTGAGCCAGAGGAAGTGGGGTGGGCTGGGGGGATTCCGCGGGAGGTGGTGATGGATGGGAGGAGTTCTCTGCTGCAAACCTGTCTCCTCCCGCCCCTCCCCCGCTGCTGCTCTCAGATGACACAGAAGCCTGTCCACTCCAGCTGCCGTGGCAGCAGCCCACTGCCTGCAGGCTTTAGCCCAACTGTGGCTGTTGCAGCCACAGTCCCCATAGTCTGCCTTCTGAGACCACCACCAGGCATCTGGGTCCTCTTGCACTTCATGGATCCAGCTGGAGTGCCATGTTGCAGGGTAGGACCTGCTTCCTCTGCCGAGGGGACCCGATGATGGAACTCAGAAGATCAGGGGAGCCAACTCCCCACAGGGTGACCTTTGACAACGGGGACAAGATCTCTCTCAGCAGGGCAAGCATTTCCGAATGCAGGGTAGCACTTAAAAAAAAGATGCAGGACTCACTTGGTTGAAAGACCTTCCTCTGCCTTCCTTATTTACCCCTCGCAGGTCTTTAGACTGCTTCACATGTGGATGACAATTGGTTTAGCCACTGATAGAGAAGTTTTCCCTTTTAGTAATGTCCCTGTCACGGCTAACTGCAGAGCCTCAGCCTTGCCATGCATGAGTAATAAACCGTGGCCGTAATTACAGGCGGCCACAGCCACACGCCAACAAACGAGTGTGCTGACAGTTAATAGGGAGCAAGGTTCCAGAAGAGCCTCCTACCATCCCCGCCTCCAACACAATGGCTAATCGTGTGATTAGTGTTTACTGAGGGGTGTCTTGTGGTTACACGTGGCTTGTTAGGCGCTGTACCTCCCTGGTAGAAAGAGTGTGAGGAACAGTCAGGAGACCGGGTTCTAGTTCTCTGTATTTCTAGGGACCAAAGTGTATAAATAAAAGCGACGTGACTTTAGGGTCTTTTAACTCTCAGATTTTGAATAATACCCCCTTCCACCCACCCCATCCTATTAAAATCTCATGCGTTCTCCAAGACCAATTCAGAAACTGTTTATTCCCCGAAACCTTCCCTGCCACTTTCTTGGAATTAATTGTTCCTTCTTCTGGGCTCTGATTGTACTCTGTATGGGTCTGCTTTTATTTTGTTGAATTTTATTTTATTTATCTATTTTTTATACAGTAGGTTCTTATTAATTATCTATTTTATACATATTAGTGTATATGTGTCAATCCCAATCACCCAATTCCCCCCCCCACACTTTTCCCCCTTGGTGTCCATACATTTGTTCTCTACATCTGTGTCTCAATTTCTGCCCTGCAAACTGGTTCATCTGTACTATTTCTCTAGGTTCCACATATATGTGTTAATATACAGTATTTGTTTTTCTCTTTCTGACTTACTTCACTCTGTATGACAGTCTCTAGATCCATCCACTTCTCTACAAATGACCCAATTTCATTCCTTTTTATGGCTGAGTAATATTCCATTGTATATATGTACCACATCTTCTTTATCCATTCGTCTGTTGATGGACATTTAGGTTGCTTCATTGATCTATATTTCTCCTTTTGTGCCAGTACCATGTTGTCTTGATTACTGTAGCTTTGTAGTATAGTCTGAAGTCAGGGAGTCTGATTCCTCCAGCTCTGTTTTTTTCCTCAAAATTGCTTTGGCTATTCGGGGTCTTTTGTGTCTCCATACAAATTTTAAGATTTTTTGTTCTAGTTCTATAAAAAATGCCATTGGTAATTTGATAGGGATTGCATTGAATCTGTAGATTGCTTTGGGTAGTATAGTCATTTTCACAGTATTCATTCTTCCAATCCAAGAACATGTTATGTCTCTCAAACTGTTTGTGTCATCTTTGATTTCTTTCATCAGTGTCTTATAGTTTTCTGAGTACAGGTCTTTTACCTCCTTAGTTAGGTTTATTCCTAGGTATTTTATTCTTTTTGTTGCACTGGTGCATGGGATTGTTTCCTTAATTTCTCTTTCGATCTTTCATTGTTAGTGTAATTGGGTTTGTTCTTGTAGGTCCTTTTCTTCTCTTGTGTTTCCCACTGAGAGAAGTTCCTTTAGCATTTGCTCTAGAGCTGGTTTGCTGTTGCTGAATTCTCTTAGCTTTGTCTTGTCTGTAAAGCTTTTGATTTCTCTGTCGAATCTGAATGACATCTTTGCCGGGTAGAATAATCTTGGTTGTAGCCTCTTCCCTTTTGTCACTTTAAATATGTCATGCCACTCTCTTCTGGCTTGTAGAGTTTCTGTGGAGAAATCAGCTGTTAACCTTATAAGAGTTCCCTTGTATGTTATTTGTCATTTTTCCCTTGTTGCTTTTAATAATTTTTCTTCTTTTTTAAACACCTTTATTGGAGTGTAATTGCTTTACAATGGTGTGTTAGTTTCTGCTTTATAACAAAGTGACTCAGCTATACATATACATATATCCCCATATCTCCAATAATTTTTCTTTGTCTTTAATTTTTGTCAGTTTGATTACTATATGTCTCAGTGTGTTTCTCCTTGGCTTTATCCTGCCTGGGACTCTCTGCACTTCTTGGACTTGGGTGACTATTTCCTTTCCCATGTTAGGGAAGTTTTCGACTATAATCTCTTCAGATATTTTCTCAGGTCCTTTCTCTCTCTCTTCTCCTTCGGGGACCCCTATCATGTGAATGTTGGTGCATTTAATGTTGTTCCAGAGGTCTCTTAGGCTGTCTTCATTTCTTCTCATTCTTTTTTCTTTATTCTGTTCTGTGGCAGTGAATTCAACCGTTCTGTCTTCTAGGTCACTTACTCATTCTTCTGCCTCAGTTATTCTCCTGTTGATTCCTTCTAGTGTTTTTTCATTTCAGTTACTGTATTATTCATCTCTGTTTGTTCTTTAATTCTTCTAAGTGTTTGTTCTTTAATTCTTCTAGGTCTTTGTTAAACATTTCTTGCATCTTCTCAATCTTTGCCTCCATTCGTTTTCTGAGGTCCTGGATCATCTTCAGTATCATTATTCTGAATTTCTGGAAGGTTGCCTGTCTTCACTTCATTTAGTTGTTTTTCTGGGGTTCTATCTTGTTCCGTCATCTGGTGCATAGTCCTTTGCCTTTTCATTTTGTCTGTCTTTCTGTAAATTTGGTTTTCATTCCTCAGACTGCAGGATTGCAGTTCTTCTTGCTTCTGCTCTTTGCCCTCTGGGTCTGCTTTTAGCCGTTTTTTTTTTTGTTTTTTTGTGGTACGTGGGCCTCTTACTGTTGTGGCCTCTCCCGCTGTGGAGCACAGGCTCCGGACGCACAGGTTCAGCGGCCATGGCTCATGGGCCTAGCCGCTCCGTGGAATGTGGGATCTTCCCGGACCGGGGCACGAATCCGTGTCCCCTGCACCAGCAGGCAGACTCTCAACCACTGTGCCACCAGGGAAGCCCTTAGCTGTTTTTAAAAATTATTTATTGATTTATTTATTTTTGGCTGCATTGGGTCTTCGTTGCTGCATGTGGGCTTTCTCTAGTGCGGCGAGCGGGGGCTACTCTTTGTTGTGGTGTGCAGGCTTCTCACTGTGGTGGCTTCTCTTGTTTCAGAGCATGGGCTCTAGGCACATGGGCTTCAGTAGTTGTGGTGTGTGGGCTCAGTACTTGTAGCTCGTGGGCTCTAGAGCACACGCTCAGTAGTTGTGGCACATGGGCCCTGTTCCTCTGCAGCATGTGGGATCTTCCTGGACCAGGGCTCGACCCCTGTCCCCTGCATTAGCAGGTGAATTGTTAACCACCGTGCCACTAGGGTAGTCCCTTTTAGCTGTTGTTTATCTGTGCTTTGCATTAGAATGAATCATTTACATGGTAACAGTTTGCAAGAGAATAGGTTTTATTCATTTTAAAATTATTTATTTATTTTTTATTGAGTAACAGTTGATGTACAATATTATATAAGTTAACAGGTGTATAACATAAGAATTCATAATTTTTAAAGGTTATACTCCAGTTATAGTTATTATAAAATGTTGGCTATATGCCCTGTGTTGTACAATATATCCCTGTAGTTTATTTATTTTGCATGTAATAGTTTGTACTTCTTAATCTCCTAACCCTATCTTGCCCCTCTCCTGTTCTGTCTCCCCACTGGTAACCACTCAGTTTTCTATATCTGTGACTGTCTTTTTTTCTTTGTTATATTTGCTTGTTTGTTTTATTTTTTAGATTCTGCATATAAATGATATCATACAGTATTTGTCTTTCTCTGTCTGACTTACTTCGCTAAGCCTTATATCCTCCAAGTCCATCCATGTTGCTGCAAAGGACAAAATTTGATTCTTTTTTATGGCTGAGTAGTATTCCTGTGTATATTTTTAAATCCTTCTCCATGTCATTTAGGAGTTAATTCATCAGAAAGTAACTTGTTCTCACTTAGCAAGTCCAGAGGTAGTGGTCACCAGTATTGGTTTAGAACCATGAAGTCATCACGATGACATTATAATGTCATAGTTCATTATATTTCCTTCTTTTTTTCTTCATGGTTTCAAGATGGCTGCAGTAGTTACAGTCATTGCATTGTTGTACAAGGTAGGGAGTACTGTACCACTGGCCACATCTCCTATTGTTTAATCAGGAAAGAAAATCTTTTCCAGAATTCTTCCTGGTAGGCTTATGTCCAGAAAATGGCCACACGACTAACCTTGCTTTAAGAGAACAGTGGCTTTTCAGAGAAAGTAAGTATGGTGGAGGCCAAAGAGAAGGAGAGAAGGAATGGTGTTTGCATTGTGAATCTGTGGTGTCTGCCATCCTCTCTACACCCCCAGTACCTTCTCAGCAAATATTAAAATGAAGCAAGACTCTTTGTTCTCTGGAAATGCAGTGAATTGGAATACTAAGTCCGTGGGCATCTGATTAACTTGGATTTGACCTTAAGCCATCTCACAGGTTGACACTACCATGTATAACCGTATTTCGGCAATGCCAAGACGCACATTTTTACATCTCTGAAATGGAGATTCATTTTATGATCAGTGATGTGTCATAGTTTAATTGGCAGCACTTCCCTCGTTTCTCGGTGCAGAAAAATGGTGCCACTTACAATTGAAGGCATCTTAGATTTGATGAAACACAATATATGGACTTTGTAAGTACGCAGGCATACTGTAGTGTGTCATATGCAGTATTTTTATTGGCATCTGATACATATCCAGTGTTTTGTGTTGCTTAATTCTACATCAAACCTGTGTACACTATTATACCCATTTTACAGTTGAGGAAGCTGAAACTCAGAGAAATCAGTTGTCCAGAGACACCCACCAGCTGCCTTTCTGTGTCTTCCTTTGTGAAGTCGGCATTTGCTGACATCTGGGCATGGGACTCAGTCCCAATTAGTGTTGGTGGCTGGTCCAGGGATTGCAGAGGGGTGGGCGTGGGAGTGCAGTGACAGGAGGGCAGCAGGGAACCTTGCTTCCCTTAGGTTTAGCAGCTACTGATGTGTAAAGTTGTAAAGCTGTTAATTCTAGAGCTCTAAATTATGCTGTGTGAGCTTTAGATCCCGCCCATAATTAGAACAAAATGTGAGAGAAGTGAAATTGATATTAAGTTAATTAAAAGGTTTTGCTTGTATTTGCAAGGAAATTAGCACAACAAGAGTGCTAGCAAGTGTGCATTGTTAATTTCTTCTTCATTTGGGCAACTCTCAGCAGGCCTCAGGCAGGCTTTGTTCTTGGCTTCTGCCCTGTGTCCTCCCTACCATTGAATCTTCATCTTATGGGTATCATGGTGGCTTTAATTGGGCAAGATGCAGTGTCATCTTCTGATGGTCATATTTTAATGGATACCAAGCCTTGAGTAGGAGCCACACCATGCAGCTAAGGGCCCAGGCCCTAGAGTTGTATGTGGGTGGGG
>NW_020175079.1:2350205-2386767 GCF_003031525.2 Neophocaena asiaeorientalis asiaeorientalis
TCTGTCAACATGAAGCTGATGCAGATGACCGATGTGGTTCCCT
The DNA here is from genome assembly GCF_003031525.2 of Neophocaena asiaeorientalis asiaeorientalis. Lineage (NCBI taxonomy): Eukaryota > Metazoa > Chordata > Mammalia > Artiodactyla > Phocoenidae > Neophocaena > Neophocaena asiaeorientalis. Next base: position 2,350,249 of record NW_020175079.1, read on the forward strand.
CGTGTCCAGAAGGTACGCCCTTTGGCCCAATGCACCCTTCTTCTCTTTCCTGTTCACCGTCTCGATCTAGGCCACAGACCTGGGCTGACGTGTGCAGTGCAGAACTTTAATGTGGAGTTCCTAGAAGGGTGGGGGCAATCTTTCTTATGGAATCATTTATACCAGATCAGGGTCTGGGTTAGAGAAGCTGATATCAGGCAGCCTCGAACTACCTTTGTCTCTAGTTGGGGTGGCAGAGTCAATGCCGTGTTCACCAGGAGATTGTCTCTTCCTCTTGGGCACAGAGCGAATCTTCAGGCTCCCCGCAGTTAGGTGGGGGGCATGTGATTGAGTTCTGTGTATTGGAAGATGGGAGGAAGTGATGTCTGCCACTGTCAGACCTGGCCCACAAAATATCCTGTGGGGTCGTACATGCCTTCCCTCCTTCCCTTCCTGTGGTAGCCTTGGAGTCTGCCTGTTGGTGGCATACAAGATGGAAGGATCCTCAATCCCTGAATGACTGTGTGGAACAGAGTATCATCCCATCCTCCCAGCTCTCTTGATATCTCTGTGCATCGGACGTTTGTGTTAAGCCATTGAGATCTTGGAGCGTATCTGTTACGACAGCTAGTGTTAATCATCCTGACTAATTCAATTAGGCAGGTTTTGGAACACTAGTCTCCCTGAGTCACAGGACAATCTCTCTTCATCCTTGATTAATGTGTCAGCACATACTGAATGATAAGTTGGGTGGTGTAAGGCAGTTGAATTAAAAACCACCTGGTTCCAGACCTGCTTCTCTGTCTCTGCTGTTGGCTTTAAGAAAGCAGTCTTATTTCTCAGTGTCCCAGTGTTCTATTTACAGAATGATGGAATGATTATAATCATCCCCTACTTATGCTCCATGTTGGAGCTAAGGGGTAAGTATCGAAATATGGCTAAGTTGTTTGCAACTACAAACAACTAAATAATACATGCATTGTCTTTATTACGCCTTTGCCTGTTAGGAACTGGCATTTTTCAAGATGAGACAAACTGAAGCGGTTAGTTTAAGATTTAGCAATTACAAAAATCATGATCTTTGCTGCCACTGCATTTTAAATCATGCAAACATTTATGTTTGTGCCAAAGTTCCACAGTTTCCTTTAGAGCAATTACTGAAATGCATTCACAAAATAAAAATGGAGTTCAGGGAAGAATATTTAAGAGCTCTTTAATGATGTTAAAAACTTTGCTAATTTGCCAAGTTGTTCTAAAATTCACTTCAATTTTTTTTTTCCTTCCTACCTACCCATCTTCCTGCAATTGAACTGATTCCAGGAGATTTGAAGAAAGGGTCTGAAACTAATATTAAAATACGCGAATCTCATGAAATATCATTGCAAGAGCCTTTTCCTTTTCCTTCCTTAGCTGAAGGTGAACACTCAGGAAGGTCTAAGGACCCTCGAGCTGTGTTTACTTGCACAAAGCAGTTTGGGGAGAAAACAAAAGCTAAACAGTAGTTACTAAGGGGTGCTTTGGATTCAGTTCTTTCCTTATATTACTCTTTGGTAGCTTATATGCATAGGCCCTTGGGGAGGAGTAGACTGCCTTAATTTCTTCATCTTCATCCTCCTTACTCAGATCTCAGCTTGGCTCAACTGCAGCCAGCGAAGGGCTTGTGGTTCCCCCAGCATCACTGCTCCATGGGTATTCCAACTTCCCATGGGTCCTGGAGATCCCGTTCCATCCATCCTCTTCTCCACCAGAAAGGATCTACTGTAATGGTGCACGTTTTCATGAGAGTGTACGTTCATGGTTACCTCTTACGGGTGAATCTCTTGAAAGCCTAATCTTCAGTAGAGAAAGTTCAATAGCATTGAGTTCCAGGCAAGAGGTAAAGATGCAACCTTGACCCCGACAGCTGACCCCAGCAGCTACTCCCCTAACCAGATGACCTCTGGGAGGGTGGGAGGGGCATACAATGAAATGAGTACGGGCTTTCCAGTTGGATAGATGAAATCTCAAACTTCCTTATGGCTACTTAACAAAGCCAAGGCAAAGGTTGGATTTTGGGTGACTCACATAACATTGCTGAGCCCCAGTTTGCCCATCTAGAAAACAGCAGCTGCTTCTATAAGTATGATAAAGACTGTGCAAGCTGGTACTTGTCAAATACCTTGAGGAGTGACTGTGTTTAGGAGAATGTTGATGAACAGTTTTATTATACTGTGGCAGTGGTAACAGAACTGTTACTCTCCTTGGAATAGACATTCAGCCCCTCAGAGAGTCAGCTTTCTCCCTGATGAACTCTAGATAAGATCTAAAGTCTGTTCAAGTTGCGTAATTTTATGGATCAGAGAGGTAGTCAGTGAATCAAAGAGTGTCTTTTCATGTAAACAACGACTGCTCAGGATTGGTTAGATTTGCTTTTTTTAAAAAAATTTATGTATTATTTTAGAATCTTTATTTATTTATTTTTGGCTGCGTTGGGTCTTCGTTGCTGTGCGCGGGCTTTCTCTAGTTGTGGCGAGCTGGGGCTACTCTTTCTTGCGGTTTGCGGGCTTCTCATTGCGGTGGCTTCTCTTGTTGTGGAGCACAGGCTGTAGGAGCATGAGCTTCAGTAGTTTCAGCGTGCGGGCTCAGTCGTTGTGGCTCGTGGGCTCTAGAGCGCAGGCTCAGTAGTTGTGGTGCACGGGCTTAGTTACTCCGTGACGTGTGGGATCTTCCCAGACCAGGGCTCAAACCTGTGCCCCTTGCATTGGCAGGCGGATTCCTAACCACTGCGCCACCGGGGAAGCCCCAGATTTTCATCTTTTGGCAGCAATACAAAGTTCAGTCTAAAGGAATGAGAAATGATTTTGCTAGGTGTGGTGGTTTTAAAACGTATCTGCAAATTCTTTGACCCTATTCCCAGCAAAAGGTGGAGTTGAAATCCCCTCCCGTTGATTATTATGGGCTCGCTTGAGTGACTTGCTTCTAGTGAATGGAATTGAATGGAGATGATGTTGCATGACTTCTGAGGCTGGATCGTAAAGGGCGATAGAGTTTCGACCTGGTGTTCTCTCTGAGGATGTGCATCTTTGAAGCCTTGAGGTACCATGTCAGAAACCGGGCTGCCCTGAAGCCACCATGCTGGAGAGAGCACGTGGAGAGAGATAGAGATTGAGAGATGGAGGGGGAGGTCTAAGAAGTCTCAGCTGTTCCAGCTCCCAGCTGTTTCTGTCTTCCCAGTGCACGGGCCAGACATGTGAGTGAACAAGCTTCAGTCTCCCCAGCTGATGCCTAGTGGAGCAGGCGCGAGCTGTCCCCACCCTAAGCCCTGCCCGGATTGCAGATTTATGAGCAAAATAAGTATCGTGGTTTTAAGCCACTAACTTTTGGGGTGGTTTGCTATATAGCAATAATGACTGGAACACTGGGCTGGTCTCCTTGTGTTCAATAAAGTGTTTTGTCCCGCCTCACCGTAAGAAATAGGGGACTCGATGTTGATGACAAGTGTTAATAGTAATACACGTAACAATAGCTAACATTTCTTGTGCCCTTACTAAAAGTACCCAGCACTGTGCTGAAGACCTAAATGGATATAAAAGTAGAAATTGTTTTCTAAGTCTTAAGTTTCTCTACCACTGATAGACTATGGATGGCAGCCTAACTGTTGCAGAGGGGGTTAGGTTGGCCAAGAAGCTGAGGCATCTTTTAGCCAAGTTTCTGCCTTGGCCTTGACCACGGTGTTTAGGTGGGAGAAGGAAGGGGGCTGGACCTGCGGTGGCTCCCTCCCACGTAGGCATCACGTAGTTAACAGAGAACATCACGTCTGGTCTCATGGACCCTTGCACCGGAGTTTGCAATTGCAGAGTTTCCAGTTGCACTGTTTCAGGTCTTTTAGCAGAGACAAGAACACATTTGACAGAGCCTGTTTCCATAGGAGACAAAATATTTTCTACTTTTTGTGGAACCTGGAGAGTTTGGTGCTTCTACAAAGGATATATATATACGCTGCAAACCTACAGAGTACCTTATTCTGCAGAACTTTGAATAATAGTGCAAACTTCTTTCGTTCTAATTAAGTAGAGTGGGGCATAGGGGGCTTGTCTGAATTATAACAGGAAACAAATCAACATCCCACTATTTCCAGAGTGAGGACATTTTTAATTTCAGTCTTAACTTGAACACACAATACCTATGGCGTCAACATTTACTAAAGACTAGGGATGCCATAGGCCAGTGGTTCCCAGGCCTGTCTGAGCTTCTTATTGATTTGGGGAACTTTGGGAAAAAAGTACTAATTCTCAGAACCCTCCACCTGGACGTTCACATTTTTCAGGGTGGGACTTGGAAAGCCTTACATTTCAAAAGCTCAGTGGGTGATTCTGAAGAGCAGCTGGGAGCCACGGAGATGGTTGACGCCTCTGCTTTGAAGTGCTTTCCAGTCCTTTCCTGGTGGCAGAAGCTTTAAAGCCTTCATACCTGTGAACTACTTCTTGGAGGGTAGCGATCACTGCTCATTTCAGTGTCTGCATCTGTAAAAAATATCCATTTGATAGGGCTGTTGGGAGGATTAGATGAGTTTATGCACATGGGGTGTCTGATACATTTGTGGCTTCTAGTAGATGGTGATCATGACGATGATTTACTTTCTAACGCTTGAGTAACTTAACCAGCATTTGCCTGTTAATTTCAAGGTTTCAAAATGTACCTTCAAAACTGATCTTTTTTTCTTCTTATTATAAGAACATTTAACACGAGACCTACCCTCTTGATAACAGGCATTGCTGTGGCCCATGTTTTTGTGGCTCAGGCAGTGGGCACCCCTTTTGGGGCTTATGGTGCCTTCTCTTCTGCCTGCACCAAGCCTTCATCTCATGCCATCTGGAGTGTCTTTTGTTTGACAAGCTGGATCTGGGTGAATATATTTCATTCTGTTTGCTCAGAGGACAGTTTTTACCTTTTCATGTAAAACCTGCTTTTCCTCTAGTGTTTCCTAAATCCGTATATTGTCCTATTGATCTTCTGGCTTTGCAAGCTGGTACCTTCCGTCTTTCTTCTCACACCCAACAGCTCTCCATAGCCAACTCCTGATAACTCCCATCTCCTCCATCCTGTTTCTGCGGCCTCTTCTTTGGGCAGCCCACGTGTCCTACGACTTGGGAATCGACTCTATAATTGTTTCCTCTTCCAAGCTCTGCTCTTTCGAGTCTGTGCTACACTGTACCACCACTGTTCTCTTCCCCAAATACAGTCTGGATCCAGCCACTCCTTCCCTGTGCATGCGTGTCCTCAGCCTGGGATTTGTCCTTCTTCATCCCTCGGAGTGCTTCTCAGCCTTTAGTGGAAATGTGTCTTTCTTGAAGCAAGTGACCTGTCATCTCAGAGTTCCTGAAAGTTATGGGAGGTTGGTTGGACATGATAACCTAGACTTTTAGAAGGCAGATTCCACAGAGTGCAGAAACCTTCCATATATATATTTTTTATATAAAATAAAAATGGACTTTGCTACAGTTGTAAGTAGTACTGTTTTTATCAGAGATACGTAAGATGCAATTAAACCTTTAAAACAATTTCCAAACCTCGGATCTATTTAAATAATTTTATTTTAACTTTTGACATTTACTAATTAACGTGTATTTTTGCATTTTGGTTAAAATGGGTAATTCTGAATATTTTGCAAGAAAAATAACTTTTTTGAAAACATCTAAAAGAATTAAATTTCAGCTTCTTACGTTAACACTAATTTACATATTGATTGAACTATATTCAAATTTCATATATTTTAATATAATTACATTTATTTTTAATCTGTTCGATTAGTGCTATCAATGGAACACAGATGATGTGAAAGTCTTTCTTTTATTATTGGTAAGGAGGGAGCTCTGTCATTTTGCTAGCTGTTTTCCACATACCTTATAGATTTTTTTTGTCCCCCTTTTCTTTTTTTAATTTTTTAAAAAATTTAATTAACTTATTTTTTATACAGCAGGTTCTTATTAGTTATCTATTTTATACATTTTACTGTGTATATGTCAATCCCAATCTCCCAATTCATCCCCCCACCCCCGCTGTCCCCCCTTGGTGTCCATACGTTTGTTGTCTACATCTTTGTCTCCATTTCTGCCTTGAAAACCGGTTCATCTGTACCATTTTTCTAGAATCCACATATATGCAAGAAACCTTCCATATTTTTAAAATTTTATTTTAAAACTTAATTTTATATATTCATTGAAGTATAGTTGATTTACAGTGTTGTGTTAATTTCTGCTGCACAGCAAAGTGACTCAGTTATACACATATGTACATTGCTTTTTATATTCTTTTCCATTATGGTTTATCCCAGGATATTGAATATAGTTCCCTGTGCTTGACGGGGAGTTTGGAGCTATTTGATGCAAACTATTACATATAGAACAGATAAACAACAAGAAACCCTCCATATTTTGTGAACTTTTCCAAATCTTGTATGGTTGTCTTGCCCACATCTAGTTGTCTACCTTCCTTTATCTAGCTGTTGATTGAGTCTTTCTAAAGCACTCAGCTTGGTTTTCACAGTCACCCTCTTTCTTTTCTCACTCATAATGTCATCATTTTATGTAATTTAATAGAATTACATAATTACAGTAACAAGCACAGCTGGTATGAAGAGGTTTGAGGAAAAAACCAACGAACCGTTGGCAGGTATACAACTCAACGGGTGAGAAGAAACAGAAAGGCCCATTAGAGAGAGGGGTGCCTACTAGCCTAGCAGACAGCGTGCCCTGGGCATCTTCCTTTATTCCATTTTACAGAGGTGATGATGGAATGTCGTCTGCACCACCAGTCAAGAGAGCATCTACTGGGCTTCCCTAGTGGTGCAGTGGTTAAGAATTCTCCTGCCAATGCAGGGGACACGGGTTCAAGCCCTGGCCCAGGAAGATCCCACATGCCATAGAGCAGCTAAGCCCGTGCACCACTGCGCCGCAACTACTGAGCCTGTGCTCTAGAGCCCACGAGCCACAACTACTGAGCCCATGAGCCACAACACTGAGCCCATGTGCCACAACTACTGAGCCCATGAGCCACAACACTGAGCCCACGTGCCACAACTACTGAAGCCTGCATGCCTAGAGCCCATGCTCCGCAACAAGAGAAGTCACCACAATGAGAAGCCCGTGCACCGCAACGAAGAGTAGCTGCTGCTTGCCATAAGAAAGCCCATGTGCAGCAACAAAGACTCAATGAAGCCAAAAATAAATAAATAAAAAATAAATAAATTTAAGAGAGCATCTATTGTGTGAAATGAGCGTGTTCACTGTGATAAATTGGGGAAACAGGGAAAGATAGAAATGAGAAAATAAAATTGTTATAATTCTACAGCATTAAAATAACAGCATTTTGCTGCTTTCTTCCCCTGTAAACGTTTTTGAATCTTTAAGATCATGCTCTTATTTATTAATTTATTTTATTGAAGTATAGTTGATGTACAATATCCTGTTAGTTTCAGGTGTGCAGCACAGTGATTCAGTTATAAAATAAGTTCATTTGTATCGTTCACATTCATATTTAAATGTTTGCATCCTTTGCTTCCTCTTAACATTTTTATGTAAATATTTCCCCATATTATTAAACACCTTATAAACATTAATTTTAGTTGTTAGATATTATTTTCATGCAATGGTTTTACCATAAGTCACTTTCTTACTTCCCTGTAGGCAGAGACGTAGATTGCTCTGTTAGAAAAAAGTCAGATTATTTTCTTCCTGTGTAGGGAAAAACCCAGGTCTTCCCTCCTGTTTCTCTCCTGTGTGTCTCCTTTATCACACAGAATACTTTATTTTTGACACTTTTGGTCACCAAATGGATGGAGGTTTTTTCCCCAACACCGAACAGTTCTTTGTACCACCACCTGGGTGTCCTACAGTTCAACTCAGTTCTGACATTACCTGGAGATAGAATCAGATTCCATGGGTTAAGGGCTCAGTCCCTCAAGACTGCCTCCCTCCTCCCCCACTTCAGATGCCGGTCATGAGCGCAGATGATCACCTGGACTTCTGACCAGCTATAGATCAGAGGTTCCAAAGACCCCCTCCTTAGGTTTGATTAATTTCTGGACTGGCTCACAGAACTCAAAACTTACTTACTTTTACCAGTTTATTCTAAAAGGTTATGCTGAAGGATACAGCTGGACGTCCAGATGGAAGAACTGAATAGGTCAGGGTATGTGGGAAGACGTGAGGGGCCTCTGTGTCCTCCCCCGCCACCGCTCGCCCAGCATTTCTGTGTGTTCACCAACCTGGAAGCTCTCTGAACCTCATACTTTTGGGATCTTATGGAGGCTTTATCACATGGACATGATGGATCATTAACTCTATTTTCAGCCCTTCTTTCTTCTCAAGAGAATGGAGGGTGAGCTGAAAATTCCAAGCTCCTAATCATGGCTTGGTCTTTCTGGTGACCAGCCACCACCGAGGGGACATCCAAGAGTGATGTCATTAGGACAAAAGACACTCCTGTCAGCCAGGAAATTTCAAGGGTTTCAGGAGCCCTGTGTCGGGAACTAGGGGCAGAGACCAAATATATATTTTCTATTATCTCACAATTGCTTTCAAATTTTTATTCTAAATAATGATGTGATGAATATCTTTATAGATAGAACTTTCTATCCAGTATCAGAAAGAAATAGTCTCAGTGTGGAATAATTAGGCCAAAAGGTATGGGATTTTTAAAGGTTTATAAATAAAAGTTTATATATTATATTATATATTTTGCCAAACTGATTTCCATTAGGTTTTTTTTTTACCAGTTTATACTTTCACCAATTATGCCCGAAACGTCCTGGTTATCCTCTTTCACAACAAATAGATATTATAATTTCTAAAACCTCTCTAATTTGATAAACAATCACATCTTCTTGTTTTAGCATGCATTTTCTTGATTGGTAGTGAGATTGAATATTTTTCCAAATATTATTTATTTGCAATTGCATTGTAAAATTTTAAGTTCCGATTGATCTGTTAAAAACAGAATTTCTCTGTCGATTATTGCAATTGTTGATTTGCATGTATTTTTTTAGGTAGTGAAGAAATTTTCTTTGTCTTCAGTGTTTATTACAAATAGCCTTTCCAAACTCATTGCTTACCTTTTAATGTTGATGATTTCTTTGGATGGGTTGTATAGGTTTTACATTTTCATAAAGCATTTAACCTTACAAAGTTTTCTCTCATTCAGTGTTTGAAAAAATATGCACCCATGTTTTTTTCTGGCTTTATTTAAAAAATTAAGTTGAATTTTTAGCATATGACTAAAAAAAAAGCATGGGAATTATGCTTGGAAATTATCCTTGACATTTGACGTTCTAACTTGATCTTTTCCACTTATTTAAGTTATTTCAGCCCCATTGGTTGAGTAATGCTGCGTTTTCCACTTTTTTGTCATCCTCTTTTATCATGCTCTCAATTGTTATATATATAAAAAGATAATGTTTCTGAGATGTCTATTCTGCTCTCATGCTATATCTGTACCTGAAGCATTGCCGTGTTCTATTAATTATGTGATTATATCATTCCTATTGTTTCTCTTCTCTTCTTCCTTTTTTTTTTTCCTTTTTGCCGTGCTTATCGCTTTGTCTCTTTTTGGTCACAACATCTACATACTGGAATTCTTACTTTTGTCTTTCGAAGAGCAGTAACCTTCCCGAAGGAAAGGTACATAGATGATAGATCTTCAGAGATCTTCTTTTGTATTTTTCCTTTGCCTTTACATATATATGCCTTGGCTAATTATAAAATTCTTTTGTCAGAATTGACATTTAGTATTGCAGTGCATAAGTCTAGGTAGTCTGTCTGTCCGTCCATCCACCCATCCATCCATCCAATCCATCCATCTGTCCATCCAGGACCAGCTTTGTAATGTATGGGGTCCAGTGAAAAACGAAAATGCAGGTACCGTGTTCAACAATTAACAGTTTCAAGATGGTGACAGCAGAGCATTAAACCAAGTGTCAGAGCCCTTCAAAGCGCAGAGCTCTGTGAGACTGTATGAAGTCACTGTGAAGTCAGCCCTGCATTCATCCATTTCATGGATACTTATTGAGCATCCACTATGTGTTGTGTGCTTTAAGGGAAAGAGCCCTGAAGATACTCACAGTCGGTGGAGGACACAGGTGAGTCAGCCGTGGTATGGTTAGTACTTGATGAAGGTGTGCATGGGATTTGTGGATGCACAGAGGAGAGAGAACTCCACCAGAGAGAAGGATTCTGGAGGAGATGACACTTGTACTGATGTTCTAAGACTTTTGCCGTGAGTGATGCTAGGAGCCTTTGGAGGGTTTTCAGCTCCAAGTAGTGACATGCTCCAATTCAGATGCTTTTAAAAGGTCACCCTGCTGTGTGCAAATGATGTTTTAGGGGACCAGGGTGAAAGCAAGGATGGAAGCAGTTAAGGGGCTATTACAGTAATCCAGGCAAGGGAAGGTGGAAATGGTAGCTGGACCTGTTTGGAATAGTGGAGGTGGTGAGAGGCAGTCGTGTCCTAGATATATTTTGAAGACAGCACTGTGACAACCTGTGGATGAAATAAATATGAGGTAGGGGACAAAGAGAGCAGCTAAGGATAACTGTGAGTTTTAATCTAATCAGTTAGAAGAACAGAATAGTCATTCACTAAGATGGGAGTAGGTTTAAGGGGGAGATGAAACATCCAACATGCATTGAGTTTGAGATACTTATTCAGCATCCAAGTGGAGATGCTGAATAGACAGTTGGATGTGCAATTCTAGATTTGGGCTTGATCAAAGAGGGGGAAGAGAAGGGAATGAAGAGGCTTTGCCAAGGATGTTGTTGAAAAGAAAGACACTGTCAATAAAATGTTCTTGGTGACTGAGTATAAAGAGAAGACAGAAACAGATTTAAGACAGTGAAACTGACCAGCTTTTAAGGCCCCTTCCCCCTCATTCAGCCAGCCTTGGAAGTATTTCTTCTAAGTCAGATTCCTGTGGGAGATGATGAAGCTAATTTCTTGATATTTATTTATGATCAAGAGAGAATTACTGCCACTTAAATGTTGCATTATTAATGATTTAGGAGGAAATGACTTCTTTCAGGAACACCAGTTCTGAAAGCCTGTTAGATAGAGGCCAGGTAGTAAGTAACTTCTTTCAGTGTCAGACCTAAAGAGTTGATGTGTTTTTTGAAAGGGGTTGCAGTGATTACCTTCCATAGGTTGGGTCCAGGCAGTCATGATTTTGGAAGCAAGTCCAGGGTCAATTTGCTTTTGACACTCAGCACATTTTATTTTATTTTTTTAAAATAGATTTATCTATTTTTATTTATTAATCTTTGGCTGTGTTGGGTGTTTGTTGCTGCTCGCGGGCTTTCTCTAGTGCGGCAAGCAGGGGCTACTCTTCATTGTGGTGCAGGGGCTTCTCTTTGTGGTGGCTTCTCTTGTTGTTTAGCATGGGCTCTAGGCTCGCGGGCTTTGGTAGTTGTGGCGCCCGGGCTTAGTTGCTCCGCGGCACGTGGGATCTTCCCAGACCAGGGCTTGAACCTGTGTCCCCTGCATTGGCAGGCAGATTCTTAACCACTGCGCCACTAGGGAAGTCCCACTCAGCACATTTCAGAATCTCATCTTTGCTCATAGACTCTGTTACTCTGGGATTAATCCATAACTAGGGTGAAAGATGGGCACTCTAGAACCTGTAGATTTGGAACTGAAACAGAACATTTCTAAGATGCAGGGAGGAGCCAGATGGGTCCCAGGCCATTCTGATCCGACTGGCTGAGACCATTCTTCCAGTGTCTGGCTGTCTGTTCCCAGGCGTGGTGGTGAATTACGCAGGGGAAAAATACACATCCTCATCCCCTTTCAAAATCAAGAGGAATTTTTGCAGAGAAGGGAAATCTGGGAGAAGTACCCTTAAGTAGCACTGCCATGTGTATTCTGACTCCAGTAGGAAATTCAATGAGGGGACAGGGACCACACTGATAAGCTCAATGAGGGGACCAGGTAAATGGTCAGGTAGCCTGGTGAGTGTGTGTGGATGTGATAAGGTATTTATTTTATCATTATCTCAGTCATTCACCCACTTTCAAAGAAGAGGTTAAATTATCTGAGGACACTTGCTGTGTTCTGAAATGGATTAAAACTCGGCTGTGTTTCCAGTGAGTGATTTAAATATTGTATAGCTCATTTATAATTGAATAAGAATGTAGTAGCTCTTTACAGATTTTGAAGGCATTCTCTCCAAAAAGGCTGTTTTGTTTTCTCCTTTTCAAATAAACATGAATTAGCATAAGAAATAAGGAGCCTGTGAAAGGAATCAATAAAATTAACTGGAATTGGATTTCACACTTTGAATGCCTTACACGTTCCTATTAGGGGAGATATGGAGAAACAGGTAATCAGTTCAAAGAGAAGCTCAGGCTCATAAAAGAGTGACCTATTTCCAGAAGGTGAATATTTAAAATAAAAAAGGCTTGAAAAATAATTCGCTTTACACCGATGGACCAAAACTCCAAGTAACAGGGAAACCTAACAAAAAGACAGGCTTTTTTCTGGGATTGGAAAGGGCTGGGTGGACATTGTCTTGGGGGTAGCACAGAAGAATGGGGAAGAAGACGGGGCTTGGAGTCTGAAGATCTTGGTTTGAGTTCTGTTGCTGTTGATTAGTTTATTTGAAATGTGTGTTTTAGTTTTGACCCTTAGAACTGTTTTCCTTTGTATTGCTAATGGAATGGAATTGACTTAAAAAATTTTTTTATTGGAGTATAATTGTGTTAGTTTCTGCTGTACAGCAAAGTGAATCAGTTATATATATACACATATCAATGCTTTTTTTAGATTCTTTCCCCATATAGGTCATTACAGAGTACTGAGTAGACTTTCCTGTGCTATACAGTAAGTCCTTATTAGTCATCTATTTTATGTATAGTAGTGGGTATATGTTAATCCCAAGCTCCCAATTTATCCCTCCCCCCCACCCTTACCCCCTGGTAACCATAAGTTTGTTTTCTACATCTGTAACTCTATTTCTGTTTTGTATTGTAGGTCAGTTCATTTGTACCCTTTTTGTAGATTCCACATATAAGCGATATCATGATATTTGTCTTTGTCTGACTTACTTCGCTCAGTGTGAGAATCTCTAGGTCCATCCATGTTGCTGCAAATGACATTATTTCATTCTTCTTAATGGCTGAGTAATATTCCATTGTATATATGTGCCACATCTTCTTTACCCCTTCCTCTGTTGATGGACATTCAGGTTGCTTCCATGTCCTGGCTATTGTAAATAGTGCTGCAGTGAACACTGGGGTGCATGTATCTTTTCGAATTATGGTTTTCTCCAGATATATGCCTAGGAGTGGGATTGCTGGATCATATGGTAACTGTATTTTTAGTTTTTTGACTTGACTTTTAATGTTGGAATTATGTCTAATTTCTTGGATGTAACAGTGAACCAGGAATTTTAGGAGTTCAGGCCAAGCTAGATCCAGAATGGAGGGGCTGAGGCTGGGGAGTGAGCGTGTCTACAGGAGTGAAAGCCACCTCCCTTGTCTGAGATGCAAGGCCCTCAGGGAAACTTCTCTTCTTCCCCACCTGAGGCTCTCCTTACCTCTGGCTGGCGGGGCCTTCTGTGAATGGGGTCCTGTACCATGTGGTGTAAGTATTCAGGGAGGGGCTCAGTGAAGTGTCTTCCTTCTGAAGAGTTGTCCTTGACAGAGTTGTCCTGAGATCCTTAAATCTCAGTGTGCCCATCTGTGGATTTTCCTTTTGCAAGTGAATCTTGGGTCTCAAGGTCGAGCAGCCTGATAGAGCCAAAGTAAAGTTCTCTGCTTACCTGGCAGGTAACACTGAGTTTCCTCCGGAATAAAATGGAGATGATGCCCATCCGATGTGTTCAGAAATCTCCATTCCTTTTTATTTACTTGGGCTTCTTATGTATTTTTATTAAAAAAATCCAAAAAAAATTTTTTTGGCTGCACCACGAGGCTTGTGGCATCTTAGTTCCCCGACCAGGGATTGAACCCGTGGTCTCGGCAGTGAAAGCATGAAGTCCCAACCACTGGACCACCAGGGAATTCCCTATAAGTTTTTAATTTAAAAACAGCTTTATCGAGGTATAATTAACATGAAATAAACTGCACACGTCGAAAGGGTATGATTTAATACATTTTGATGTATGCATGAACCCCTAAAACTATCACCGCCAAGAGATAAACATATTTATCACCCCCAAAAGTTTCCCTGTGCACTTTTGTAATTCTGCCTGTTCGCCTCTCCCATCCATCTTTCCCCAGGCAACTACTGATCTGCCTTCTGTCACTATAGATTAGTTTGCATTCTTCCCGAGTTTTACATAAAGGGGATAATATGGAATGTATTCTTTTCTGGCTGATTTCTTTCACTCAGCATAATTGTTTTGAGACTCATCCATGTTGTGGTGTGTATCAATAATTCATTCCTTTTTATTGCTGAATATATCCCATTATAGGGGTAAGCCACAGCTTGTTTATCCATTCTCTTGTTGGTGGACATTTGGGTTGTTTCCAGATTTGGGCTATTCCAAAGAAGACTGCTAGGAACGTTCATGTAAAAGCCTTTGGATGAACATAACTTTCATTTTTCTCAGGTAAATACCTAGACGTGGAATGGCTAGATCATATAGTAAATACATATTTAACTTTTTAAGAAACTGTCAACCTATTTTCCATTTTATAGTCCCTCCAACAGTGTATGAAAGTTCCAGTTCCTTCAGATCCTTGTCTACACTTCTAGATTTTAGAAGCCATTTTAATGTGTGTAGTAGTACCTCTGTGTGGTTCTAATTTGCATTTCCCAAATGACTAATGATGTTGAGCATCTTCTTGTGTGCTTACTTGACATCTGTTTACCTCCTTGGTGAAGGCTGTCTTCAAATCTTTGCACATATTTTCTCTTTCTTTTTTCTTTTATGATTGAGTTTTGAGAATTCTTTATATCTTCCGGATATAAGTACCTTATCAGATATGTGACTCACAAATACTTCCCCCAAGTCTGTGGCTTTCGTTTTCATTCTCTTAATAGTGTCTTTCGAGGAGAGGTTTTAAATTTTGATGAAGTCCAATTATCAATTTGTTCTTTCATGCTTCTGGTATCATAGCTAAAAAATCTTTGCCTAATCAGTTGTCACCAACGTTTTCTTTCATGTTTTATTTTATTTATTTATTTTTGCGGTATGCGTGCCTCTCACCGCTGTGGCCTCTCCCGCTGCGGAGAACAAGCTCCGGGCCCAGCTGCTCCGCAGCATGTGGGATCTTCCCGGACCAGGGCACGAACCCGTGTCCCCTGCATTGGCAGGTGGGCTCTCAACCACTGCACCACCAGGGAAGCCCCATGTTTTATTTTTTTATTTTTCATAGTTTCAGGTTTTACGTTTAGATCTATGATCCATCTTGAGTTCATTTTTGTATATGAACAAAGTTATGGATCGAAGTGTATTTTTTATGTAAATGGGTATCCAGTTGTTCCAGCATCATTTGTTAAAAAGATTATCCTTTTTCCATGAATTGCTTTGGTACATTTGTCGAAAATCAGTTGTCTGTGTATGTGTGGGACTATTTCTGGACACCCCGTTCTGTTCCGTTGCTGTGCTCTTCTACATTTACAACAGTCCCACACTGCCTACTATAGTTTTATAATGTCTTGAAATGGATAGTATTAATTGTCCAGCCTTTATACTTCCTTAAAGTTGTTTTGGCTGTTCTAGGTCCTTTACATTTCCCAAAGAATTTTGGAACCAGTCAGTTTCTGCAAGTGGGGAAAAACCCCAGTTGGCCATCTTTTAATCTTTTAATTGAAATATAGTTGATTTACATTGTTATGTTAGTTTCAAGTGTACAGCAAAGAAATTCAGTTATATGTATATATACATACGTGTATATATATATATATTCATTTTCAGATTCTTTTCCATTATAGGTTATTACAAGATACTGAATATAGTCCCCTGTGCTATACAGTAGGTCCTTGTTGTTTATTTTATATATAGTAGCGTGTATCTGTTAATCCCAAACTCCTAATTTATCTCTGCCCTTACTGGCCATCTTTTAAATTTATTGTTGAATTTGATTTGCTAAAATTTGTTTTAGAATTACTGCATCTGTGTATCTGTTGACTGGTAGCAACAGACACTTCTCCTGGACCTTTGTGAGTCCTAGGCACTGTTACCTCTGATCCTTCTGGGAGTTTCTTTCCCCAGGCTTGCATCCTTTCTTCACACTAATGCACTGATCAGTTGTCAGCTGACATTTGAGGGGACCCTCTGCAGATCTCTGGAATTCTCTCTCTGTGCAGCTCTCTCCTCTCCAGCGTGCTGCCAGTAAATTCTAGCTGCCATGGTTTCCCTGGACCCTCATCTTTATCCCCTCAACTCAGGGAGGCTTCCGGCCGCCTGGGTTCCCTCCTCCTGCGCTGTGGTCTGGAAATGCTTTCAAGGTAGTGGCTCACCTGTCTCTTGGGAATCACTGTGCTTTGTTGTCTGATACCCACTGTCTTGAAAACTGTTCTCTTCGTATATTTTGTCTATTTCGCTGGTTCCAGGTGGGAGAGTATTTGGTCTCTCTTACTCCATCTTGGTTGGAAGTAGAAGTCACTTACTTGGGTTTTACATCATGGTTTCTTGTATCATTTAGTTTACTTTTTAGTTGGGGTATTGCTGTAGCCAGGCTGTCTGACCTTGTTTATGTGAGTGCAAGTTCTGTTCATCCAGAGTTCCCTTCCTTTGTTTCACGTTTATAACACCTTGTCTTAACTCCTGTCACTGTTTTTGGGTTTTTTTTGCTTTTTAAAGAATTGTTTCTCTTTCCTATTTGACTATAGTCTCCTTGTGGAGTATGGCTGAGTTTTATTTACATCGAGCGCTGATAGTAAATGTTTGTTTATATAATAAATGAATGAGAATGAAATTTTCCATTTCCATAAGAATATATAGGCTGTTTCTCCCCTCCCCCTCAAAGAGGTAGATCAAAAAATAATGTGTTCTGTTTAAAGGTTGTAGCTCTATTTAAAATTTAGCTTACTTTGAATTTTGAGTGTGTGTTCGAGTGTACATGCATGCAATAATGATGGGGTGCTTGGTGTTTTAACATTGGTAAAGGGATGGCTCATTGGGAGTTAAATTGCCCCCCAAATAATTCATGGTGTTCTATAAATTTCTCTCCAGGCAATACAGGTCTGGGATCATATGGTCCTTAACTTTGCTTTTTAATGGAAGTTTACTAAACAAGTGACATTATACGTTATAGCTATTTTAAATAATCTGTGCTGTTTAGTTCTTTTTTCACTTTTATTGCTAAATGGGATAGAGGAAGAATTGCTCAAATACGTGATTAATAGGAAGTCTCCATGGGAATTTTCTGTTTTTAAGGGGTGCCTAGTGAGTTTGAGGGAAGAACAGTACTAGAGAAAAAATTTAGTAGAGGGATTATGTCTATGAATAATTATTTTAGAAAGAAAATGTATGTCTCAGAAATAGTCTCATTAGAATTTTTTAAAAATAAATTTATTTTATTTATTTATTTTTGGCTGTGTTGGGTCTTCGTTGCTGCATGTGGGCTGTCTCTAGTTGCGGCGAGCGGGGGCTACTCTTCGTTGTGGTGAGCAGGCTTCTTATTGCGGTGGCTTCTCTTGTTGTGGAGCACCGCCTCTAGGTGCACGGGCTTCAGTAGTTGGAGCAGGAGGACTCAGTAGTTGTGGCACACGGGCTTAGTTGCTCTGCGGCATGTGAGATCTTCCCAGACCAGGGCTCGAACCCGTGTCCCCTGCATTGGCAGACGGATTCTTAACTACTGCGCCACCAGGGAAGTCCCTCATTAGAAATTTTTGATTTCCAATTACTTGCAAGTTACTAATTTGGGGAGGTGAATTTACTCATTATTATTACCATGTACTTTACTCAATTCTCTGTGATTTGTGCTTATAGCTATTGCAGAATGTAAACTGAATGCAGACTGGATTTTTAATCTAGTTTAGCAATTTGGAAACTTACGTCCCACTGTAATGGAATTAGCTGTGTAGCGCCAAAGAATTTTTTGATTCTCAAGTTTTTGTGTTGTTTACTTTTGCTTTATTTGAAAGAGATTCTGGGATGTGGCCAGAGACCACTGGGAATTGCTTGTAACTATTTTAGAACTACACGCGATGTGGTTGAACGTGGAAGTGAGGGCGCATATGTTGTACTCATTCCTAGAGTTTTGCTGGGCTTGGAAATGGTATTTCTTTAACTGATTTTTATGACCCCATTTGTAAAGAGGTAGCCACTATTGTGAAGACTGTGGGATTATGGGGGTTTTGCATCTAGAACAACGTGAATGAAAGTTTCTATAGTGTTTTCCTTGACTAATTTTGGTTTTCCATTTGGTTTAGATTTACTTTCTGGAAAGAATACTCCCCCCGCCCAATCTGATCTTTTTCTTGACTTTTTTCAGCTGTTGGGGTTACCTGAATGGGCTAACGTAAGAGATATTTTATGGAAGGGAAGGGGATTGAGGAGTGGATAGGAGGTAACCCTAGAGGACAAAAGAAAACATGATGTAGGAAGAATTTTGGAAGAGGGCAAAGAAGTAAAAAAGAGAGGTGAAGGTGTGTGTGTTCATCAGAACTATTGATGACGTTAGCCAGGCTTAGGAATGGATTCTAGAGCCCTGAAGTAATCCTTTTCTGTCTCTAGTCTTACCTGAGAATCTTGGTTATGCCTCAAAGCAATGGATAGATGTAGATGACATCTTTTTTTTTTAAATAAGTCTTGTGCCATTGATAATATTTCTTTTTTAAAAAAGCTTATTGAAGTATAGTTGATTTACAATGTCTTAATTTCTGCTATACTGCAAAGTGATTCAGTTATACATACATATATAAATTCTTTTTCACATTCTTTCCCATTACACTTTATCACAGGATATTGAATTTAGTTCCCTGTGCTACACAGTAGGACCTTGTTGTTTTTGACTGCTCTTTAATGCTGACGACCCCATAAAGACTAAGCCCTGTAGAATGGAAGCTATTGAATACTTGAGGTTAAGACTGTGTCACCATCTCCCAGTTTCCACAATGCCTTGCACATAATAATATTAATAAATGTTTACTGAATAAATAAATGTCCCTTAGCCTTGAAATTTCACTCAAACCTCATGATTTTTTAAATAAACAGAGTAACCTGATTACTGAGGTAAGCAGTTTGGGTGGCTTTGAAATGTCTTAGTACTTTGGGTTTGGTTTAGAATGAGGATGTTGTCGTGTCGTAAAGGCGAAGAGAAGAGAGATTATGAAGAACTGACAGCAAGACAAGGAAAGCCAGGAGAAGGAGATGGGGATTTGGGTTTTGTGTCACTGCCAAGTGCCTGTGTATTTCTTGTTGTCATGATTAGGATTGCTCTGCTTTAAGAGGAAGAAGATATTTTCCTTTCCTTTTTTTGGTCACAACACAATGCATTGTGTAGCTGCTGGACACTGGCCCTGGACACTGTCCTGCCCATTCTAGAAGAACCTGGGACGAGGATATGCAATGATTCGGTTGTTTCTCTGAGCCTCAGATGTGGTAGGTGGTGCACGTAGGGCCCTCAGGAATTCTCAGGGCTTGGTGGAATGATTCTGGATGTGGATCCTAGAATCCCCAGCCATGTCAGTGGGAAACAAGATTGGCAGGCCTGCCCTCCTGGGGTCATGGTACGACCATGGCCTTCAACTCCTGGGCTGTGCAGATTTTAATACACTGATGTGTGTCATTGCTTAATGGGACGAGAGATTGTTTAGCTTAATGATGTGACTAAATATTTTATCTCTCTAATACTCTTATTTTTCTTATTAAAAGGAAACCACATGAGCACAGGGACTTTTGTCTGTTTTATTCACTTCGTTTCCTCAATACCTAGAGCGATACTTGGAACAGAGTATGCACTCAATAGATGCTAGTTGAATTTGTAGACTGCGTAACTACAATAAATGGGGATCAGGTGAGGGAGGGGGAGGGCGAGGAGGACTGAATACACTTGTCCTTGAACGGATTTCTGTCTGTTTGAGATTTTTTTTCTCTGAGGCAACTTAAGAGATTCTTCAGTGCTTGCCGTGTCCCAGTGGAACAAAGCAGGACCCTATGGTCCTTACCCCGTGGCCTCCACCTGCCCTTTGTCTGTGGAAAAACTTTAGCCAAAGAATAAGTTTAATCAGAGAAGTGAGAAAATGCAGAAGCAAAGAAAAACAGGACAAAACAATAATGGTTTAGTCAGTAAGCAAAGAGAAGGACCTTTAATTCCTTCTCAAGGGCTATAGATAATATTCTGAGCCATATCCCGTGAGCTGTCTTGTAGAGACTGAAACCTTGACCAGGTGGAAGAAATTAACTGCATGATGACCAGGCTAGCCATGACGTAAGCTGCCACAATTCCGAGAACTGGCCTTAAGGAAATGGGAACAAACCGACCCCGGAACTAAAGACTAAGTAAGTGTACTTAAAACAATCAAGATGACGCTGGTCAGACCACCGATGACCAATTTTAAGATGACTGTCAGAGCTGACTATGCTGTTTCTGTATGTAGCCCCCTCCCTCTGTTTATAAAAGCTCTTGCCCAGGGCTTCCCTGGTGACGCAGTGGTTGAGAGTCCGCCTGCCGATGCAGGGGACACGGGTTCGTGCCCCGGTCCGGGAAGATCCCACATGCCGCGGAGCGGCTGGGCCCGTGAGCCATGGCCACTGAGCCTGCGCATCCGGAGCCTGTGCCGCGCAGAGGGAGAGGCCACAACAGTGAGAGGCCCACGTACTGCAAAAAAAAAAAAAAAAAAAAAAAAAGCTCTTGCCCACTGATTGTCAGTGGGGGGAGTCAGCCTTTGGACAGGAGTCCACCCTCCTTCACAGTTGCCGGCATCCCAAGTAAAGCAAACTTTACTTTCCACCAACCTTGCCTCTTTATTGGCTTTTGAGTGGCGAGTAGCCAGACCCCACTTTTCTTACACCAGCACAGCGGCCAGGTGCCGAGTGGACCGATGGGGGAGACCCAGCCTTGCCCTTGAGGAGGTCTTACTCAAGCCAGAGGGAGATGGTGGGGAATAAACCATCTCCATCTCTTATGGAATAAACCATAAGCCACTTGGAGTGCTGCTGTGGGGTCTGCTTGAATGCTGGGGGAATCCTGGTCAGATCTCCAAGGTCAGGGAGGCCTCCCAGAGGAGGGGACATGTGAGCTGAGTGTTGACACCTTCATGGGATGGCAGAGAAAGAAACCAGGGGGAGTTCCTCTACCCAGGGGTCACGCCAGAGCATTGGCACCAAGGTGTGAAGTCTTGGCCCCATCAGGGATCTGCATATCGTTATGTGTGCTTGGAGCTCTGGGGGGTCTGTGAGGGGCGGTCCAGGCATGGAACAGGGCATCAGCAGAAGCCAGATGAAGAAGGAGCTTGGGTGTCATGCTTGGGAGTTTGGATTTCCATCTGGAAGTAACTGAAGGTTTATTTTCATTTTTAAAACCATTTTAAGTAGAAAATTTCAAACATGTATAAAGGTAGAAAGTATAGTACATGACATCCACAAACTCAACCTCTAGATTCTATAATTTTTCCATATTTGGTCCATCCACCTTCTATATATTGTTTGTACATCCATCCATCCAGGAGTTTAAATAGGGATGTGATTTGTGTTTAAGAGGGCTCATCTGTGAGGGGCGGTCCAGGCATGGAGCAGGACATCAGCAGAAGCCAAATGAAGAAGGAGCTTGGGTGTCATGCTTAGGAGTTTGGATTTCCATCTGGAAGTAACTGAAGGTTTATTTTCATTTTTAAAACCATTTTAAGTAGAAAATTTCAAACATGTATAAAGGTAGAAAGTATAGTACATGACATCCACAAACTCAACCTCTAGATTCTATAATTTTTCCATATTTGGTCCATCCACCTTCTATATATTGTTTGTACATCCATCCATCCAGGAGTTTAAATAGGGATGTGATTTGTGTTTAAGAGGGCTCCTTTGAGAGGACCGTGGAGGATGAAATAGTGAAGGAAGGGAACAAAGGTTGGGAAAACTCATTGAGATTCTGTTGAAATTGTTGTGGTGAGAGCTGATGGTGGCCTGAACTAAAATTTGATAACACTAGGTGGAACGACATTGAATGTTATGACGTAGCCTTTGAAGTCATGTCCCATCACTTTCTATACATTCTAGTCATCAAGACAGTCACAACTTCGAGGAGGGAAGATAGTCTTCACCTCTTGATGGGGAGTGGCAAGGTTCTAGAAGTTCACGTGGGTCTGGAAATACTGCTGTTGACCATTTTTGGAAAATGCAGTTTGTCCAAGGGCTGAAATGACAGAATTTGTAGTTGGATGTGGGGAAGGAGGAAGGGCAAGGAGTCTGAGATGACACCTAGACCTCTAGGGTGAGGGGGCATCATTCATAGAAAGGCAATAGGGACAGGATTCATTCACAGAAAGGACAGAGGGACAGCCCCCCCCCAGGAAAGGGGAGATGATGAGGAAGGAATTTGGGCTTGGGTCCCATTGATTTGTCAGTAAATCCTGCATCAGAATAGCTTTGTAAACTGCAAAGCCACAGGTGTGGCGTTGTTCTAGGAACGGTGAACTGAGCTAGCTTCCCAGTAGTTTTCTGATAGCTTTGAGCTGAGTTGGGTTTCCTGGCCTCCTTGCCTGTTGCGAATGCTGTGACCCTCAGCGTTTGCTTCCTTCAGTGGAGTTAGAGCAGCCAGTCAGGACCCAGCACCTACTGAATTCATGCAACAGGCATTTACTGAGCACCTGTGGTATGATGGGACCAAAAGAATTCAAGTGTAATGACCAACATCGCTTTAAAAAACTTTATCTAGGGCTTCCCTGGTGGCGCAGTGGTTGAGAGTCCGCCTGCCGATGCAGGGGACGCGGGTTCGTGCTCCGGTCTGGGAGGATCCCACATGCCGCGGAGCAGCTGGGTCCGTGAGCCATGGCCGCTGAGCCTGCGCGTCCGGAGCCTGTGCTCCGCAACGGGAGAGGCCACAGCGGGTGAGAGGCCTGCGTAACGCAAAACAAAACAAAACAAACAACTTTATGTATAGGAGTGATGGTGCCTGGGGCTACATGCTCTCATCACTAAGCTCCGAGGATACAGACTTCCCAGCAGGAGCAGATGTAAAATACGCCTGCTGGGCTCTTCTTGCCTCTGGGTTCCCCATTGGGTGCACTGCTGCTGGTGTCTGTTTTGGAGCACGTACATTTCTATTCAAGAGGAGCTACTGTCCTCACATGGTATGGGACATTTAGAGACATTGGGTTTTCTCGGTTCCCATATTAAACTCAGCGTCAACAAGGTTACATCCCCTCCCTTGTCCCTGGGGCAGAAGGCAGAGCCAGTGCCCAGATGACCCTGACCTGTCTCCATTCATCCAGTGTTCCAGAAAGCCTGCTTCCCTGGGAACACTGCACCCCACTCCTCACTCATGGCCTCCTACATCTGGAATCTGATTTAGTGTCATCCTTCCTGGGTGGTTCTGATACTGTTTATTCTGAAAACCTTGACTTAAAGTCTGCTTCCCTGTAGCTTGTACATAAACGACTATATTTCAAGTTAGAGATTACTGAAATGCTAAAAGAGTTCCATTAAAGGAGGGGGCCTTTCTGCCCGGGGAGACGAGGGAAGTACCTGTGAGCCGTACTTTGAAAGTCAGAGTTGAATATACAGAGATGATGGAGATGATGAAAAAAGCATTCCAGTTAGAGTACCAGCTTGAAAAAAAAGCAGGGAACAGGACAGAGGGGTGTTTTATTCTAAATGATTCTTATCAGCAAGCTACTTAAATGAGCATGTGTATAGTTTGTGTGAGGTTATTTACCTTTATGTCTTGAAATTCTTGTTGATATTATTGCATCCTGCCTATATGAAGACATTTGTTTTTATCAAGAAACCTGAGTAGATCCACTCAACTGAATCTAGATGATAGGTTATGTGAATAGAATCATCAAATTGGGAACATTTTGCCGGAACATTTTTGGTCAAAAGTTTTGAGGTGTTTTGGAAAGAGTTGTAGCATTTTAAAATCAATACTAGGGGCTTCCCTGGTGGCGCAGTGGTTGAGAGTCCGCCTGCCGATGTGGGGGACGCGGGTTCGTGCCCCAGTCCGGGAAGATCCCACGTGTCGCGGAGCGGCTGGGCCCGTGAGCCATGGCCGCTGAGCCTGCGCGTCCGGAGCCTTAAAAAAAAAAATCAATACTAAAGTTTGATATAGAATGTCTATTTATTTCTGTTAAAATTAAGAAAAATAAACCAGCAGGGTAAAGCTTGCTTGCGTGAAGATTTAAGTAATCTAAACTGTGTAATTTTCCAGTAGCCCTCTGTTTTTAATTCAGAGACCACAGCATGCATGTCATTTCCAGTGATGTTCATGCCTTTCTGTAGATTTGTATTGACCATCTGCAGTAACTCAGACTGAAGAACTTCCTTTAGCATTTCTTATACCGCAGGTCTGCTTGTGCTAAATTCTCTGACTTTATTTGAAAATGCCTTTATTTCATTTTCATTTTTGAAGGATGGTTTTCCTGCGTATTGAGTTCTGGGTTGACAGTTTTTTGGTTCAGTATATTGAAGGTACTGTTCCACCGTCTTGTATTCTCCATGGTCTCTGATGAGAAGTCCACCGTTTGGATTATTTTTTGTTGTCGTTTTCATTGTCATTCATATTATTGTTCCCAGGTATGTAACATGTCATTTTTCTCCAGCTGTTCTCAAGATTTTAACTTTATATTTCAGCAGTTTGGTTACATGCATTTTTCTTCATCCTACTTATGTTTTGTTGAGTTTTGTGAATCTGTTTGTCTTTCACTAAATTTGGAAGTTTTACGCTTATTTCTTCAAAAAATTTCTCTGCCCCAGTATCTGTTTCCTCTGCTTCTGCTACTCCAGATACAAGTTGAACTGATTGATATTGTCACACAGGTTTCGGAGGCTCTGTTCATTTTTCTTCAATTTGTTTTTCTGTTCTTCAGATTGGATAGTTTCTGTTGATCTATCTGCTCTCTGATTCATCTGCTATCTCTAATGTGCTGTTAATACCATTCCAATTATTGTTAACAGTTGTTAATTCTATTTCTAGAATTCGCATTTGGTTCTGTTTGCACAGTATCTAATTTTCTGAGACCCCCCCATCTGTTTATTAATTGTGTATATATTTTCATTTACAAATTCTTGAACATATGTACAATAGCTGCTTTAAATCCGTGTTTGGAATTTGAACATCTGGGTCATCTTTGGGTTGATTTGAAAATTATTTTTTCTCTAAGATGGGTTATATTTTCCTCTTTCTTGCATGTCTAGTGATTTTTTTAATCAATTCCTAGACATTATGAAATATATGTTACAGAGACTCTGGATCCTGTTCTATTCCTTTCAACAGTATTTTTGTTCTAACAGTTAACTTGGCTGGTTTCTAAGTCCAATCTCAGTCCCTTGTGCTAGGCAGCAACTGGCATCTCTGCTTATTTCTCAGTTTCCAGCTGCTGCTTTTTCACACCACTGCCTGAGGTCTCTCACCTCCATGTGTAGTTTAGAAGTCAGCCAGGAATCTGGGTGAATTTGTACACAGATTTTCTGAACTCACCTCAACTGTAGTTGCCTCCCTCCCAGGATTTTACCTCTAACTTTCTAGCTACTCTTC
The DNA here is from genome assembly GCF_003031525.2 of Neophocaena asiaeorientalis asiaeorientalis. Classification (NCBI taxonomy): domain Eukaryota; kingdom Metazoa; phylum Chordata; class Mammalia; order Artiodactyla; family Phocoenidae; genus Neophocaena; species Neophocaena asiaeorientalis. The sequence goes on from NW_020175079.1 coordinate 2,375,841, forward strand.
TAGCAGTCCGAGTTTTCCTCTGATACTTAAAGCCAGTTAAGGCTGTGGCTTTCTGCCACCCCTAGATACATGCAAATTGGAGATTGTCTTCAGGCAAAAGCCTGCTGCAAAGTCACAAATCTCACCTTATGCAGTTGTCTTTCAAAGGTAGACTCCTGTCTGTTTTCTGCCTGCTTTTGGTGCCTCTCCACCTTTAAATATGATTTTTTAAAAAAATTACATTTTGTCTAGATTTGATCATTGTTACCTGCGAAGAGTTAGTCTGTACAAACTATCCGGACATACTGGAAGCCAGAGTCAACAACTGGATCTTCTTTACAGGTTTATTGAGGTATGATTGATGTCTAATACACAGTACATATTTGAAATATACAACTTGATAAATTTTAATATATGTTTACACTTTTCAAACCATCACTACAATCAAGATAACAGTGAGTTTTTGACTTTTATTAAGACGTCATAGGAAGATGAGTGGTAGGAAATAAGGCTCTTCTATGCTTTATGTTTTACAGATTGCTTTCAAATGCAGTATCTCATTTTGATCTTCACAGTACCTCTGAGTTATAGACGGAATGTTTGTCTTCCCCTCCATCCACCCCCAAATCATAGATTGAGATCCTAACTCCCGATGTGATAGCATTAGGAGATGGGGCCTTTGGGAGGTGAGTAGGTCATGAGGGTGGAGCCCTTATGAATAGGATTAGTGCCTGTATAAGAAGAGACAGGAGAGCTTGCTTTCTTTTTCTGCTCTCCACCGTGTCAGGATATAACAAGGTGGCCATCTGCAAACCAGGAGGGGGCATTCACCACGTACAGGATCTGCTGGTATCTTGGACTTCCCAGCCTCCAGGACTGTGAGAAATAAATATTTGTTGTTTAAGCCATCCAGTCTATGGTAAATTGTCCCTGAACTAAGATGCTTTGTGGATGTCCAGTGGGTTTTTGTTTTTGTTTTTGTTTGTTTGTTTTCCGTGGTACGCGGGCCTCTCACTGCTGTGGCCTCTCCCATTGCGGAGCACAGGCTCTGGACGTGCAGGCTCAGCGGCCATGGTGCACGGGCCCAGCCGCTCCGCGGCATGTGGGCTCTTCCCGGACCGGGGCACGAACCCGTGTCCCCTGCATCGGCAGGCGGACTCTGAACCACTGCACCACCAGGGAAGCCCTGTCCAGTGGTTTTTAATGTCACCCTTCTGTGGGTGAAAAACTGAGGTGGCTGGGTTCAGAGGCTTGCCCTTTTCATGATACCCGCCGTGCTTTCTTACACCACTGTCCACCTGAGGAGATACATACATTGTGGTCCTACCTTCAGGAGTTTGATTTTATTTCGAGTGGGGAGAGAAAACTTCTCAGAGCAGGGACAGGTATGTTTGGGGTGGAGAATTTGGAGACCAGGAAAGCCAAGAGGAGGCGTTTGGAGCAGATGTGGAGTGCAGTGGGGAGCACCGCAGTGTTTGAGTGGAGGGTTTTGTGACAGGCAGGGCAGCTGTGTGCACGAGGAAGGAAGGGGCTCAAGGAAGAGCAAAGAGACCAGTCGAGGCAGGTGCAGTCAGCCCCGTGTGATGTGATGAGCATGGTTGTTGTGGAAATGAAAAGGAAAATGGGTATTAGGGTCTTTCCAAAGGAAGAACTGCAAAGAAGTAGGATACTGGATGTAAGAGAAGAAAAGTAGAAGAGTCAAGGGTAGCTTCTTTATTAATTCCTGACACCTGTGTTTTTTCACTGTACCTGACATAAATGCCTGTTGTATGTGAGTTGAAATAAATTGAATGGCAATGGGAATAAGGGTGAGGGGGTGAAGCTTGCTTCCAAACCACTAAATCAACACTTCCCTAACTGGCAGGTGCTTCAGGATCACCACCTGAGTTTCTGATTCCCTAGCTCTGGAGTGGCCCCTCCCCGCTAATTTACATTTCTAACAGGTCTTGCCGATGCTGCTGGCCCTTTGAGAACCAACTGCTCAAAGTCAAGAGAACCTGTATGAATTCTGCCGTCTGCCTTTTCTGCTTCGGGGCTGACTGTATATGAATGTGTTCCTCTGTCTTGTCAACGGGAGTCGGCAGTCAGAGAGGTGACTTTGGGATCGTTAATCACGATTTAACATTTGTAAGAAGTCTACTTTATGACTTCACTTGAGCTCCGGAGCCTTGTTTCTGGAGCCTCTTGGGTAACGTTTGGAGAGCTCTGCATGTTCTACATGCGCAGATTCTTCATGAGCAAACAAGGCAGCTTCCCAAATGGTACAGCAGCGCCCGTGTCCTGGGCAGGGCAGAGGTGGCTGTTCCGCCAGCAGATTGGGAGGTTCTGGAATCACGTGGTGCTCATTAGCTCATCTGCAGAATCTTCGCCTATCATGGGGAGGGTGTCCTGACATCTCCCCAATTTGTTGGGTATCTTCTTGGGTTTCCGTTTGGATTGCACAGAGAACTACGTTTCTGTTAATGAACCAGTTAAGCTTTCAGGCTCTGCAAGCTGGGTCTTTGGACGCAGAGGGTAATTAATTGTTCCTTAGAACAAACCATGTGCATTTCATGCCAGGGCTGTTGGGGCACTGTGGACCTTGCAGAATTCTGTGACTCTTCTATGATTTTAAGACCTAGATGTGCAGAGCGAGGGGGTTCAGCTTTTTTTCCATTTAGTGTCAGATTATGGCAGGAGCTGTTCCTGAGCAATGACAGTGTCATTTCTCCAGGAACTAAGCCTGAGCACTTGACTGCACAGCTACTCTCTGGCTGGACATTTAACCATTTCACCCATCTGGTCCAGGGCAGCTGATGGCTTTGCTGTCCCCATGCACTTCTTCCCAGTGCAGCTCTTGAAGAGAGGAGGAATCACCCTGAGCAAACACCACTGGCCGGACCCCGCCTGCTATCCAGACGTTGAAGCTTCTCCAATTCTTAACTTCTCTGCCCGGAACGCATGTATTCTACAAAGGCCCCCAGGCCCACGTTTTGGAGATCCAGGGACCTCACAGGGTTATTGAATTCCTCCCAAAGAGTTTTCCCTGTAGTGGTTTCTCAAGGAGTTTCCCCTGTAATGGTTTCTCCAGGTGAGAGTTGATTCTGGGTATGACCAAGACCCTGATGTATGACCCCTTCAAGAACTCATCTCAGAGCCACCTCCCCCGCCCCATGGCCAGAGTCTAGTGTCTGCAGCTGCTTGTCTTTAAAAGCCAACAAAGAAGTGACAGCAACGATCACACCTTCACTAAGGACGGCCACACAGTGTGTAATGGGCTGAATTGTGTTGTGTCCCCCACCCCCCCGCCAAAGTCATAAGTTTGGTCCTAACCCCTAGAACCTCAGAATGTAATCATATTTGGAGGTAAGGTCTTTAATGAGATAATTGAATTAAAAAGGGGTCTTTCTTTGGCAGTGGGCCCTAGTCCAATGTGACTCGAGTCCTTATAATAAAGAGGAAATGTAGACACAGAGGGAAGACCATGTGAGGACACAGTGAGAAGGTGACCATCTACAAGCCATGGAGAGGGGCCTCAGAAGAAACCAACCCTGCCCACACCTTGATCTGAGATTTCTAGCCTCCAGCCTGTGAGAAAATAAATGCAGCTGTGGTTGTTTAAGCCACTGAGTCTATGGTACTTTGTTAGGCAGCCCTAGCAAGCTAATACACAGTGTTGGGAATTTCCTGGTGGTCCAGTGGTTAGGACTCCGCACTTCCACTGCAGGGGGCACGGGTTCGATCCCTGGTTGGGGAACTAAGATTTTACATGCCACGTGGCCAAAACAAAACAAACATAAAACACAATGTCATGCCATTGAAGTAACCCAGATTTTTTTTTTTTTTTTTTTTTTTTTTTGGGGTCAGGGAAGCCAAATAACCCAGATCTTTTAGATGATTTATCTCCTTTCTTAGCTTGGGTGCCATGGCCCATCTGCACCATCTTCCCAGCTCTGTCCCTTAGGCCTATGTAGAAAGCTATAATCACACACAGCCTCTGCGGGTTGCTGTCTCCACTGACACACTTTACCTCAGGTAAACCCTCTCCACCTTCAGCTCAGCCATCTAAGATACTAACCCTCTTGGGATAGGTTCTGCTGGGTTAGAGAATGCCCCCTCTGACTAAATTTGCTGACTGCCTGGCCTAGCTGTCAGTCTTCCCTTTCCTTTCTCAGGATAGAAAACAGCTGGTTAATTTAAAGAGGCCAATCACTTACCTTCTTGGCTTTAGTGTATGGCCGGTATTTAATATTAAAGACCCATTTTACGTTATTCTATGTGTAGCGATACCTACAAATGCTGAGCCAGCGCCATTACCTGGAACTCTAAATTGACTCCTATTGCAGTGCTAAAAATTGCATGGGAAATGATGGAGGGAGTTTAGGGCAGTTTAGGGCTAAACCTGGAATCGGCCAGCTACACCAACTGTGGGACCAGGTGATGGGCGTTATCTAATTTTCTAAAACTCAGCTTCCATGTCTTCAAAATGGGGGTAATAATTAGTCAGTCATAGGGCCGTTGTGTATCTCTGTACTTAGAGATAGAATATATGAAGCACAGGCTCTACCAGAGTGAACACTCAGGAAAAGTTAGTTAGCTGTTGGGATTATTACTTTTGTGGTAAAGACCTCCAAGCTAATTCAAGTTTCCTATGTGACCTCTGAATCAACAGAGATATATAAAATAATGGTGGTTATAATCTTTGTGTTAAGTATCAGTTACTCTATTTAGCATCTCCAAAAATGGTAATCCATGTAATTAGATATGTAACTTTTTTTTTTTGGCTTATAAACAAGAGGAATTTATTCCTCACAGTTCTGGAGGCTGGAAGTGCAAGCTCATGGTGCCGGCAGATTTGGTGTCTGGTGAGAACCCGCTTCCTGTAACATGGTTTTGAACAAAGAGAATTCTGCTTTTTTGTGGGCCTTTAATTTCCTTTTTTTTTTTGGCAGCTGGGCACAGCATGTGGGATCTTAGTTCCCTGACTAGGGATCAAACCCATGCCCCCTGCATTGGGAGCACAGAATCTTAACCACTGGACCGCCAGGGATGTTCCCTGGTTAATTTCCTTTTGTTATGTAAAACCAGAAGCTAAAGTTGCATCTCTTGCTAATTTTCCCTTCTGCTCTCCAAGAGGAGGGAGCACTTGTCTATTTGGGTTAGAATGTAGGACCCAGATGGGGCCATGTTCACGGTGGACTGGCTGTGGCTGGCAAAACCTTGTGCATCAGAGTGTGGCCTCTTTTGCTTTCTCCCATCTATGCTACAACCCTCAGCTGAGCTGGGCCCCGCCTCCTGGGGCAGGTCCAACTATCTTGCTGTCTTTGCTCTTCTCCTGTGGGAGCTCCATGGCTTTCATATTTTAAGTACAGAGTATAAGAGCTCGCATTTTGGGTTTGGGGCTTAGCAGGTGGGAGGGGCTCCTAGAGCTTGATCCTAAGACTCCTGTAACCAACCAGATTTCACTTCACATTTGCCATTGCCTTTGGGCTGCTGATCAACCTTGGGAGCATGATGGAAAGGAGGGGTGATTAGCCTAAGAGCATCAAAACTCCAAACTCAGTTCCCTGATGAACTTACAGCTGCGATTTCCCTAACCAGTTCCAGAATGAAAGTGGGATTTGAGCCTATACAAACTAACTCAGCTACCTGGTCCTGTAAGTCAAGACCAACACTATAATGGGAAAATAAGTATTTTCCCCGAGGCAAGAAGCAAGAAAGGCTGGGCTTGTTGCAGCCTGCAACTCCTTCCCTCAGAATGGAGCCTGTGTTTCTCTTATTTTCTCTTTTTCTCCCCAAAGGTGAAACACCCAGGCAGAGACAGCTGTCCCCAACTCTGCTCCCCAGATCCCTTTCCTGTTTTCTCTGGATTTTGTATTTAAAAGCAAATCTTAAATCTCTGACAAATGGACCCAGCCACAGGGTGAGAAGACATTAACTGCAAAAAAGGGACAACATCTCCAAGTTAGTGGATACCTTAAGATGATTAATTCAACAAGAAAATCTGGGATAAAGACATGGTGAAACTTGTGAGGGACAAGTAGAAATCTCTCCCGAGTTACGTTCACTTTTGTCTGCTTTGTCTATTTAGATCATTGTTGTTAGTTTTGCTCGGGGGTTTTGTTTTTAAAGAAGCCACAAAAATACTTTCCTGCTATTATTTTTTTCCTCCTGTCCATTTTCTTTGTTCTTTTGAGAGTATAGTTTGTGCTTAAAAGTCGGGAGATGCTGTCCTGCATGTAGGTTGCCATTGTGCCGGGACAGTGCTGCCTGTTGAGACCCAAGTCACTTTACATGTTGAAATGTCTGCAGCAAAGCTTTGGACACGTCACTGGGTCACTGGACGCAAGTGTATGTTACAAGAAATGGGCCCAGGGGAGAGTGAGTATGCAGGGAAGGGCTTTTCTGGAGGGGAAGTCCAGTTTAAACGTAAAATACACCTTGGTATATCAAGCACGTGTGTTTTGATTCATGCCCCACAGCTCTTAAAGAAGGTAAAACAAGGTTTTGAAACAAGGAAGTGAGGAAGGCTGTACAAAAGGGTTTGATGCGCCTTTGGAAGACAGCCTTTCTCATGGTCCTTCACTCAAGTTGTTTCTGCCAAGAGGGGCGAGGGGGTGGCATGCCTGATGTGTAGGTGCCAGAGGGGTCAGGGAGAACTGAGGACTGGCTGGTCTGCAGTCTCAGTTCCTGGAAAGGATGGGCAATTGGAGAGAGGGAGGCAGGAATGGTCTTGGCCATGAGAGCTGACTAGTCGGTGTGGGCCAGTGGTTAGTGCAGGCAGAAAGCAAGGATGCAGGTCATTGATGATGCTGTGGTCATGCTCTGAGGACGCTGCCCAAATGATGTCATGGGTGGGAGGTTGGGAGAAGGGTTGGCCTGTCCTTATCCCTGCCTCAAGCAGAGCATATTTACTTTGAACTTTTATATATTGGGCATGTCCCGTAGGACTGTTTGAACAAAGACCGTAGATGAAATAAGGTTAAAAACCACTTCTTCTGAGGGATCCCGAGAGGCCTGAGGCTTGGTCATTAGGAACAGCTGGTCATTAAGGAAAAGCAGCTGCAGGAGATGAGCTTGAGCTTGAATTTGAAATGTGAAGCTAGTGCACAGAGTCCAAAAGAAAAGAAAGCTAAATTTAGAGCTAAGATCCCACCCTTCTGTTTCTTGGAAAAAAAATTTTTTTTTAGTATTTCTAAATTGGGGTGTAATTTACATATAGAGTGAGATGCACAGATCTTGACTGTACAGATTGATGAGTTTGGATGAACCTCATTCGTGTAAGAAAGTTCTCTTGTACCTCTCCCCAGTTTTCCACATCCACCAGAAACAAGCACGGTTCTGGTATTTTCCACCATAGATTAGTATTCCCTTTTCTAGAATTTCACAGAAATGAAATCAGGAAGTATGTACGCTTTCGTTTCTCTTTTCTCTTCACTCAACATAATGTTTTTGCATTTACCTTTGTTAGGGGTCGGCAAACTTTTTCTTAAAGGAGCAGATAGTAAATATTTCAGGCTTGCCGGTCACAGGGTCTCTGACAATATGCAAATGTTTCAATAAAAACATTTCTGTTCTGTTTCAGTAAAACTTTATTTACAAAAAACAGGTGGCTGGTTTGCAGGTAGAGTTTGCTGACCTCGGATCTGTGTTATTTTGTTTATCAGGAGTCTTGTTCCTTTTTATTTCTGAGAAGTATTCCATGCATGGATATATCACAGTTTATATATTGATTCTTCTGTTGATGGACAGACACCCAGGCCCTTTCCAGTTTGGGAGTATTATAAGTAAAGCTACTGTGAATGTTTTGTGTAGACCTTTCTGTGCCTAAATTTTAATTTCTCTTGTATACCTAGGAGTGGAATTACTGTGTTGTAACTCTAGATGAAAGTGCCAGGTAGTTCTACAAAGTCATTGTACCAAGTTATACTTCTGCCAGCAACATGTGAGAGTTCCAGTTGCTCCTCACCCTTGCCAACATTTGGTGTTGTCAGTCTTTTTCATTTTACCCATTATAGTGGGTGTGGAGTGGTGTCTCATCCTACCCGGACTGCTTCTTGATTAATGAGCTTCAGTCCTAGGCGTTGTCTTTATTGCAAGACACGCCTCTTACTGTTGTCAACCTCCCAGGCATTTAATAGCCTCTCCTTACACAGAACCTGGTAGAATAAGTGGCATGTGTTTACCCAGAGTCTTTGACAGTATGTATTTTGGTCTTTAATCATCAACTACTTTAATTGTCCACATGAATCAGATTTTACACTGATACCCCTTTGCCTTCTTTGCTGTAAAGACTCCACTTCCTTGGCTCAGTTAGTGGAGCAGAGCTGGGAGAAAGAAGGCAACGGTGACATCATTTCTGGTTTCACAAATGCTATGGTCTTTCCTCCTTCAGAGCCTTCAGACCAAGCTGGCTCCCATTTATTGAAACACTCAGTCAATTCCTTCCTGCCATACGGTTGATTTTCCCTGAGGGTGAGGGGGAAGATTGAGAAGAAAGACTCATATACTGCTGGTTATTCTGTTGTGTTTGGATGTGGAGCTTAATTTGTGTTGGAAAATAGCAGTATTCTTATTTCATTGATTTCTTTTTTGCTTCTTTTATAAAAGGAAAGAATGAAAGCTGGGAAATTAGCTACAGAAATAGCAAGTGAATAATAAAATAATGAGTTGTTGGTCCACGTGCAGTTAAAAAAGGAAGAATGTTTTACTTTCTTTTGATGTGAATTGACAAAAAGCCTACTGGCTTCTTGTATCAGTGTGGTGTCTTAAGAGATATAAAGCATTATTGTATCTGCTCCCTTACTAATAAAAATAAACCTGTGAAATGATCAGATATGATGCTCAATTTATAAATGAGGAATCTGAGGATCACAGGGATGTGGTACCTGGCCCAAGGTCACTTAGCTTGGACTGTGGTCCTGGTTGAATAGGGATTTAAAATTGCAAATTTCTTGGTTTGTCTTAAGACACTTAAGAGAATTTTTTAATAGTGACTAATTTTTTTCCCACCTTGGAAAAGGAGATATAGGATCATAAAACAAAAGGTTTTGGATCTTCAAGGTCAAAAGAGTAGGTTTTGGGGAAGAGACCTTTACACAGAGATTCATCCATGTGATGAAAGAGAGCCTGCCTCTGGCATAGGTGCTAACCAGTGGGGACATGAGGTGATGGGGATGACAGTCTGGGCCCTGAGGAACAGTTCTGTCCTCAGTTCTGAGGAACCATCTGTCCCTAGTGAGGTCATTTAATCCCTCTGTACCTCTGTTTCTCATCTGTCAAATGGGTTCTTGGATATGATATGATCTTTCTTGGATATGGATATGATCTTTCTTCCTTCCAGCTCTAAACTTTACTCATTATCTAAAGTAATTTCAGTTTCCCCCATTTTAGTTGCTCCCTTGAATTAAAGAGTGATGTCTTTATCATCCTTAGGTATCAACAACCATCAGTGTCCAATGCTGTCTCAGAGTTGTATGGTCCTATTGGAGTAAAGTTCTTAAGGAATTAAATAGATCAAGAGATGGATAAGAGATGTCCGTTCCTGTGTCTGGAGACACTATAATGGCCTCTGGTCACAGCTTGAGACTGTTACTGAACTTATTATAGCCTTATTACTCATCTGTGATATGGGATGAAAATGCCATCTTCTAATGGATGTGGTCTGGGGTAAATGAAAAGTAAGCGCATAGTAGCCCTCAACAAATACTGTGTGTACATTCTTTCCTGCTGTCCCTTCCAAAGCCAAAACTAGCCAGAATGAGTGTGACGAGCACGTGGGCATTGCTGCAAGAAAGCAAAGGCCTTGAGTTTGTTTCCCATTATCATTTCCTTAATCCAATGAGTTATATTCCTTGCTCTCTGCTGATCTTGACTATACCCTTTAAACTTGGCCCTGTACTGGGGAGACTGAGAGGAAGCCAAAAGACCTTGAACTTCCAGGATTTCCTCTGGGGTGTCTGGACTAGCTAACCCAAGAACTCTAAGAACAAAGAAACTCGTGATAACCATACTCTAGCCTGCGTAGCTTGGGAAGGTAGGTTGATTGGCAGACCACTTTAATCATGGTTTCTGGAGGTGGTCTGGTTGGAAATTATAGTATCAAAGGGATTTTAATGTCTGCATTTCATCCAGAAGGTCTTTGTGTTTTCCATCAAAGAAACGTATTTCTTTTCCTCCCCCCTCTTAAAAAAAAGAAATCTGGGTCAAAACAGAGGGTGGAGTTCCTTCATTTATGTGCTGTCGAGGGGGTTCAGCATCACCTGGAGGTCTGGGTGGGGCCTGAGAATTTGCCTTTCTAAACAGTTCCCATTTGGTGCTGATACCCCTCCCGGTCACACTTCGGAAACCTCTGTGCTGACCTGCAGCTCCTAATGCAGCAGAGTTGACCCTGGCTGAGAAACATCTCTCTCTTCTTCGTCAAGAGTGATTCCTTTAACCTCTTCACTATGCGACATTCACCCTGATTAAATAACTGAGGAGTTTAAGCTTCATTTACCCTGCAATTTTTCTTTGAAAGATCTTACAAATGATCTATTTATTTTTTCAGGGAATGAGTTTTCAAGTCTTTTGTTTGTTCTCCTGTTTGGCTTGTGTTCAGAACACCACTGTTCCTACCAGTGTAACTTTTGTCACCCACCGGTATATTTATTTTTTAATCTAATTTATTTTTATATTATTATTTTTTTGCAGTACGTGGGCCTCTCCCTGTTGTGACCTCTCCCGTTGCGGAGCACAGGCTCCGGACGCGCAGATTTCCTCCACACCCTCTCTAGCATTTATTGTTCGTAGGTATTTTGATGATGGCCATTCTGACTGGTATGAGGTGATACCTCACTGTAGTTTGGATTTGTATTTCTCTAATGATTAGTGATATTGAGCATCCTTTCATGTGTTTGTTGGCAATCTGTGTATCTTCTTTGGAGAAATGTCTGTTTAGGTCTTCTGCCCATTTTTGGATTAGGTTGTT
>NW_020175079.1:2387443-2467534 GCF_003031525.2 Neophocaena asiaeorientalis asiaeorientalis
CGTTTTGTTGCAGTGGTAAATGGGAGTGTTTCCTTAATTTCTCTTTCAGATTTTTCATCATTAGTGTATTGGAATGCAAGAGATTTCTGTGCATTAATTTTGTATACTGCAAGATATTGGTCTGTAGTTTTCTTTCTTTGTGACATCTTTGTCTAGTTTTGGTAGCAGGGTGATGGTGGCCTCGTAGGATTAGTTTGGGCATGTTCCTCCCCCTGCTATATATTGGAAGAGTTTGAGAAGGATAGGTGTTAGCTCTTCTCTAAATGTTTGATAGAATTCGCCTGTGAAGCCATCTGGTCCTGGGCTTTTGTTTGTTAGAAGATATTTAAACACAATCTTAATTTCAGTGCTTGTGATTGCTTATATTTTCTATTTCTTCCTGGTTTAGTCTCAGAAGGTTGTACTTTTCTACGAGTTTGTCCATTTCTTCTAGGTTGTCCATTCTATTGGCATATATTTACGTGTAGTAATCTCTCATGATCCTTTGTATTTCTGCAGTGTCAGTTGTTACTTCTCCTTTTTCATTTCTAATTCTATTGATTTGAGTCTTCTCCCTTTTTTTCTTGATGAGTCTGGCTAATGGTTTATCAATTTTGTTTATCTTCTCAAAGAACCAGCTTTTAGTTTTACTGATCTTTGCTATTGTTTCCTTCACTTCTTTTTCATTTATTTCTGATCTGATGTTTACGATTTCTTTCCTTCTGCTATCTTTGGGGTTTTTTTGTTCTTCTTTCTCTCATTGCTTTAGGTGTAAGGGTAGGTTGTTTAGTTTCTTGTTTCTTGAGGTAGGGTTGTATTGCTATAAACTTCCCTCTTAGAACCACTTCCCTCTTAGAACCACTTTTGCTGCATCCCATAGGTTTTGGGTTGTCGTGTTTTCATTGTCATTTGTTTCTACGTATTTTTTGATTTTCTCTTTGATTTCTTCAGTGATATCTTGGTTATTTAGTAGTGTATTGTTTAGCCTCCATGTATTTGTATTTTTTACAGATTTTTTCCTTTAATTGATATCTAGTCTCAGAGTGTTGTGGTTGGAAAAGATAATTGATATGATTTCAATTTTCTTAAATTTACCAAGGCTTGATTTCTGACCCAAGATATTATCTATCCTGGAGAATGTTCCATGAGCACTTGAGAAGAATGTGTATTCTGTTGTTTTTGGATGGAATATCCTGTAAATATTAATTAAGCCCATCTTGTTTAATGTATCATTTAAAGCTTGTGTTTCCTGATTTATTTTCATTTTGGATGATCTGTCCATGGGTGATAATGGTGTGTTAAAGTCCCCTACTATTATTGTGTTACTTTTGATTTCCCCTTTTATTGCTGTTAGCATTTGCCTTATGTATCGAGGTGCATTTGCCTTATGTATGAAGGTGCTCCTATGTTGGGTGCATAAATGTTTACAATTGTTATATCTTCTTCTTGGATCGATCCCTTGATCATTATGTCGTGTTCTTCCTTGTCTCTTGTAACGTTCTTTATTTTAAAGCCTATTTTATCTGATATGAGAATTGCTACTCCAGGTTTCTTTCGATTTCCATTTCCATAGAATGTCATTTTCCATCTCCTCACTTTCAGTCTGTTTGTATCCCTAAGTCTGAAGTGGGTCTCTTGTAGACAACATATATATGGGTCTTGTTTTTGTATCCATTAAGCCAGTCTTTGTCTCTTGGTTGGAGTATTTAATCCATTTATATTTAAGGTAGTCATCGATATGTATGTTCCTATTAGCATTTTCTTAATTGTTTTGGGTTTGTTATTGTAGGTCTTCTCCTGCCTAGAGAAGTTTTTTAGCGTTTTTTGTAAGGTTGGTTTGGTGGTGCTGAATTCTGTTAGGTGTTGCTTGTCTGTAAAGATTTTAATTTCTCCATCGTATCTGAGTGAGATCCTTGCTGGGTAGAGTAATCTTGGTTGTAGGTTTTTCCCTTTCTTCAGTTTAAATATGTCCTGCCATTCCCTTCTGGCTTGTACAGTTTGTGCTGAAATATCAGCTGTTAACCTTATGGGGATTCCCTTGTATGTTATTTGTTGTTTTTCCTTTGGTGCTTTTAATATTTTTTCTTTGTATTTAATTTTTGATAGTTGATTAATATATGTCTTGGCATGTTTCTCCTCGGATTTACCCTGTATGGGACTCTGTGCACTTCCTGGACTTGACTGTTTCCTTTCCCATAGTAGGAAATTTTCAACTATTATCTCTTCAGATATTTTTTCAGTCCCTTTCTTTTTCTCTTCTTCTTCTGAGACCCCTATAATTCCAATGTTGGTGCATTTAATGTTGTCCCAGAGGTCTCTGAGACTGTCCTCAATTCTTTTCATTCTTTTTTGTTTACTCTGCTCTGCAGTAGTTATTTCCACTATTTTATCTTTCAGGTCACTTATCCGTGTCTGCCTCAGTTATTCTGCTATTGCTTCCTTCTAGAGAATTTTTAATTTCCTTTATTGTGTTGTTCATCATTGTTTGTTTGCTCTTTAGTTCTTCTAGGTCCTTGTTAAACATTTCTTGTATTTTCTCTATTCTATTTCCAAGATTTTGGGTCATCTTTACTGTCATTACTCTGAATTCTTTTTCAGGTAGACTGCCTATTTCCCCTTCATTTGTTTGGTCTGGTGGGTTTTCACCTTGCTCCTTCATCTGCTTTGTGTTTGTCTGTCTTCTCATTTTGCTTAACTTACTGTGTTTGGGGTCTCCTTTTTTGCAGGCTGTAGGTTCGTAGTTCCCATTGATTTTGGTGTCTGTCCCCAGTGGCTAAGGTTGGTTCAGTGGATTGTGCAGGCTTCCTGGTGGAGGGGGCTGGTGCCTGTGTTCTGGTGGATGAGGCTGGCTCTTGTCTTTCTGATCGGCAGGACCATGTCCGGTGGTGTGTTTTGGGGTGTCTGTGAGCTTATATGATTTTAGGCAGCTTCTCTGCTAATGGGTGGGGCTTTGTTTGTGTCTTGCTAGTTGTTTGGCATAGGGTGTCCAGCACGGTAGTTTGCTGGTTGTTGAGTGGAGCTGGGTCTTAGCATTGAGATGGAGATCTCTGGGAGAGCTTTTGTCACTTGATATTACATGGAGCTGGGAGGTCTCTGGACCCACCAGTATATTTAAAATGTTAGAGCAGATCCTTGTAGATAAGGATTCATAATAATCTGTCCATCCATCCATCCATCCATCCATCCATCCATCCACCTATCCAGCCATCCAGCTGTCCAGGCATTTAACCATCTATCCATTCATCCATCCACCTACCTACCTGTCTTTCTCCCTATCCATCTATCTATCCCCCCAACTGTCTACTCACTCAGCCAGCCAGCTCTCCACCAAGACAACTACTCACCCAGCCACCCATCCACCTGCCCAGTCATCCACCCAGCCAGCCACCTAGCCAGCCACACAACCAGCCATCCACCCATCTACCTGTCCACCCACCCATTCATTCAGCCATCTAGCTGTCCAGGCATTTAACCATCTATCCATTCATCTATTCACCTACCTACTTAACTGTCCTCCTATCCATCTGCCCATCCACCTGTCCACCCATCCACCCATCCAGCCTTACATCCAGCCTTCCATCCAGCCACACATCTACCCATCCAGCCAGCCACCCATCCACCCATCCAGCCAGCCACCCATCTACCCATCCAGCCAGCCACCCATCTACCCATCCAGCCAGCCACCCATCCACCCATCCAGCCAGCCACCCATCCACCCATCCAGCCAGCCACCCATCTACCCATCCAGCCATCCACACAGCCAGCCATTCTCCTGCCCAGTCAGCTACCTAGCCAACCATCCACCCATTCACCCACTCAGCCAGCCACCCATCCAGTCATCCACCCATCCACCCATCCACCCATCCACCCATCCAGCCTTCCATCCAGCCACCCATCCAGCCATTCACCTATCCGGCCATCCAGCCATCCACCCAACATCATATGCTGGCAGGCTGTAGAGTTGTAAAGAAAGATAAAACCTTGTGCCTGCTCTCAAGAGGTTGATGTCACTGTAATAGAAACTCCTCTTTCCTGTCTTCGTTAAAGTAAAATGTGCATTTCTTTCTTCTTAGTGAATTGAGGTAATAGTTGAATCCTTTGTATTAATATTGCTGCTTCCCCACAAACATATATTTTCCCAGAAAATGTTTTGAGAAAGCTGTTAATTTCTTGACATAACGGCATAAATGTTTTTAACCCAGTTTGTTGTGTTGAAAAGCAATTCCTTCCAAAGATGCTTTTCGTAGCCTTTTGGTGACAATGACAGAAAGGTTTTCTCTGAATAAGGATGCTACCTTTTAGAACCCTCTGCTATGTTATCAGGTTATCTTGAAATGTCTGTGTCAGCCTAGCCAGTGGCTCTGTGCAGGCTCTTTGTGGAATGTGTTTTCGGAGTGATGGATCACCCCAGCTTAGTCTACCTACGCTGTGTGCTCTTCAGCATTACGAGCACCCCTGTAAATAATTCCAGAACACCTTCTGCGGGACCCTTTGCCCAAGTACCATTTTGGCTTTCACTGTGCTTGTCTGTGGGTGTGAATGCTTTAATGGTTTTTCAAAGCCAGTTCTGAAAAATTTAAAGTGGTGGATTCGCTCTGTGTGTACTTTAATCCTGCAGAAGTGTTTTAAAAATTCATTTTAAACTTTTATTACAATGGCCAAATTATTTTCATCTCTCCTTGTCCTCATTCCATCTTTGTTTAAACACATGGAGCTTTTTACGTGGTGGAAGTCGTTATGGATATACAATTTTTTCGGATTCACATTATTTTGTAAATGTTCTTTCTCGCTCCTACGTGGCTGTCATGACCCTGTAATAGTCCACGGTTTAATATACCTTTATTGCTTTTCCATTTTCTATTGCTGGATTTTAGGTCATTTCTATCTTTTAAAAATAACCAAATGTTGGGGCTTCCCTGGTGGGGCAGTGGTTAAGAATCCACCTGCCAGTGCAGGAGACATAGGTTCGAGCCCTGGTCTGGGAAGATCCCACATGCTGCGGAGCAGCTAAGCCCGTGCGATGCAACTACTGAGCCTGCACTCTAGGGCCCGCGAGCCACAACTACTGAGCCCGTATGCCACAAATACTGAAGCCCGTGCACCTAGAGACTATGCTCTAGGGAAGAACAAGAGAAGCCACCACAATGAGAAGCCTGTGCACCACAATGAAGAGTAGCCCCTGCTTGCCGTAACCAGAGAAAAGCCCGTGTGTAGCAACAAAGACCCAACGCAGCCAATAATAAAATAAATAAAATAAAATAAATTTATATAAAAAAATAACCAAATACTTCTTTCTATTCTTGTCATCTGTAAACGGAAAGGAAAAAAAAAACCCCACAAGCAAACTCTTTTTTTCTTCTTTTTTTTTTTTTTTAATTTTATTTTTTTATGGCTGTGTTGGGTCTTCGTTTCTGTGCGAGGGCTTTCTCTAGTTGTGGCAAGTGCAGGCCACTCTTCATCACGGTGCACGGGCCTCTCACTATCGTGGCCTCTCTTGTTGCGGAGCACAGGCTCCAGACGTGCAGGCTCAGCAATTGTGGCTCACGGGCCCAGCCGCTCTGCGGCATGCGGGATCCTCCCAGACCAGGGCCCGAACCCGTGTCCCCTGCGTCGGCAGGCAGACTCTCAACCACTGCGCCACCAGGGAAGCCCCTTTTTATCTTCTTTTGAATTATTTACGTACATTTATATGATTAGGCTATTGTTCTTGTCATATTTTTAATTACTCCTGATACAACTAGTCAGACTTCCTTCCCACAGAATTGAGTCAATCTACTTACCTCCCTGCCAAAACCAGGCTTAATAAGTTTTCTTCGTTTTTCCAATTTAATAAATTTTCAAGAGTTTGCCCACTGTTTTGATTTGCGTTTCTGTAATTCCAGGCACCATTAAACCCATTTTCAGTTATTGTTTTACTAAAGGAGTTCGTTCACCCACGTGTTCGTGTTTGTGCTGAAGACGGGTGGAATGTTTTCCCTTTGTATGAGGTATTTGTATATATACTGTTTTGTGTGTGCGTGTGTGTGTGTGGGGTGTAGGTGGGTGGGTGTGTAATTAGTAACATTTATGTTTGACTTTTCTAATTCTGTTGTCTTCCTTTCGTTTAAGGTTTTCTGGGCTTCTTAAAAGTTGATAATATTTATAAAATTAGATGTAATAGTAACTGTTGCCTGATAAGAACTCAGATATTTATTAAATGAGTGAATATTTATCTTTCCTTTGAAATCTGTTCTATAACAATAACTTTAAAAACCTTTTACTTGGGAGGAGAATGTTATTTTGTTCAATCTAGTTTTTCCTATGGTTTGATTTGTTAATAAAACCATATATATGGTTGTTATATATATGGTTTGACTTGTTATGTATGTTTGATTTTGTAATATTTTCCCACTAAATTTAGATTGGGTGTGGATCTAAGCTTATTTTTCTACATTTTGTTGTTTCTGTTATTATGTATGACATTTTATTTTACTCTTCCATTCACTTAATTCTTTAAAAGTTTGGATCTGCTTCTGGGGTCCCACTTCTGCCTCAGGGATCTGTGGCTGGGCTTTAAGCCATTATTACTGTTTATGACATGTTTGTTTTGAACATATTCTAGTATTTAATGGAGAAAATCACCTTTATTCATCCCTTTTTATTTATTCTTTTCCCCCCCAATACTAATATTTTTCTTTTTTTTTGCTGTTTTTAGCTAGATTTTATATACAACAGTGTAAATAAGTAAGGAAAGGTTTTATGGAACAAAAATAATTATAAAGAGCAGCTTTCCCTTTTCTAGTTCCAGTGAAATATAATTAGAGAAGCTTTAACTATATGAAAAAAGTACATTACACATAACTGATCGTGGTATTCTGTACACACACACATTTTTATATATACGTTGTACACCTAAAATGAATAGTGTTACATGTCAGTTATATCTCACTAATAACAAAATCATCACACAGTGCTACAACAGTCGTAACGAAAATAAAGTGAAAAACTTACCCACAATAACCTGTAATCTTTTCTTGAAGTGCACACATAATCCTTTAACGTATATGAAGTTTTACATGGTCTTTAATTTTAGCTAAACTTAAGTTCCGTATTTTACATTTATCCATTTAAGTGTATATTACAAAGATTTCTCCATATTATGTCTCAATAATGATTGTTTTATGTGAGTCAGTAAACTCTGTTCCATTGAGTCATTGTTTAGCAATTTACCTAACCAGTTCTTTTGCTAAATAATTAAGCTGTTTCTAACATTTTGCTATTATAGATAATGCAGTAATAAACTTTGTAGTCCATATGGATTTTTCTTGTTGAGAATGATTTTTTAGGATATGTCACTACAATGAGGTCACTAGGCCACAGCATATAGACATACGGGTGTCTATAGAAATTGCCAAGTTGCTTTCCCAGCTTGAGAATCTGTACAAATTATGTAATGTAAACAAATGCTTGGTGAATTTTACCACATCTTTGCTTTTTCATAAAATATGTATTCGTATATATATATATATGTTGCTATATATATTTCATAAAATGTATATTTATATATATAGCTCTATATAGCAATATGTATTTCATAAAACGTATATTCATATATATGTAGAGCAATAGTCACCTTGTACGCATGAAATTAGCAATATATATTGGTGTGTGTGTGTATATATATGTATGTATATTTCATGTGTACAAGGTGACCACATAATTTCAGTTTCTGTTTCTTCAAGGTTGAACATTTCTCCATTTGTTCAATTATATGGTACTTCTTGCATGAGTTGTGTCATTTGTGCAACTTTATCCTTTCAACAGAGCTTTTTTGAGCACCCATCAGGAGACTGCTCAAAGCAGCAATAGCTGTCCCTACCCACTCAGCGGAGGGGAGGTGGACGATTCCACAGCGTGAGAGGGACCACAGTGGGGGAGTGAACACTGCCGGCCAGCACACATGGCAGGGCACCTAACCAGACCTAGATTTCCCCCCTTCCCCAGTGCATGAGCCCTTCCTGACCACAGCAGTGATGAGTGGACCAGGGGACCCCCTAAGGACAATATAACTACATGATTCCCTCCACTTTTTTTTTTTTTGGCCATGCTGTGGCTTGTGGGATCCTAGTTCCCCAACCAGGGATTGAACCCCTGCCCCCGCAATGGAAGCGTAGAGTCCTAAGCAGTGGACCGCCGGGGAATTCTCGACTACATGACTTATTATCTGTCTTGACTTGGCCTTGGCAGCAGGAGAAGCAGTGGCTCCAGAAACTCTCTTGAGTCTGGAGGCCCAAGTTAATCTTTCTGTAACTAAGTCAGATCCCTCCTGTTACAGATATTACTCTTTGAGGTAACTCATTCCCCAAATTCCTCCCCGGGGGTTCCCTCATAGGCAGTATGTAGCCCTGATTCTAATAGTATTATATTATTTTTAGGGTTTTCTCAGGATGATAACATTCTGTGAGGTGTAGGGAAAAGTTCTGTTGTCAGGGCAAACAAGGTGGTGGGTTTCACTGCAGCTTTGATGAAGACTTCTACTTGGGCAGACTCCCTTACTTCTCTGGCTGTAGGATGCCAACCACCTCTGCGTTCTCCTACTTTCTTTCTTTGTTTTGCTCTCTGTTCAAGGTCCCCCTTTTCTCCTCAAGACTGCTCAGTAAATTCAGTTTCTCTGGAATCTACTAGCCTAATTTTTTTTTTTTTTTTTGTGGTACGCGGGCCTCCCACTGTTGTGGCCTCTCCCGTTGCGGAGCACAGGCTCCGGACACGCAGGCTCAGCGGCTGTGGCTCACGGTCCCAGCCGCTCCGCGGCATGTGGGATCCTCCTAGACCGGGGCACGAACCCGTGTCCCCTGAATTGGCAGGCGGACTCTCAACCACTGCGCCACCAGGGAAGCCCCCAGCCTAATTTTTGATGCCTTTCTCTCCTCCCATCAAAGAGAGCCCTTTTCTGAATTTTCCCTTTGATTGGTTGTTTTGTATCTTTAGTAAGCAACCTATATATAGATTTTAATGCAATTTCAATGGCTTTTTCTTTTTCAACTTATGTTTGTCATATCTTATCTTTCAGTTGTTATATCTTACCTTTCAGTTTTATTTTTGACATCTTGTATTACTGTGTTACCACCCTCTTATTTACCATCACCTGCCTCCACTTTCCCATCTTCTGTTATATAGAGTCAGAATAATTTCATTTATTTTCATTTTCTGTAGTGATGGGGAAGATAAGATACCCTAGTTCATTCTTCTGTTAATAGGTACTAAGGACTGAAAGGAGTGCATCAGCAAAGCGGATAGTAGAGGTGATGGATGCTGGGTTGGGTGGGGCTGGGGATAGAGTAGGGTGCGTGTCATGTCAGGTGGACTGGCTGAGCAAGGGCTTCCAGAGGCAAGAATCAACATGCCGCTGTAAGTGTCACCAGTGCCTGGAGTGTAGGGAGGAGGTAGTGAGAAATGAACTGAGAACCAGTCACCAGCCTTTGGGGGCCATATGTGCCGTATTCTTTTTTTTTTTTTTTTTTTTTTTGCGGTACACGGGCTTCTCACTGTTGTGGCCTCTCCCATTGCGGAGCACAGGCTCCGGACGCGCAGGCTCAGCGGCCATGGCTCACGGGCCCAGCCGCCCCGCGGCATGTGGGATCTTCCCAGACCGGGGCACGAACCCGCGTCCCCTGCGTCGGCAGGTGGACGCTCAACCACTGCGCCACCAGGGAAGCCCTGTGCCGTATTCTTGAATGTGAACTTGATCTTCGAGGCATGACAAGCCATTGGAGCTAAGCCGTCAGCATCTTTTTGAAATGGAGGAACAAAGGTTCATTGAAGAAGGTTTTCTGGTCACTGCCCTTGCCTGGGCATTTGTCATAGACACACATTTAGAGCCATTGGTACATGTTCAGGTTATGAGATGGATACACAGTCATAATCTTTTTTTTTTTTTTAATATTTATTTATTTATTTGGCTGCGTTGGGTCTTAGTTGTGGCATGCAGGATCTTTAGTTGCAGCATGCGAGCTCTTAATTAGTTGTGGCATGTGGGATCTAGTTCCCTGACCAGGGATCGAACTCGGGCCCCCTGTATTGGGAACGTAGAGTCTTAGCCACTGGACCACCAGGGAGGTCTGGGATACACTGTCATAATGTTTGATTTAAACGTGACAGCCCTAGAACAACAACAGATGCCTGCTTCCACAGGGAGACTCGTCAGGGGGAGATGGTGCCTCCCCTCTGTAATTACTGTAACCTAAAGGCCTCAGCCAGACTGACCCACACAGACAAATCCCCCCAAAGAAAAATATCTGACATAGCTTTTGTACTGTGTTTGTCTTAATAAGTGCTTATAAAGTCATATAATGCATTTCTTTCCTTACGTAAGCAGTTTCAGTATTTTTATGGTATGATACAGGCTTCCAGGAATGTAATCTCCATTTATAACATTATACCCACAGGAAACATTGATTTGTAATTGGAATTGATTTATAATTGGTCATTGATTTATAATTACTTGACTTGCTTCCTTTGTCCAATAATTGATTAGGTTGGGGCTGGCAAACTTCTTCTGAAAAGGGCCTAAGAGTAAATATTTTCAGCTCTGCAGGCCATACGGTCTCTGGCACAGCTGGACAACTCTGCCACTGCAGTGTGAAAGCAACCATGGGCATCGCATAAACAGATGAGCGGGGCTGTGTGCCAATAAAACTTTATTTTCAGACAGTGAAATTTGAATTTCATACAATTTCCATGTATCACAAAATACTATTCTTTGAATATTATTTTTCAATCCCTAAAAAATACAAAACCATTCTTAGCTTATAGGCTGTACAAAAATAGACAGTGGGCTGGATTTTGGGTCAATGCTTCGATCATTTCGGGGGGGTCTGGGTAGCTATGGTTTACTTAACATATTGTATGTACTCGGTAGTGTGCTTTACGCTTTTCATATATCAGCTCACATAATGCTTAGGGAAACTCTGAATTATGTATTTGTTTGTTTACAGGTGGGGAGACTGAGGCTTACTGAGGTTATGTATAATGTCCCTGTTTTTGAGCAGTTTACAGAGTTGTGGGGAAGGCAGTGGGTAATTAAACTATTTTGTAATTGTAATAGGATGTCATTGTCATTCAACTAACAAGTAAACGCCCTAGAGACAACATATTAATAAAGCCTGGGATGAGTTTTGCTCTTGGGCTCCTTATTACTCTTAAGGATGGTGCAGGAGAGAGATTGGGTGTGAATCTGGCTCCCACTTGGAAGTCCAGTGGCCTTCAAGTTATTTATCCTTGCTGTGCCTGTAAGTACAAATAGCGTTTACGTTTATTCAAGTTCATTGTAGATCTTTCAGTTTTTGGAAGGGTAAATTGTGAATATATGTGTCAATAGGGGTGTAGTTTTTTTCTTTTTTATAATTGCTTGTTTTCTCCCCAATTGTTGATTTGTTTAAATTTTATATTTCCCATTGGCTTGGTATTTTAAACTTTAAAATGGATGACTAAATTCTGACAGTGTGATTTTATGGTGTATCACTACAACAGAGATTCTATGATGTTCTGTATGTTGGCAGTCCGCTTTTATTTATGTATTTTATTGACATTTATTATTTGAGCAATGTTCAGCATTCTCTGGTTTTCAGTTCTTAGTATCCCTTTAACATTTTATAATGACCATTTATAGTTTGTTAATTTTGTCTCATACACTTAGTAACCTAGCCATTTTTGCTTTTTTTAGAAAAATCTGTACACATCCTTTTATATTCACATTTGGTTCATGTGTAATAGATTTTGATTTCTAATCCAGTCAGGAACTCTTTTTCCCCAACCATGAGATACTAATTACATTCTTTTGTATTTGGTGTTACATTTGAGTCATCTTCTGTCATCCTAATTTTTATTTTCATTTTTATAGTCCTTTTGACATCTCTTTCCAATTATAACGACAGAATCCTGGCCATTCCTCAATGGCCTTATTCCTTCTTTTTTTTTTTTAAATCCCCCTCTTAATTTTATTCTTCTGGTAACCAGCCTCTTTCTACTGTAATATCGCTGAATCCAGTGGGTCAGCAAACACTCATTTCTATGTACATATGTTTAAATTTTTAACCACTTAAACCAGCAACTTTGGTTGAAAACTTTTTAAAATAAAATTATATATATGTAAGGTATACAACACGATGATTTGATCTGCACACACATAGCGAAATGATTACTACAGTCAAGCTAATTTAACCTGTCATCTTCCAGAGTTACCATTTTTTTTATGTGTGTGTGATGAGAGCTCCTGAAATCTACTCTTTTAGCAAATTTCCAGTATCCAATACAGTATCATTAACTGTAGTCACCATATTGTACACTAGGTCCCCAGAACTTATCCATCTTATAGCTGGAGGTTTGTATCCTTTGGCCAACATCTCCCCATTTCCCTCCCCTCCCCTCCCCTGGTAACCACCATTCACATTGCTTCTGTGTTTGCAACTTTTTTAGATTCTGCATAGAAATGAGACCATGCAGTGCTTTTTTCTTCTGTGTCTGGCTTATTTCACTTCGCATGATGTCAGCAATTTTGGATGCTCTCTGTGGAGGAAGAGCAGTTGTGTACCCCGACTCCCACCCTGTCCCCGGCCTTTCCTCCACACATTGAAACTTCGGGGAGCTCAGGCACTGGTTTTCTTTCCTTCTCAGTAGCTTTGTCTCTGACGCCACACACTTGGCATGGTTGTCACTGATACGTGATTGTACTGACTCTCATTCCTCACTGTATGGCAGCCCTTCCCATTAGTGCCCTTTATTTATCTTTCGGAGTTGGCATTTAAACTCAGTTGCTGCTTTGAAGTCATTTCGGAAGGGGAATTTGTCAGTAAGGGGTGTGAGCAACACACAATGCCTTCAGGCGTTGAACACATTTAGGTCCTTCTGTCACAGGGCTCTGAAGTGACAGCTTTTCAGGGTAAAGAATACCTGAAGTCTCTGCTTTTATTTCTGAAGGTTTATGCCTATTGCTAAGGTCTAAGATGAGAATTCCGAGAAAAGGCTTGTTTGTTGTGTTTCTTTAAACGTGACCCGCTCTTGGATTTTTAGTGCAGTAAGGAGGCATTTCCTAGGAGAGAGCTCGGTGTCTTCCTCCTTGCTTGTGGACTCTGGGAGAAATGTATGAGCTCCTTTCATCTCCAGACTAAGATTTAAAGCAGTCTGGTTCCTTCTAGGGCACTGTTCCCCTTCTCTGTTTCTCAGTTCATCTTTTAGAGGTGCCCTTGCCATTTGAAGGTCAGGCTCCCCACTGTTGTATACTTTTTCTCCCCTGCATTGGCTTAGCTTTCCTCCATACTCCAGACTGTTGTTCCATTGATGTGATGTTTTGCGGAACCGATTCTGCTTTTGACTAAATTTCTGGGACGTTCTTAATTGTGTTATCATTTTATCATAGTCTTCTTTGAAATCCCGTGTTAATCTTGATTGATTTTTGTAATGCCCCCTTTCACCTTTTCAAGAAAAGGTGCCAACTGTCTCTTGAATGTCATTTTTGAGTCTGGTAGTTGTTGTGTTTTGCTTATCAAATGTGGTTCTGGGCCCAGGGGCTCACCCACCCCTGGCCAGCTTCCAGAGTTTTGCACTAATGCCACATAATACATTTTCATCCACCCCAGGTTTTTTGATTTTATTTTTACTGTGCTAAAATTTATTTTTTCTGTTTTATTTGCTTTCTGTTTTATTAGTATTTTTAATGGAGGAGGCTGTTTTGCCATCTTTAATTTTTGGAAGGTGTTTTCATTATGATTATTTTTCAGAATGCTCTGTTAACTATTACTGTAATACTCATTTTTATTTTAGTTGTATTGTAAGAATAAAATTTTAAATTCTACGCAAAAGTAGAAAGGATTGTATAATGCCCCCCGTGTACCCCATGTAGAGACCCATGCACCACCCAGCTTTAGATCTGATCAGTTTTTCATTTTTGCTCTATTCCCACTCCACAGACACCCCTTGTTTGTCCTGGAGTATTTTATTTATTTATTTATTTTTAATTATTTTATTATTTATTTTTGGCTGTGTGGGGTCTTTGTTGCTGCGTGTGGGCTTTCTCTAGTTGCGGCGAGCGGGGGCTACTCTTTGTTGCGGTGCGCGGGATTCTCATTGCAGTGGCTTCTCTTGTTGCGGAGCACAGGCTCTAGGTGCGTGGGCTTCAGTAGTTGTGGCACACAGGCTCTAGAGCACAGGCTCAGGAGTTGTGGCGCACGGGCTTAGTTGCTACATGGCATGTGGGATCTTCCCAGACCAGGGCTCAAACCCGTGTCCCCTGCATTGGCAGGCGGATTCTTAACCACTGCGCCACCAGGGAAGTCCCTGTTCTGGAGTATTTTAAAACAAGTCCCAGATATCATGTCATTTCACCTGTAAATGTCAGATATTGATTCCTGGTCATGACTGATGTTCTTCATGGTGTCATTAAATTTGCTTCCTTAGACCCCATACTTCTTATAAACTGGGAGTTGGATCAGGTCAAGGCTTTTCAATCTTTTTGGCCTTACAACCCTTTCACAATCCTACAAATCATCAAGGACCCCAAATGTTTTTATTTATGTGGGTTGTATCTATTGATAGTATATTAGAAATTAAAATGGAGACTTTCTTTTTTATTTTTGTTACCTGGCTGCGTCGGGTCTTAGTTGTGGCACACGGGATCTTTGTTGTGGTGCATGGGCTTCTCTAGTTGTGGCGCACGGGCTTCTCTAGTTGTGGTGTGTGGGCTCC
This sequence comes from Neophocaena asiaeorientalis asiaeorientalis, assembly GCF_003031525.2. Classification (NCBI taxonomy): domain Eukaryota; kingdom Metazoa; phylum Chordata; class Mammalia; order Artiodactyla; family Phocoenidae; genus Neophocaena; species Neophocaena asiaeorientalis. The sequence goes on from NW_020175079.1 coordinate 2,402,141, forward strand.
TCCCCAGCTGCAGCGTGACGAATTAGATTGTTTATGTCTAAGGCAGTGATTGTTATATTTTAAATACCTTATATCATTCTAGTTTTTCCACCTTTTAGTTCTTGTCTCTTTTAGTCATGCCTTCCTTTTTAAAATTTTTCATAAAAGTACCTAAGTCATATGTACATACATTGTTATTGAAAAAAATCCCATAGGGAAGTAGAAAAACAAAAGCTCTTTCTGCAAACTTTTCCCCACCCTGTGCTTAATTAGCACCGTTGATAGTTTAGCGTGTGCCTTTCCAAAACTGTTTTTATACGGTTATCCACCAGTATTGACACACATAGACATAAAAGTAAATGCTTGGTTTTTTAAATGGTTTTACAAAATGATAAATGAGTATGTACACTGTGTATTTTTCTGCCTCTTACTTTGTCTTTCAACCTGACAGCATGTCTTGAAAGTCTGTCTGTGTTGGTAAAATACCTCTGACTGCATCCTTTTAGATTCCGCATGGCCTGGTATAGATTCACTACAGTTTATTCAACCAGACTGCTGTTGCTGGCCATTAGGATGTTTCCACTGTTCTTCCTGTGGCAACCACTGCCGCAGTTAGCATCTTTGTTGCAGCCTGTTTTGGACATTTATAGTGTTTCTCCCCATAGAAACCTAGAAATAGGAATACCCGATAAAAAGTTCTATACATTTTGAATTGTAGCAGACACCACCAAGGTCTCCCAACAGAGCTAACACCAAGCAGTGAATTTCCTGTTCTCATATCTTGTCCGTTTTCCCATCGGGTTGTTTGTAGGCACGGATTTTACATTCTGGATGTTAATCCGTCGTTACATTTATTTTAGTGGCAAATATTTGCTTCTAGTATTTTGCTTGGCTTTCAGCTTTGTCAGCATTGTAAATTCTTTAATCTTTTAGAAGTTGTTAATTTCTTTTCGCCATAAAATTTCTCAGTCCCTTTAAAGTGTTTTCTACGTGTCTTTTGCATACTTTAAATGTTTTCATGTCTGCACTGTTCTCTTTTTTTTTTTTCTTTTTTTGTGGTATGCGGGCCTCTCACTGTTGTGGCCTCTCCCGTTGCAGAGCACAGGCTCCGGACGCGCAGGCTCAGCGACCATGGCTCACGGGTCCAGCCGCTCCGCGGCATGTGGGATCTTCCCGGACCGGGGAACGAACCCGTGTCCCCTGCATCGGCAGGCGGACTCTCAACCACTGCGCCACCAGGGAAGCCCTGGACTGTTCTCTTTTGATGGCTTTGTGATTTAATTACAACACCATCATCACTCATGATGGATAAGCTCATTACTGCAGACTTCTTGGAGAGGTCTGAGGGGAAGGTGGGTTGAAGTGGGGACCCTGAATCTGGCTCTTGTTGTACGCCATCCGCAGCTACCAGTACTTTGTACTCTCTAATCCCTCCACGATGTTTCATGCCCGTGTCAGTATTTGCATTATTTTCCAACTGGAACGCACCTTCTTTTGATTGGCTGCTGTTGGTTGAGTGCTGGGAATGTGCAGGGCACCCTAAGAGGGACATCAAGTATGTCACCTCTGCTTCCTCCCACTCTCCTGCAGGGGTCAATGTGGTCCTCTCCAATGGTGACCCTAGATGTGCCATGCCTCCTGGTTTGCCGCCTGTGTCTATTGCCCTTCCACGCTGAAGCTACGCTGGCCGTGACTTGCTATGGTCAGTACAGCATGGCGGGAGTGAGGCCATGCCGATTCTGGGCATTAGCCTTAGGAAGGCCTGTGTGCATAGGAGTAAAGCCATATCTGTGGTAGACGTATTGGCCAACCATTGGCCAAACTTTTTCTGAGAAAAAAAAATGGTTCCGCAGTCAAATAAGTTGGGGACATTCTGCCTATCGTTTCTCTGGCTTGGATATTTACAGTGTATTAGCAGGTGAGATGCCGGGGGAAGTCTTAGAGTTTAGAAATCTGTTTAACCTTCTTTAATATAGCATTTTTACAAACATACTTCAATTTGTTGCTAAATGTCTTTAGAAATATGGTATCCAGTTTATAAAAGAAAGAGCTCATTTGCTTTACCTGGAAGTTGGTAGTCAGAAAGAAGGGAGGCTGCCTAATATACTAAAGAGCACAGTCTTTGACTGGGTTCAGAGACCCCAGTTCAAATCCTCCACTAACCTACTTACTGACTTTGTGGCCTCAATGAATTACTTAACCTTTCTGTGCCTTTGTAAATTGAAAACCTAATCTGTTTTCATTTCTAAGCATTTTATTTCTAATGCATGTAAAATATCTTGATGCAGAATCAACAGTAGCCATGCTTTTACTAAAAAACAAAAAGAATAAAAAAAAAAAGAAGGCTTGTGTGCCCTTGCGTGCCTGGGCCCACATGTAAGGGAGAGGCCCTGATACTGAATGGAAACAGGGGGGAGAAAGGCCAGCTGTGCCACTGTCCAGCTGAGCCCAGCCTTCTGTTTGTCCCAGCCCAGGCCCCAGACTATGAGTGAAGCTGTCTTGGGCGCTGCAACCATAGAACCAGCAGGAGAACTGATCAGCTGAGCCCAGCCAATCCACAGAATCATGAGAAATAATAACGTGATGGTGGTGTTAAAATACTAGGTTTGGGGGTGGTTTCTTATGCCGTAAGAGATGTTGAAACAGTGAGGTGTAAATAATTGCTCTGAATATATTAGGGCTAGAGGTTAGTTAAAGGACTATTAGTAATAATATTAACAATAGCCATCATTCAGTGAAGTGTCTACAGTGGTCCAGGCATGGTGTAGATATGTACATGTGTTCTGCATGGCAAACTGCTCCATGCCCTTCGGGGATCATTAGTGCTTTTATAAGACCATGAGTAATAACAGCTACTATTTATTAAGCAGGAAAAACAGGCTGGACAGTCTCTCTAGGTAGTTTGTGCGGGTTATTCTCGGGCCAACTCTAGTCCATCCTTCAGGACTGTGTCTGGAGGGAGGAGAGGGGCTACCACAGTGCCTGAGTTGTGTCCTTGTTTCCCTTTGCTTGTAGGGCATCTGCTCCACAGCTGTGAGCATGTAGCACCGTAACCTGTCTCTCTGCCCCTTCCCTCCTGGTACCTGTATATTATAGTTGTTGGTTGAATCCATTATTTATCTTCTTATGACTCTATATGTATTGTTCCCCAATAGCCCAGGGAACTATGACGACACGTTTAATCTTGTACAACTTCTGCAGTTGACAGTTGCCTCACTTTTTTCCTTTCCTTGTTTGGATGTTTTTGTTGGAGCTTTTGGGTTACTCTTTCAGACACTCTGACAATATTGTAACCCCCTCTGGATGCCCAACTGTCAAGCACATTCATTCCATTTTCTGTTGTGTTTTTGTTCTTTCCTTGGAGATGGTCCTCTCAGTGCCCCGGGGCGCCTGGTGGGCAGCCCTCCTCCTGGGGATTCCCTGTGCCTCCTGTACTCTGTGCCCTGTTTCCACGAGCCATTCTCTCTGTTTTTGAAAATGTGCTCCCTTGGGATCTTCAGTTTGAGTATGTATTCATTTATTAAATATTTACCTCCTCTGTTTTCTCTGTTCTCTATCTTCTGGGCTGCTTCTACATCAGATGCTAAACTTGCTTGATTGAACCTGTGATGTTTCTTATTTCTCTCATATTTCTTGACGTTTTGTCTTTTTACCCAGTTTCCTGGGAGATACGGTCTCCCAACTCTTAAAATTTAAAGATTTTTCTATATTTAATTCTGAAACATTTTCTCATTCTCCAGTGATCCTCTTCTGAATACCCTGTTTCTATTTTGTGAGTGTAGCATCTTTCCCTCGACTCGTGGGGATTATGGGGGTGTTTCCCCGTGCTCTGCACGGGGTCCACACACTCCACGTTCCACGTGTATGTCATCTATTTGTAGGTTTTGGCATCTGCCCTCCTGTTGTTAATTTTCCTTGAGGCCTGGTGATGCTTTGTTCTCTCACATTGAGGAGGAAGGTGTCGGGGCATTTGGGAGCTTTCTGTGCATCATGGGGTAGAACAACCAATGGTCCCCACTGGTGGGCAGATCAAGTAGGTGGGCGGCTGTTTCCCTGGATGTTACAGGCTGAACTATGTCTCCCCCCAAATTCATATGTTGAAGTCTTAACCCCCAGCACCTCCGAATGTGGCTGTGTTTGGAGATAGGACATTGAAAGAGGGAATTAAGGTTAAATGAGACCATTAGGGTGGATCCTAATCCAATCGGACTAGTGTCTGGATAAGGAAAGGAGCTTAGGACACAGAGACCCACAGAGGGAAGACCATGTAAAGACACCAGGGAGAAGGTGACCATCTACAAGCCAAGGAGAGAGGCTTCAGAAGACACCAACCCTGTTGACATCTTGATTTCAGACTTCCAGCCTCCAGAACTGTGAGAAAATAAATTTCTGCTGCTTGAGCCAGCCATTCTGTGGTACTTTGTTATGCAGCCCGAGCTGACTGATACACCAGGTGAAGCTCACATGTCAGTATCTGTAGCTCTTTCCTCTGAGGCCATTCACTTTTTCTAGAGAAGAAACTCCCAGCCTTCTGCAGGGTTGTAGACCTGCCTGTGTGCACTGTGGGAGCTTGTGATAGAGTTCAGGGCAGGGAGCTAGATTTCCATGTGAACTTCATCTGTTCCCTTTGACCCCTCGCCCTCCTCGATGCCTAGGGCTCTGGCGCCGGAGTCTCTTAGGGGGAGATGCAGTCAGCTGTCTGGGTGGGATTGGCACAGGGGGCAGAAGGTGGAAGGCTAGGGGCAAAGCTGTACCTCATACAGAATTATAGCCATGCTTCTTTCTCAGTCCTACACTCTGCCCCCACCTTCTGGAGCCTTCTTTCTAGGGTCCTGGGCATGAATTGGCACCTTTCTCCGCTCTCAGTTGGTGTTCTACTCTGCTGGCTCCTCCTCCCTCATTTATTCTTCCAAATTTTAGTTCATGCTGCCTGTCTGTAGTTTAGTCTCCTACTTCTTGTCCTTGTAAGTCCATAGATGTCCCTCCTGTGGATAAGAAGGGAATTTATTGGTTCAAGGCAGTGGGTAGTCCAGGGTGGGGTGGGGGGGCGTCGGCATCCTCGTGCAGTGGACAAATGGGATCCAGGACTTGTCTCTTTCCATCTCTCCATGCTGTTGCCCCGGGTAAGCTTCAATTTTAACTTTCTATTTTGAAACAATTTTAGACTTACAGAAGAGTCGCAAAAATAGTACAGTGAGTTCCCTAATGGTGACATCTTATATGATGTTGGCATGACTATCCAAGCTAAGAGATTAACACTGGTACAACACCAGCGCTAAACTAAATGCTAATAACTAAATGGTAGACTTGATTCAGATTTTATCAGATTTCTCAGTAATGTTCTTTTTTTTTTTGGCGGTACGCAGGCCTCTCGCTGTTGCGGCCTCTCCCATTGCGGAGCGCAGGCTCAGCGGCCATGGCTCATGGGCCTAGCTGTGGGATCTTCCTGGGACAGGGCTCGAACCCATGTCCCCTGCACTGGCAGGCAGATTCTTAAACACTGCGCCACCAGGGAAGCCCTCAGTAATGTTCTTTTTACCTAATGTTCTTTTTACCTGAATCCCAGGTCCAATCCAGGACCCTACCTTGTATTTAATTGTCAGATTTTCTTTTTTAAAACATATTTACTTATTTATTTATTTTTGGCTGTATTGGGTCTTTATTGCTGTGCACGGGCTTTCTCTAGTTGTGGTGAGTGGGGGCTACTCTTCGTTGCTGTTCACGGGCTTCTCATGGCGGTGGCTTCTATTGTTGTGGAGCAGGGACTCTAGGCACGCGGTCTTCAGGAGTTGTGGCATGCGGGCTCAGTAGTTGTGGCTTGCAAGCTCTAGAGCGCAGGCTCAGTAGTTGTGGCGCACGGGCTTAGCTGCTCCGCGGCATGTGGGATCTTCCTGGAACACGGCTCAAACCCGTGTTCCCTGCACTGGCAGGCGGATTCTTAAACACTGCGCCACCAGGGGAGCCCCTCAAATTTTCTTAGTGTCTTTTAATCTGTCAGCTTACCTCGTGTTTCACAACCTCAGCACTTTTGAAGAGCACTGTATTTTGTAGAATGTCTCTTAATTTGGGCTTCTCTGGCATTTTCTGATGATTTGATTGAGGTAGGGATTTGGGGGAAGCACACCACAGAGGTGATGAGCCCTCTCAGAGCCTCATATCAGGGGGACTTGATGTCTGTATGACCAGTGACGTTCATGCGATCACTTGCTAACGTGGCATCCGCCACGTTTTTCCCTGTAAAGTTCCAGTGGAGGGCAAAGGTTCCCTCTTTGTAATTAATACATATTTGGGTGATAGCCATGCAAATATCCTATTTCTCCTTAAACTTTTGCCCTCTATTTTTAGCGTTCATTGGTGGACATTGCCTGCAGCGATGATTACTGTGGTTTCCAGTAGAGATTTTCTATTTCTCTCATTCCTTCCACGCTTCTTAACTGGAATTCTTTTCTAAGGAAAACTTGTCCCTTCTCCTCCATTTATTTGCTTATTCAATGATTTATTTTTATCAGTATAGACTTACGAATATTTATTTTATTCTTTGGGCTATATCCAATACTATATTTATTTCTATTTTTGCTTAGATTGTTCTAGCATCGGTCATTGTGAGCTCTGTCGGGTTGTCTTTTTTTTCTTGTGTCCTTTCAGTGTGCCTCCAACCTTTCTTTTTCTTTTCTTAAACACTTCCTTACTGACACTTACTGATGCTTCAGGCTCATCTTGTATAGTTTGTAGGCTTAAAATTTTTTTTTTACTTCTGTTTTGATAAGGTTTCAGAAGTGGACAGAGAAGAAATGTCCAACAAAATATTTTCCCTAAACATTTTTGTAAAGATTTTCTATGTTTCTTGTGATGTTATGGTTAATTAATTTATATTTACTGTCATCTAAATAAATAATCTCTGAAGTAGACATCTGTTTGAAGGAGTGCATCCAGTCCCGGTTTTTCCAGAAACAATAACCTGAATTTCCTTGCTCATCCTTAGCCCGGTGCCCTTGGGACTCACAGTACATCTAACTTCCAGCACACGACCCAACTTGTTTTAAAATATTAGGCACATTCCATCCTAGTCAGAGGCACCAAACCACAAGAAAACCTTTTCTAGGGCTTCTGGGAAGGAGAAGCTTTCTCTTTCTTCCATAGGAGCAACCAGAAGAAATGTTCTCCCTTTCCTTGGATGATGATGTGTTCTCAGGTCTGGAACTGCTGCAGCCATTTTGCCACCATGAGTTAAGAGCCAGGAGCTGCTATAGGGAGCTGTCTCCATGAAGAGTCTAAGGGTGAAGCCAACCCAGGAAGGAAGAAGATACTGGAAGAACCAGCACACTGGGGCTTTGTTTGAGTTGCTGCTGTAGGTAGCTTCACCTGACCTCCGTTTGGACATCCTGCTGCTGGACCGAAATGTTCCCTTTATTGTTGAGGCCAATTTGCTCATTTTCCTGGAACCTTCATTCCTAACTATTATAATCTCATTCTTACAGAACTTGTGCTTTACTACATTAAGTGTACAAGGAGGGCATGCAGTGGAGATCGTAATAATCTCCATTGATCTGCACATAGTTTGAAGCAGTCACATCTTGCTTTGTGTTTCCAGATTGTTCTGCACTTTCTGCTGTGTCATGATGGCACTGATGGCTTTGGAAGCTGCTTCTTTGCCATCTGAGATGTTTGTGGCTATCAACACACTGCCCCCGGGCTTCTCTTAGATACGTAGCGTTAAGTCCAGTCAATAAATAGGGCTGCATGTTAGTTTTCACACACAGAGCAGTCCTGTACCGCGTAATCTAAGAGATTTCCTCAAATATCTTGTTGCAGTGGATGACACAGCTGGCCTTTTGACCGAGCATTTACATCTTAGGAAATTATCTCAAGGAAATAAGCAGATGGGTGTGCGGTACACAGGGAAGGAATGTGCCTGAGGTTACTGCAGTGTTGTTATTACCCAAGAAAATTGGGTATGGCATAAATGACCAAGAATGGGTAATTGGTTCAGGAAGTTATGTCACGTTCACGCAATGGCATTACTATGCAGCCGTTAAACAATAATGTTGGTGTATATTTTTAGGATGCATTATTAGGTTCAAAAGTTATATACAGTAAGCATAGTATGATTGCATTTTGTAAAAAATTGCATATAAAAAGTTAGAGGTTCTATTATAGGGTATTTTGTCCTTTTGATTATTTGTTTTTTTTATTTTTCTGAAGCAAATCAGTATCACTTGTGAGTAGTATATTAATAAAACAGTAATATATTAATTACTCTATATTAATATAGTAATGCATTAATTAGAACAAAAGTGAGTCATATGGCACTATTGCCCTTCTTCGGGAACTGAAATTTCTGAACAATGAGTGAAGTGTGTAGGAAGTGATTCTTTAATCACTTGTCACGTAATGAACTGTTAAGGCCTTAAGTGCCTGTGATTAGGATATTTTTCCTACCACTCACCTTGCCCTTCTTGCAGTTGGCTTGGGCAGCCGGGGGTGGGGAGCCAGGACCTCCTTTGGGGAGCAGCAGAGCAAAGGTGAGTATAAAAAGCAATGAACTGGATTCTAACTTGGGAGCTTTCATTTCCTGTCTTTGTCGTCTAGTCCTTGGTTGTGTTGGGGCATGGGAACGGCTTCTCTGCTTCATAGCAGTACAATAACGAGAGAGAATCTACCTGAAAGCGCCTTATAAACGAATGTCAAATGTCATTGTAAAGGCTCTGTGCGCCTTTCGGGTCTTGTTTGGAAAAGAGCTGGGATGTTGGCTTTGTCCCTTAGTTTCTTAGGTTGAATCTATACCATCCCATGCTGCCTTCTTTGGAAGGGAAGCTTGGCGATCATCATGGCCTCTCCAGCCTTTGACCCCTCCTCAGATTCTATCCTTCGAGCATTCAGTAGGGAGAATCTGGAAGTCAAGTGGCAGGTTCCTGGGAGAGTTCAGGTGGGAACCTGGTTCTCTTGAGGTCAATCCGTCTGCCTCCCTGTGTATCCTGTCTCAATACACTCCTTGTCCCATTTGACTCCTTTGCATGGATGTACAACTTGGATGCTTTGGGCTCTTCATAAGCCATGATTGTGTTCCTTTGGCAAGAGACCCCCGTTATCCTTCCTACCCTCTTTGCTTGATGGCTTAATTCCGTTTGCTCCCACCATTTGATTTGATTTGATGGTGTGCAGCATGAGGGCCCCAAATCATTTCTGCCTGTTAAGCAAACGTGTATTTCTGGGATTGATGTTTTAATTTAATGAAACACATTCTAATGAGGGTTAGCTGCAGCCATGAATTTTCTCGTGAGTGATTTGCTGAAAAGCACATCAACTGGTAACGTCTTGTGCTTGGCTGAGTGAATCCGAGAGTCCTCATTCCAGGGCATGGATTGAATGAGACACGGGGAGAGATGCCGCTGGCCTTGGCGTGCCTGCCTTCTTATGCTGTGTGCCACGGTCAGGTCCTTTGCTTCTATGCTGGTGGCTCTTGGATGCCTTATGTCCAGGGCTCCCTTTCATTGTTAGAGAACATTCAGGATCCTTCAGCCCAGTGGGGGAGCAAACAGTGGTCCCGGAGGATCCCAGCTTGGTATTTGTTCAGGGAGCCCCCTTTAGAATATAACAGGGTAGAGAATCAGGAGGGCCTTGCTTGATTGTGTGTGTGTGTGTGTGTGTGTGTGTGTGTGTGTGTGTGTGTGTGTGTGTGTGTACATGTGTACACACATTGTGTGTTTCGGGCTCAGGTGGGAAGGAGAGGTCCGAGTCTCAGTGAAGGAACCTGGGGCTGACACAGCTGGTTTCCTGCCGAGAAGCCCCTCTCCCTTGTATTAGTTTCCTGCTGCTGCTGTAACAAATGATCACAAACTCAGTGGCTTAAAACCACAGACATTTATTCTCTCATCGTTCTGGAGGCCAGTGTCCAAAGTCATTGGATTGAAGTCAGGGTGTCAGCAGGGCTTTGATACCTCTGGATGCTCAAGGGGAGAATCTCTTGCTCCTTCCAGCTTCTGTCGGCTGTCGGCATTCCTTGGCTTGTGGCCATCTCCGTTCTTCAAAGCCAGCATGTTCACATCTCTCTCTGCTCTGTCTTTATCTCACCTTCTCCCCTCCTGTGTGTGTCTGTTGAATTTCTCTCTGCCTCCTTCATGGAAGGACACTTGTGATTGATTTCAGGGCCCACCTGGATAATCCATGAGAATCTCTCTGTCTCAACATTCTTAACTTGATCACATCTGCAGAGACCCCTTTCCCAAACAGACTATATTCATAGGTTCCAGGGATTAGTACCTGCTGTCTTTGGGACATCCTTCAACCTGCAACAGCCCTTCTTTCTCCCTTGCAAGGCCCTATTTGATCCTACTTGGTCAGTTCCTCTGCTGAGGTCTAGTCCCCTGCACCTGGCTGGTCTGGGATGTGACTCAGTTCTGGTCCAGGAGGTGAGGGGCACGTTGGCATTGGGCATCCAGAATTTGCCTCCATCCTTGCCAAGGAGAGCGGCACAAGGAGGACGTCCTCTTGCTCTTTCTTTCCTGCTCTGGGTGCTGCTGTGTGAGGGCATGACTCAGAGGTGATGTAGCCTTTTTACAATCCCAGGAGGATGTCCAAGAGAAGTGCAGGCTCTGACCTAGAGTTCGGGCAAGACTGCCTGCTTCCGTGTCTCTCTGGCTTAAGCCACTGCTTGCTAAGAGTTGCAGCCAGAAGGCTGTTCACTGACCTGGAATTCATGTGAGAAGCCCTTCTGCCCAGGCTGACAGGCTAGCCTGACCTCAGTGGCCTTGGGGCGGGGGGCAGGTAAGGTTACCACGGACCCAGTGTGGATCCCAGAGACGTGTCTTGGAGTATTTTCAGGTGCTTTCGGTGGCCACGGCACATTTGTGTGCTGCTGGCCACACGTTTTGGCCACAGGCTGTGCTGTTTCTGAGGTTTACTGTCTGGTAGCCAGGGGGTCTGAATGATGAGGTCACGTCAGGGAAATCCACATGCAGGAGACAAGTTTAGGGACTCTTCTGAGTTGTCCCTCTTCTTCCTATGGAGAGAAGTCTCCAAGCTGTCCCCAACAGCCCCTGATGTCCAGGCAAACGGAGGTACAGGATGCCTTGACTCTTCGAAAGATTCCTAAGTCAATTCAGCAAACGTTAAGTGTGTGTTGGTAGCTGGACCGTGGTCACGTGTGTGCTGTGAGAAGGGGTGGGAATCCACCCACCCTCTTCATTCAGCTTGGCGTCTGTGGCAAGCTGTGCCCAGGGTGAGACAGATTCTTGCTTAGGTCACCCCACAGTCAGAAGGCAAATGATGGGATGAAGCCGAGAGCAGCAACCTGCATCTCTGATGGGCTCAGACTGACTGAGCCAAAGGCCAGCTAACCCTAACCCCCTAATCCTTACCTTAACCCTTACCATATCCCTAACCCTAACCCTAAGCTGCAGAGAGGATCGTAGGCATCACCCAGCCCAGACCAAACACTGTGTAGAGCATGAGCCGGTGGCTGAGGCTTATGGAAGAAGAGCCATGAGGAGTAGGTCCTGTCAGTGAAAGCACAAGAGGATGGAGTAGGTTTGGACTGGAGAAGAGAAAGCTGAGCGTGTACCTTGTATTATTATTATTATTATTTTTAAAGTATCTTCTCTTGCCTTTATTTATTTATTTTTGGCCATGCTGTGCGATGTGCGGGATCCTAGTTCCAGGACCAGAGATCGAACTCGTGCCGCCTGCAGTGGAAGCGTGGAGTCTTAACCACTGGACTGCCAGGACTTACATTATTACTATTATTATTACATTATTACTATTATTATTACATTATTATTGCTGTTTCTGCTCTGTGAATCTCCCCATCCCCCATGAGAAAGATGCTGAATGTCCAGTTGGTTAAAATTAAATTAAATGACTACCCCACTTTAATTTTAACCAATTATTTCATATTTGGACATTCAGCATGGTAGTAGTATATTGAAAGCTTTCAGCGTCAAGAAACAGAAAACCAACTAAAAGGAAATTAAATAGGGGGTTTGTTTTGCTCAAGATCAAGAATTTGGGAATGGGCTGCTACTGCATAGGGTCAGAAGCTGAATATCAGGGATTCCCTCATGGCTGCAAGGAGGCTGCCACAGCTCCAGGCATGCTGCCTGTATTCAAGAAGGAGGAAGGGAAGTTGGCACCAGCATCAGGGGAACAATAACTTTCTCAGGCCTCCTTCCGCATTCCCCCAGCAGATTTTTCCTTTGTCTCTTTGGTCAGAACTTTGTCACCTGGCTACCCATAACTGCAGAGCAGGCTGCGATGGTGGGTATTTGGGGGTTGGGAATGAAGCTGGTTTAGGCAGCCAACAGGGCTGGCACAGCACTGCTTGTAGAACTTTAGAACCTGGGCACCTGCAGGAAGAGAGAATTATGAGCAATAAACCCTGCCAAGGCGGCAGGGGTGGGATCCATACCCACCCCTGGGTGCACTTCAGGTGCCATAAGCTTACGGTTCTGCAGATCCCTCCCCCATGGGGGCGTCCAAAGATAGGCCACATAGGACAGTGGTTCTCAAAGTGTCCCTAGACGAGCATGATCAGTGTCACCTGAGAGCTTGTTAGAAATGTACATTCTTGAGCCCCACCCAGACCTACTGAATCAGAAACTCTGGGGGTGGGGACCAGCGACCTGTGTGTTAACAAGCCCTCTTGCTGATTCTGGTACACATTTGCATTTGAGAACCACTGACTGAGAGGCTGGGAAGTCCAAGATCAGGGTGCCAGCAAGGGCAGGTTCTGATGAGAGCCTTCTTTCTGGCTTGTAGATGGTCACTTTCTTGCTGGGTCCTTACAGAGTGGAAAGGAAGAGGGGGCAAGGGGAAAGGGGGAGGGAGGGAGGGGGGCCCTGCATCCAACCTCACCTCCATCTCACCAGCATCACATTGAGAGTTAGGGCTTCAACATATGAATTTGTGGGGGGACACACAAACATTCAGTCCAAAACTACGGGCAGGTAGGGTCTGGCCTCCCTTGGGGGCATAAGAGGGTCTTTAGCATCCCCGGAATTCCCTGAGTTACGCTCCAAGTCACCATTCACTTTGGAGAATTCTCAGATTGCCACAAAGACCAGGGAGTACTGGGAAGCTTGGGGGGATTATCAACTAAACCCACAAGGTGAGGCCTCCACTCCTTCTGCTGTCAGACTTGACTGCCTGTTCCCCTTTCTCTAATCACCCCCCATTGCAGTGGGGCAAGGGTGACAGCCCCTCTTGGGGCCTTGGTGGTCAGGGTCAGTGGGGGGGGGGGTACAGCATTTCAGAGCACACTGTACCTCCACTGACCACCCCAGGGTCACTTTTATTTTCGTAGGGCCGGTAGAGGAGAGGAGGGGGCATATTTGCGGAAGGAGTGGGAGGCCAAGGGGGGATTCTCATAGGTGATTGAGAGCAACATATGTTTCCATGGTGAAATCCAAATTCTTCCACATCATCTCATTTAATCCTCTCAACAACCCTGTGAGGTAGGGTGTAGTCTCTGTGTTACAGAAGGGGAAACTGAGGTACAGAGAGCTGAAGGCTGTGCCACCAACTGCGAAGAAAGCCGAGTTCTAAGCTGCCAGGTGTTCCGCTGACCCTGGCTGTCTGCCCGCCACATGTACCCTCCCTCACACCTGCCTCTTCTTTTTTTTTTTTTTTGGCTGAGCTGTGTGGCTTTTGGGATCTCAGTTCCCCGACCAGGGATTGAACCCGGGCCATGGCAGTGAAAGCCTGGAATCCTAACCACTAGGCCACCGAGGAACTCCCCTCACACCTTCCTTTCTAAGCGTGGAGTCTGTGAGTTATCGAGCTGTGGGCTTCGTAGAGAGCAGAGCCGAGTTGAGGACCACTCCCCACCTTGTAGTCTTACATCCTGTTTTCACAGAACTGGGATGAGGTGTAGGTGGGAGAGGATGGAGCTGGAGCTAGGGGACACCTTTCTTAGGCGGCCCATCCTGGATCCCCATCTTGTTCTCTGTTCTGAAGGCTCCAAAGGTGGTGGCCGTGTGAAGGACTCCTGAGCTGGAAATCACATTCAATAGGAGTAGACCCTACAATGCCAGTGGGTTAAACTGCAAGGAAAACTACGACTGCTCGAAGGTTTATGTTGGCATGACCAGCACAAGAGCTCTCTGTTGACCGTATGGGAAGCCAAAGAATAACAGAAGTTTACTTTGTGAGCCTGGAATCCAGACAAGGGAGCCAGATGGATCAGTGTGTCATGGCCCCAGTCCAGGGCAGTGGCTGCATCCGTGCTGCCTTGTGAAGGGTGGTCCTGTCTTTGGGACTCTCATTCCGGGATCCCAAGCTGACCTTGGTCCTTTGGAGCACACACCTGTGGCTTTAGATGTTGAACACAGTGGACCAGCCTACCGTCTGGGAGCCATGCTGTCTCTTTTGGGTGACTTTGCACGTTCGATTTCTGAGCTAGCGTATCCTGACATTATACTTAATCTTGTAGGACAGACAGGATGTGAAGGGCAGGGTAGGGTGAAGGGAGGGAAACTAAACTCTTAACTCCCATGCACTGGCCAGGTGTTCTGGAACAGAACTTCATTTCATCCATGGGAGTAACTAACCATGTTCTTCTGGAGCTTTCTGCAATGACAAACCACAGTATTGGACCAGATTGCTCGATTCCCACTGTTGAAACGAACTACAACATACGGACACTGATTCCTGAGTTTGGGGACAGAAGGTCTGGTTCTGGCGTTAAATGCCTTTTCGCGCCTTGGGTGCCCCTGCGTAGGGACTGTTGGATCTTCTGCCTGTTAGTGGCCACTGGAGGTTTAACTGTGCCCTTATCGATAAAAACGCAGTCTGCTCATCTTCGTTCTGCCGTTGGTTGGGAAGGAGACCCTCTGTCCAGGATTTGAGACTTTGCTGCACAGAAGCCCCCCTTACCCGGTGTCTTCCAGTCGTAATACCGCAACAGAATTTCATTTTGCTGTTTCTGTTTGCTAAGGACCTGAAGTGACTTGGATGGAATTAACGCTGGAATAAATGATGTATGAAAAGAGAAACCTTTGTCCAGTACCTCACGGGGAAGAGATAGGGAAAAAAAAAGAGAGCCACAGACAGAACTGCCGCTGTACAGAATTAGCGTCGATGAGTCGGAAAATGCAGAAGGATAAGACAGAGGATCATCAGATAGTTTCCTCCATTTTTATTGAAAAGTCAAGGCTTTTATCAGTCTCCCATCAAGCCTCCCTTTCAGGCTCCCAGTGATGCAAAGTGGATCTTACACTAAATGAGAACAGACTTCCACTTAGTCCTGCCTGTGGCCTGTGTTTTGCGGGGGCCCAGCACCGGGGAGGATTTTGAAGGTGTGTTTTTCTCCCTCCAGCCCCTCCTCCCACTTTGGGGTAACCCTTCCTCCCCCCGTTATCAGTAACCCTCGTTCTTTCATCTCTTTTGCCTTGAAAAATCTGCTCTCTCAAGAAATGAACTGACAGACTCATCCACGCTGAGGTTTACATGGTGGATAGGGCTTCACTGCTAACTTCTCTGGGGGTGTTTTAATGTGGAATGGTGTGAAATCAGGATCCAAGCGCTGAACCAGGAAAACTGGAACTTTATACACCAGAAAGCAGGCTGTGCCTTCTCAGCGTGCACACCCTTGGGGTTCAGCCACATGGCCTCACTTCTATAGCCTTATGGCTGCATGAGCCCCATTTCCTTTTTGGGGTGCTTTCTCCGTGCTCTGCAAACCACACATCCTGGGTGGCCACACCCTCTCCTGGTTGTAAGGCTGCCTGATTCTTTATCCAAGGAGGAGACAGTTGCATTGTTTTGCCCCAAAACTCCTGCCCATCCCAGCTGGGAGGGCTGGGCCGGTGCTCCTGGATCTCTAGATGAAACCTCCAGGCCGTGCCATTGATCTACAAGAAACATGAAATCTGGGCCAGCCCTCCGCAGGGGGCACCTGCCCTTGACCTCGCTCACAGCACTTCTGGGGGGTGTTTACAAAAACTGCACCTGCTGCTTCACTGATGGTCGTGCTGGGGAAAAAAAAAAATCATAATGTAAACCGCTAGAAAGGGAGAAGAAAAGAAAGCCAGCCCGGGGAAGGCAATGATCCGTCCTCTGCTCTATTTTTGTCTGTGCTATGTGCTCGCTGAGTGTCCTTGAGGGACTTGCCTCCCTTCTTTGTCTTGGTTTGTTCCTGCCCTGGCAGAATTTCATGCGTTGCTTGCCAGAACTCTCAGGGAATCTCATGCATCCCTGACAACGCACAGGCAGACGAGCATGTGCTTCTTGGGGGGCCAGAGAGTGTTAGGTGGGGCCGTAAGTAATGGGAGGGGAACAGTGGTGCCCAAATTCCTCAGATTGTAGGCAAATTGAATCCTTCTTTGTCCTGCCCTGAAAGAGGGTCGCATTGTCCCCACCGGTAACCCAAAGGAGCTTCCCCCTCATGAACTGCGTGGTGGGCAGAATAGCTGACGCCTGCTGACTGTTTACTCTGTACTTCACACCAACTTTATGTGCATGATTTCACTTGCTTCCCATTTTCAATATGAGAGGATTGGGGCTCAGAGGGATCCGGTCATTTTCCTGGTGCAGGATGGGAAGATCTCTCATTTTCAGGCCCCAGCACATAGCCTAGCATATAGTAGGTGCTCTGTACATAGATGGTGGCTGAATAGGAGGTGGGAACTCGGGGGCTGTTATCCGTGCTCTGCTGCTGTCTCTTAGTGCTTTGATTTATTCACCTGTGAAATAGGGGTGTGGACTAGATGCTTGGATCCCAGAGTGCAGGAGGGGGATGGTTGGGGGGAGGGCAGTTGTCAGCACCCTGTCTACCCCTCCTGAGTTTGAGATCACTTGAGAGAGAAGCACAGGAATCAGGACAGTGGAGTAAAAAAATACCTACTTCATTAGTGATAAAAGTTGGCTTGAAGGGTGTGGCTTAAATCTGCACCCACAGTGGGTTTTCTGCTACTTCACCCCAGAATTAAACTTATCTGCCAAACACAGCCAGAGCTGGACAGCTCCCCAGTTGGAGGGCAGGTCAGCCACGCCCTCTCTGTGGCAGGCAGAGCTGCAAGAGGGAGGGAGCCCCAGCGGGTGCTGAGCCAAGTGCAGTGACTTTCTTCCCTACTCTTTTCATCAGTGGGTCACTCTTGTTCTGGGCTGGGGGCAGGGAATGTGGGGAGTGGGAGAGAGGTGACTTCTGAAGACTTTCACACTTGCATATGGCTACCTTCAGTATTTGTTAAATGGACGGGTTAAACGCCGAAGGCTGGGGGACTGCGGGTTCCCCAGCCCAGGCATCTCTCGGATTCTGTTTGCTCCTGCCCTCAGTAAAATAATGAAATGATGCCTCCCTTTATATGCAGGCAAAGCCCTGCCCTTATCATCACAAGGAGGTCGTGGTAGGCAACCTCCAAGGTGGACCCCGGGGATCCCTGTCTTCTGTATTTACACCCTTGTGGATCCTCTCTCCCTGAATGTGGGTGGAACTGTTGATTCCTTCTAATGGACACAGTGTAGCAGATGTGCTATATGACCCTTGTGAAGTTAGGTTATTAAATAACTGTGGCTTCCACCCGGGGGATGCCCTTTCTCTCCCTTAGATCACTCACCCGGGAGAACCCAGCTGCCACATCAAGATGCAGCCCTGTGGAGAGGCCCACTTGACGAGGGATGGAGGCCTGCCAAACGTGTGTGCGTGGAGCCTAGAAGAGAATTCCGTTCAACCCAACATTGAGCCTTCAGATGAGACAGCAGCCCTGGCTGACAGTTCAGTTGCATCCCAGTGAGATACCTTGAACCAGAGGCACCAAGCTAAGCTGTGCCCAGATTTCCGACTCTTAGAAACTGTGAGATGATGATAAATACTATTTAAGCCACTACATTTTGGAGTAATCTTGTATGCGATGATAGATAGCTAATACAGAAGTCTTCTCTCCCTGAACAAGGGCCCCTGCAAAGTAGCATTACCAAGAAGGCCCAGTGAAGTCTTAACTCCACTGCCTTTTATTCAAAAAGAAACAAGACTGCCTGTTTGAAGCAGCTCAGCCAAACCACTCCCAGGATTTTTTTTTTTTTTCCACCCCAGGCCCCAGACTAAGGATACAGACAAGCTGGACCACGTGATGAGGCTCTGCAAACAGGTTTAAAAATAACATTACTAGATTACACTATGAAATTTAAACCATCCATTTAGGAAATACTGAGTGCAGCTGGGAAAATTATTTTTATGTTATTACTCTTCAAGAACAAAGTGATGAGTGACTTTGGAGTCAGAGGAGGTGGTGGTTTGTGGAGTTTATGAAAAATACGCTGCCATCTTTGTCCTATATTACATTGGAGTCGCTGGGAGTTATAACTCAGTTTTCGTAAATTTGGGTGTTTTAAGGGACCTTGGACATACTGAAATAAAAGAATGCCTCACAGTTACGCAGAAACGACATTTCCCACTTCTTTCCTTAGAGGATGGAGCATTGAAAGCACGCTTATTCTTTCAGATTCTTACCAAGTAGCTACTTGGCGGTGCCCGGGGAAGAGCCAGAAATAGACAGAGATACATGTGTTGCCCCAGCCACCTCAGCTCAGACTGGAGGGATTGTCAATTGTATTTAGATAAGACATATCTCAGATATCAAGTATATTTTCTAGCGGCATTTGGGAAATCTGGTCGTTCTGTTTCCCTGGCTCCCAGCTTGTCCGTAGGATCTTGGAAAGTGGCTTGTTTTGCCAATATATGTTAAACATTCCCAAGGAGACTAACGCCCTTGGGTGACCCTTTGTCTTCTTGTTTTTTCTCTCCTCCTTGGTTTGACTGGTCTGGGCAGGGCTCTGATGAGAGAGTGGTTTGGGTGAGTCAGCTCTTTGGGGAGAGAGAGCATGCTTCCTTTGTGTCCTTCACCCTTTGTGACGAGGATTGTGTGTTGCCCACCCGCACTGCCCCCAGCGCCACTTCTGAGCTCCCCATCTTCCCTGGGTAGAGATGTTACGGCTGTCTACACAGCCACCCAGAAGAGCACTCCATGTTCCAGCCTCCCTTGCGGTGTAGTCACAGGGATAGGAACTAATGGGATTTGCACAGAAGTGCCATGTGCTGTTGCCACACTTACCCTTAAAGTGAAGGATAGTGCGTTCCTCTTCCCTCCCCCCTTACCGCTGGCTGGAGTGCAGATGTAGTTTTGAGCCACCCTGGACCACAAGGAAGAGGGTGACAAGTTAGGCATGGTGGGGAAGAGCAAAGCAAGACGGCTACCTGCCTTGCTTCCACCAGCATCATTTCCAGTCTCCATCACACGCAGCACAAGTACAGTATCCTAACTCCTACCCTTTATATCTCCCGGGATGCCTGGAGAAGGTACCCAGGGTTCACTGAATTATGGGGTTGGACGAGTCACCACCCTAGTTAAAGACAACCGCTGCGGACGAACCCTGCCTTCCTTCTTCAGTCTGTCACCTCCAACCACTTAGGCCATTAGGATCTTAGAGTCGGAAGGAATCTTCTAGATCATCTCTCTAGTCCACCCATCACTGGCATCAGTTTCTGCACATCATTCGTTCTTGGTCCTTTTAGCTCCCAGCTTGATGACGCAGCGCATTATGGGGCAGTCTTAGTTGTACCAATTCCCACCTTTGCTCTTATTTTCCCCTTCGAGCCCTCTCCAAACAATACATTGGGGGGCAGGTTTTTCAGGGAGGTAGTGATAAACAGTGTCCGAACTCATGTAAAAGTGAAAAATGTCCGTTAATGTCAGGACCGAAGCATCTCTATTGGGCTTGACGATTCAGAGGGCGTGGGTGTCCTTGGCCTCTGAATAAGGGGTGGCAGCCAGATGGAAGTGGGAAGATGGGGAAAGGGAGCTGATGGATGGAGACGTGAGCAGAAGAGAGTTGGAGGTGCGGGGTTACAGGAAGCGTTTGCTGTGCCTGTCATTAGGATGTGAGGGACTTGAACAGATTTAGCAGCTAAGAGAGTTCAGACTGAGGGAACAGGTGAAGTTGCAGGGCAGAGAAGGCGTGGCTGAGGGAGCGTTGTCTGCGGAGAGCGGGGAGGGCAGCGAGAATGAAATTGGGCCACTTGACGATGAACAGATGGGAGAGACATTTCATCCTTTGAGACCAGAGGGAGGGAGGGAGAGAAGACGTGCCGAAGGGGATTTGCTGTGAAGCCCTAGCAAATCTTTTCCATCCAGAAGCCCAGGGAGATAAGCTTGGTGGAATCAACGAGGTAGGAGGCAAGGGTGTGTGCCAAGCACTGGGGTGAACTTTAAGCAAGCAGCTGGAGTCACGTGG
The DNA here is from genome assembly GCF_003031525.2 of Neophocaena asiaeorientalis asiaeorientalis. Lineage (NCBI taxonomy): Eukaryota > Metazoa > Chordata > Mammalia > Artiodactyla > Phocoenidae > Neophocaena > Neophocaena asiaeorientalis. The sequence goes on from NW_020175079.1 coordinate 2,422,343, forward strand.
TGATGATTTGCAATAGTTGTGACGGGCGAGGGAAAGGGAGCCTTAAAGACCTGTGTGAGGGCTGATCACGGTGCCCAGCTAGGTACTGGGGCTTCCAAAACTCAGTTTAGGGGCATTCCACATGATATGTGTGTCCATGGTGATACAGGCCCGGAGAGGGTGGATTTCAGCTTTGATCCATGGGTCGGGTGGTACCCTGGAGGGCCAGGGATGCTTGGGAGTGGAAATGAGAGTAAGAGAACAGTGCAGGGGCCAACCCTGGGCTCTAGGCAGGTAAGAGAAAGGACACTGCAGCACTTGCTGCCTTGTTAGAGCCGTTTCCCCTGAAGGTGGGAGAGGTGGAAGGCTTGTGGGCAAGGCACAGCCGTGTCCTATATGCTTCTGGCCCCAGAAGGTGCTGTCTCTATCTCATTTAGGACAGTCCTGTGTGTTTTCCTGAGCCTCCACCTTTGGTCTGCAATCTAGTCTCTTCCTTGAATCTCCCGGCCCCCTTCTCCCCCGCCCTGCCCCAGGGTCCAGCCTTCACCACTCGATGCCCATCCCTGTTCAGTATGGACTTCTCTTGGCTGTGCGGGCATCCTCTGAACTGTTCTAGATCAGCGCACCCTTCTCTGCTCCCTCTCGTTCGGCCTCACCGTGGGTCTGCCATCATCATGGAGAAAGCTCGTCATTGTCATTTTGGCTTTGACTAAGTGCCAAGGCACCGTCAGCTGTTCCCAGCACTTAGTGTTCTAACACCTTCGCATCCCGTTCTGGGGCTCATTGATTCTTCTAAGAGAGACAGAGAGGTTGGTGGTCAGGAGCTGAGGTTTGGAGTCACACAGACTTAAGTGTGAACCTTCCTTCTGCCCTTTATTAGCTGTGTGACGTTGAGTAAACTATTCAGCCTCCTTGTTCCCCGCTGTAAAATGGGGATAGTGGAAGTTATCCTCAAGGATATAACTCTTAGGCTTGGGGTGATGGATAAAAGAGAGATGGCACGAGCTTTGTGGGAATGAAGATCTCAGAATGAAGACAGCCAGTGGGATGCCTAACATTGCCAAAACTTGGATTAGAAATCAACCAAAAAACTCATCCGTCTATTGGGAAGCCCTCCCCCCCAACAACGAAGAAATAGGTATTTCTAAGGAAAAGCAATTGATCTGTGTTACATAGCCCCACCCTAGACATTTCCAAATTCCCCATGGTATTTGTGTTGTTTACTGAGTCATAGACAACAAGCCATTCAGTAATTACATTCCAATCATGGGCATCCAGTCACCCTGGTCTTCTACCCACCAACTGTGTGGAACCTTTGTCACAACCTACAAATCACGTGATTGTGATCTGTGGTTTTTTCTAACTGAATACACATTGCATAATAATCGGGACGATTCTGTGGCAGCCATGGTAAGAGTGTGTGCTGAAAAGATGGGCTGTGTTATTTTATTTTTTAATGAATTAATTAAATTTTGGCTGCGTTGGGTCTTAGTTGCTACGCGAAGGCTTTCACTAGTTGCGGTGAGCGGGGGCTACTCCTCGTTGCGATGCGCGTGCCTCTCATCACGGGGCTGCTGCAGAGCACGGGATCTAGGCGTGTGGGCTTCAGTAGCCAGTGGCTCACAGGCTCCAGAGCACAGGCTCAGCAGTGTGTCCCATGGGCCCAGTTGCTCCGCGGCATGTGGGATCCTCCCGGACCAGGGCTCAAACCCGTGTCCCCCACATTGGCAGGCGGACTCTCAACCACTGCGCCACCAGGGAAACCCCAAGATGGGCTGTTTTAAAAACCATCTTGATTTTGGGAGGCAGACCGCTGTGCCATTTTTCCTTTGCACTGCCTGTCACCCAAGATATAAAGGAGGGCAAGGGTCTGAAGTTGTCCACGTTAATAGTGACACTCCAAGCAGATCTGTTGTATTTGGGCTGCTTGGAAAGGAAGAGGCAGGCAGGAGAACATACAGTGCCAGGCTGGGCGCAGTTGGAGAAACAGTATTTTGCCAGGAAAAACTGGGGGCTCTGAAGGCACCCCAGGCTGTGTGCTGCTCCTAGTTCCAAGTCTCTGAGTAGTTCTGTGGATACTGGGGACTGGACTGTTTGGGTGTTTAGATGTTCTGGCTCTCTGATGGGCAGAGGCTAGAGATAATTAAAGGGAGGTCTATGTGTAAATTGGTATTTCAGCACTCAATAAAAACAGAGGGGGGGGCTTCCCTGGTGGCGCAGTGGTTGAGAGTCCGCCTGCTGATGCAGGGGACATGGGTTCGTGCCCCGGTCCGGAAAGATCCCACATGCCGCGGAGCGGCTGGCCCCGTGAGCCATGGCCGCTGAGCCTGCGCGTCCGGAGCCTGTGCTCCGCAACGGGAGAGGCCACAACAGTGAGAGGCCCGCATACCACAAAAAACCCCCCCCCCCCCCCCCCAAAAATCCAGAGGAAACCAACAGGAGAAGGCTAGCATGAATTGTGAAATCTACAGAGAGGAGAATTTTTTCCCAAGAAATACTTGCTCCCCGCTATAGTTAAGGTTTGGCCTGGACCCATAGGCTCCCAGCACTCTGGTGGCTTTGTAAATTTAGAGTTACACTTTTGGAAAGCCATTTGGAAGTGCATCTCATGAGCCATACAAATATTTCATACCTTCTGAACTAGTAATCTCCCTTCTGGGAATTTATCCTAAGGCAATCTGAGAGAGAAAAAAAAAGTACCACATGCATAAAAATGCTGATTGCCTCATTGCTTTCAATATTAAGAATTTGGAAGCCACCTAAAAGGCCAACAGGAATGGAATGGTCGTTGAAATGATGGTATATTGAATCACAGAGTATCGTGCATTCATTAAGATTATAATTATGAATACCACGTAGAAGTATACATCTATCTGAAATAGCAACCTTTTATGTTATAAGTAAGTGAAAATAAGCGTAATGTAAGATGCTGTCTGAGCTATGATTAATGTATGAAATAAAGATATATACACATGAATAGGGCCTGGAAGGAACGTGCAGAAAATGAGCATGTTTGATGGATTCATGGGGTGAAAACAGGAGTGCTTATTTTTCTTTTTTAGGTATCTTCATTATTGCTGCTAAAGGTCACATCCTAATTTTGTCATGGAATCACATCCATTTTGTCATCTGTACAATGGGTACAATAATACTTGCTATTACCACTCTATCTCCCTCTAGGCTCTGTTCTTGGCCCGTCCATCGATTCTTGCAGACTTCCCCATGCCCCTGGGGTAGGTACTTACAGACAGGTAGGAGAGCTTGGGCTTGTCCTGTGTAGGTCACTGAGAGCAGGTTTGGACTTCCAAACCCACACGATTTGAGTGGTTTGACTGCAAAGGCAGCACCCTCACCTGCCTCCTTCCTCATCAGGTGTCTTTCACCTCTGCTTTCCTGGCACTTTCTAAATGTGTTGTGAGAGTAGAGGTCATGTGTGCTCCCTTCGGGCCTGATACTTAGTAAACGCAGTAAACAGTAGCCGCTAATCACCATCCTCATTATAACGTTTGTATAATAAAGTAGTAAGAAAAAAATAATAAAAGTAGAAGGGGTACCTTGAGGTTCATGTAGATGGTGAGTAAAACTTCCAGATAATATTTCCAGATACCTGTCCTCTCTTCGTGAATTCTTTTTTTAATAGATTGATTTATTCATTTATTTTTGGCCGCGTTGGGTCTTCGTTGCTGCGCACAGGCTTTCTCTAGTTGCGGCGAGGGGAGGCCACTCTTCGTTGTGGGGCGAGGGCTTCTCATTGCGGTGGCTTCTCTTGTCGAGGAGCATGGGGTCTAGGCGCACAGGCTTCAGTAGTTGGGGCACGTGGGCTCAGTACTTATGCCTTGTGGGCTCTAGAGCACAGGTTCAGTAGTTGTAGCGTACGGGCTTACCTTCTCATTGTGGTGGCTTCTCCTGTTGCGGAGCACAGGCTGTAGGTGCACAGACTTCAGTAGTTGTGGCACGTGGGCTCAGTACTTATGCCTTGTGGGCTCTAGAGCACAGGTTCAGTAGTTGTAGCGTACGGGCTTAGTTGCTCTGTGGCGTGTGGGATCTTCCCAGACCAGGGCTCGAACCTGTCCCCGGAATTGGCAGGCGGATTCCCAGCCACTGCACCACCAAGGAAGCCCTTTTCATGAATTCTTAAGGTCCATCTTTAAATAACAGCATCTGTTACAGATTTTCTTTCTTATGTGGGGTAAACATACCTCCTGCAATGATATTTAAGCTATTGCCTTTGTTCAACAAAGCCGTGTTATAGTGAACACTGGATACTTTAAGCCTGGATGAGGCCAAAAGGACACTGAGTTTTGACCAGCTAGGTCAGAAGCAATAACTCTCTCTAGTTAGATCTCTCTATTTATAATGCTTTGCCTCTCTTTGATACCCCATCCTTCTTTGAAAGCATTTTCATATTTCTTTTTCTCTCCTGAAGTTGGTGAGTTATATGGCTGGTCTCCCCATTCAATGGATTGTGATCTCTCATTTAAAAAAATTTTTTACCCCTATTGGTGAAAAATCTTGAGCACACCCTCTAATACCTGTATATTTGTTTACTTATAAATGATATGCGTGGATCACAGTACTGGTGGATCATATGTAAAAGCATGAGATGATAAGATGAAATAAACAGTGTTTAAAAAATAGTTTTTGAAAAAAAAAAAAAAGTTTTTGGGCTTCCGTGGTGCAGTGGTTGAGAATCTGCCTGCCAGCGCAGGGGACGCAGGTTGGAGCCCTGGTGGGGGAAGATCCCACATGCCAGGGAGCAACTAAGCCCGTGCGCCACAACTACTGAGCCTGTGCTTTAGAGCCCGGGAGCCACAACTACTGAGCCCATGTGCCTAGAGACCGTGCTCCGCAACAGGAGAAGCCACCACAATGAGAAGCCTGTGCACTGCAACGAAGAGGAACCTCTGCTCGCCGCAACTAGAGAAAGCCCGCGCGCAGCCAAAAATAAATAAATAAATAAAATAAATTTATTAAAAAAAATAGTTGTCATAAAGTTTTATTTACTAGCCTAGGAGACCTTTTTGTTCTCATTAAAATATCATGACTAGTCCTATTTTCAGTCAGAGTGGTGTGAGTGGGTATGTTTTATTAATTTCAAAAATCTTGATTTAGTACTTTGTGACACAGTAATTCAAATGTCTGATTTTGATTCACTTATTCTTGGTGTCAGTAGCTGAAAAGGTACCTTGAGAAGACGTGTAGAGCCAAGTGGAAGAAGTTCACAGACGGTGGTGCTTCCTAAATTATGACTCTTATTTTTCAGTCCCATCCATGAATTATGCAAATGTTTTTGTTGAAATTCAGCAAGTAAATTTCCATTTCTCATGATGTCAGCCACTTGTTCTTGTAAACTAACTGAAGGGTGCCACGTTTTTGACCAATGGGTTCAAAACCTGCCGTAATTCTTCGTTTGGAAGATCTTTAAAAGACTAGACAAATCTGTTTGCAAGTTTTTGAAGTGTGCAGATATGTTTTTATAAATCAAATTACAGGGCTTTTGGCTACAAATCATTAATCATGGAAATGTTTCTAAACGTCCGTTTTCAAAATGCCTCTCCACTAGTACACTTTTTTTTTTGGAAGCATTGCTTTCTTATTCATTGTTAAAATGTCATCTTTACCTTGAAGGAACAAATTAAATATGTTTGTTCTTCCTGAAAATATCTGCTGGATGCCATAGCTCTTGATAGTCACCTGTCATCCAAGAATAGGTCATCAAATTTTGAACTTAAAAAAAAAGAATGAATAATATATATATTTTTAAAGTTAGATTTTTAAATTTTATTTTATCTTTATTTATTTTAAAAAATTAATTAATTTTTGGCTGTGTTGGGTCTTTGTTGCTGCACGCGGGCTTTCTCTAGTTGTGGTGAGTAACATTGACAGGGGGATTCATAACCACTGCGCCACCAGGGAAGTCCTGCATAATATATTTTTATATTTGCAGCTCTTCTAAAGTTCTTTGACACTGGGTAACCAGCAAACTTCTGGGTGTCTCAGAAGATAGAGGTCGCTGCCCATCTTATTCACAAAGTTTGGTGAAGATGCAAACTGCATCTTAAATACCTTGTGTTTTTACGATTGACATCCTGAAGCCTTTGCTACAATCACTTGCCAGGGATGATGGAGTGAATGAATTTCTCTGTGCTGCTAGCTCTGCTCCTTTGTCCCCCAAACCCTGCTTTGATTCAGGCAGGGCAGCCACTGCATCAGGAGCTACATTCAGACAGTTTCTCTCTGGAACAGTATTCTCATTTAAGAAGCCATTCAGCTCCGAACATGAATTTACTGTAAATCTTCCGTTAATCGACTCACACAAAAAATGCACTTTATGTGTGTCATTACAGATATGGAATCTAGCAAATGCCACAGACTGAACCACGGTGTGAAACCATCACCCCAGAGCGCAAAGCCAGCCTCCACACTGTGTGAATCTTTTACACATTTCTCCCTTCAAATTGTCACCGATGTTTTTCATACATTTTTCCAAAGGTATTGGCTGACAAAGGGATGTGTTTAATTTGCGGCCATTTGCTAGTTTTGGTGCGATCAGGAGCACGGACATCTCTCCCACGTGGCTTCCCTACCTTTTCCAATCAAGTAAGAAACCTTAGAAGAGTCAAGGTGTTTACATTTGGTTGGAAGAAAATTTAGAAGGCACTTGGATTGTGTCTAGTACATGTTAAATATCACTGAAAACATTGCGGAAATGCGTCTTCAATTTCTGTATGTTTCATTTTGAAATGTCATCTCAAGTAAGACGGTTTCCTGCTATGCTTAGCTAATAGCTCAAGGCACAATATATTCTTAAGGTAGGGGTCACCGTTTGGTAATGGATCTTCACCCATGTATTTCATCTTCTTGACGCTTCCTTTTTTTCTTACTGGATCAGTGTCAGATTGTCACTATTTTGACCTTGTATTGTGGCTGAAGACAAGCTCCCATCTGAAGGAAAAGTGTCAGCTTTGTCCCGTTGGGTTATTACCTTGTGTTTGCCTTCCTGCCATCATCTGCAGTGCACAGGTTCTTGGCCAAAATCTTCAAGTCTCTGGCCCGTTTGATGGGGGCTGGTTGCGTGAAACCCATGTCTTAGAATCTATACACTCACTGCGTGGACACAGGTACACTGCATGTTCAGGGGAGGCTGTGATCACATCCAAGCAGGGGTGTTCCTGTTGCCTCCCCCAGGCTGTCAAGGTGCTGGGCTCACCAGGGCCCCCCCACTTTCTTACCACACGTGACATCCCCCTGCCAGAGGGATGCCACCGCCAGCGCTTGTATTAGTGAACTCTAATGGAAACTAGGGACTTTGGGTCATAGTGATGTTCAGTGTAGGTCCATTGGTTGTAACACAGGTGGGGCATGTTGAGCATGGGTGGGGGGCCGTGATGCCTGTGTGGGTGTAGGGGGTGTATGGGAAACCTTCCGCTCCATTTTGCTGTGAACCTAAAACTGCTCTAAAAAAATAAAAATTTTAATAATTTTTAAAAAGGTGGCGAAACCTAACCCTAACTGAATAAAAGGCTATTTATGGTATGCATTTATCGCATTTGGCGTGACTGTGTTTACTATGTATAGGGCAGGAATATTCACGTGTGAATCTGGGCTGCTGGCCCAGGCCCATCAAAGAGTATTCGGTCATATAGTTAAAGGGTAACATGTTACCTTTCTAAAACCTCGAAAATTCTGATTCTGAAACCCAGCTGGATCCAAGAGTTTGGTTATGGAACTGTGACCCTGTGTTTTCTTCCCATAGCCCTGTGGATTGGTCTGGCTCTCCTTGGACCCTATGTTAAGCATATGGAGGGTGAACCCCAAGCCCAAGGGAGTTGCCACTTGCCCCACGTTGACCGGCGTTTCCTGGAAACAGGAAATGAGACTGGACCAGGGCTGCTCTCACCAAATCACAAATCCTGTTGCCCATCTGAGGAGAAGCCTCTGGGTCTGCTTAAAAGCCCGAGCTTCCCCAAGAGAACATGTATATATTGGTGGCCTTCTGCCCAGAGAAGATTTCATTCCCTGCAGCATCCACTGTGATAGGCGCGGGCAGCGAGGAAGAGGCATCTAGAATCACAGAATGTTCAAGGAAGAACAGTTTGTCAATGGATTCATTTCTATTTCACTCACCCGTTCAACACATTATGTATTAATCCTGTGCTGAGAATGGAGCTGAGGCTGGGGATGCCAAGAGGAAAAGTCTGTCAGTCTCTGCCTGCCCTGGAGGTGTTTACAGTTTACTGGGGGACAGACATGCAGATTGCAAGCGTCCAATTCCAGGGTAACTGCTTGTGGGTTCAGGGGAGAGAGAGTTCTTCCTCTGCAGACGAGTGAGGATGGGCTTAGGATGGGAAAATAGCCCTTTACCAGAAACTTGCAGGTTGACTAGGACTTTTTCAGGTGAATTGTCTGGAGAAGGCATGCCCAGTTGAGGGAGCAGCGTGGTGTCGACTGAAAAAAAAAGCACAACCTAAAAGTTGAGAATTATGTTTTATTTGGCGGACATACTGAGGACGTAACCCCTGGAGACAGCCTGTCATATAGCTCCGAGGGACTGTTCTGGACAGGTAAGGGAAGAGCCAGGATCTGTAGGAGTTGTTGCAAAACAAAAACAAAACCAAACAAAAAAAACCCAGGTAGTCTTGGAACATCAAAAGATTGCTGTTAATTAAAGAACACCTGGCATCTCAAGTTAGTGAATTTAGCACTTTTCTAAATGTATGGGAAGATGCAAGAGTCTGGGCTCGTGGAAATCATGCCTTTGATAGGCGCCTTAACTATCTAGGGCCAGTATCTTGTTTTTCTCCATCCTGAATCCCCTCACGGAGCACAATCAGGGCGGCTGCAGTGGCTGGTGGCTTGATGGCTGCAACATCCTTTGTTTATTGACAGGGTAGGTGACATTTTTCCGTCCTCAGTGGCTAAAGGTGTGGTGGCTGGCTGGGAGACGTGCTGTGTCTCAATGTATCTCAGTATATTATGGTAACTCAGCATTATTGGGGATTAAAGTGAGAAGTAAGAGAGGTGGGAGATGAAACCAGCTTGATTAACAGGGGTCCTGTCACCCCGGGCCCTGTGCCAGAGGGGTGTACATTTCCAACATGAAGCTAGTGAACCCATTAGAGCAGGAAAGGACACATTTGTCTAAAAGTGCTCCCCAACCCCTGCCGTCTCTGGAATTCCTTCTATAGCATCCCTGCTGGATGGGTGAGTGACCTCTGCTTGACCGCTTCTGGGGACGTTATTTGGTTAGCATAGAAATGAATTTCTTTCATGTAGCTCACAATTTTGTCACCTGTGCTGTTTCTAAAAACTGGTATTTTAAGGCTGTCTGCATAACTTCAACTTGTTCTTTTTTGGGAAATGGGTGCAAGATACTTCAATTTAATTCCTTCTGCATTCTCATTTTTCACACCAGTTGTCTTATTATTCTTTTTTTCTAATTTTTTTTTTTTCTGGTACGTGGGCCTCTTACCGTTGTGGCCTCTCCAGCTGCGGAGCAGAGGCTCGGACGCACAGGCTCAGCGGCCATGGCTCATGGGCCCAGCTGCTCCGCAGCATGTGGGATCTTCCCAGACCGGGACACGAACCCATGTCCCCTGCATCGGCAGGCGGACTCTCAACCACTGCGCCACCAGGGAAGCTCTTTTTAAAAATTTTATAGATTCATTTATTTTATTTATTTTTGGCTGCACTGGGTCTTCGTTGCTGTGCGCGGGCTTCCTCTAGTTGTGGCGAGCGGGGGCTGCTCTTCGTTGCGGTGCATGGACTTCTCATTGTGGTGGCTTCTCGTTGGGAGCACAGGCTCTAGGTGCACGGGCTTCAGCATCTGTGGCCCATGGGCTCAGCAGTTGTGGTTCGCGGGCTCTAGAGCGCAGGCTCAGTAGTTGTGGCGCATGGGCTTAGTTCCTCCATGGCATGTGGGATCTTCCCGGACCAGGGCTCGAACCCGTACCCCCTGCATCGGCAGGTGGATTCTCAACCACTGTGCCACCAGGGAAGCCCTGTCTTATTATTCTTAACTATTATTAAAAGGAATGATAAAAAGTAATTAACCATCTGGAACAGATTCATGCCTACATTAGTCAGGGCATCCATTATAAAACCTCTTGAAAGTTCAGCCTTGGAAATAGATTCTCCAAGTAGGTGGATTAGCTAATGAATTTTTCTTCTCCAAAGGCAAGTGTGTTTTCCCAGCACAGCCAGAACTTCTACTGCCCATTTTTCAAAGAGGGAAAAAGTAGAAGTGAAAACAGAAATGGCTTGTCAATTTACTGTGTAAAAGCTGTAGATTCGATATGGTATACTTTTCCACTAATATTTGTGGATTTAGTGTGACACGTAACATTGGCTTCAGGAAGATAACTGTATTCAGTGATTGCATCCTTCAGGTGCCTGGAAAGCACCCCTGGTCACTTCTCATCCATGATGGAGAAGCTGGAGATGGGTTTGCAGCAGGACAGCACCAAGGGGGGAGTGTCAGAGCCTCAGCTTGTCCTGTGTGGGTTCTACCGTGAGTTTTAGGGGGACTTGGAATTTGACAGAAGGAGGACATTACATTGTTATCGGTTCAGCTTTGTGTGCTGCCGAGTTCCATAAATCATTCTCTCCCAGACCATCCTGGGCATGGCCAGGCTGTCTAACTCTTGGAAGACCTGTGTGACACTTTGGTCCTACTGTGTCGACCCTCTGTGTTAGCCCTTTGTATATGTAAACCCAGATGGTTGCTTCCCTCTGCCACCTCCCTGGCCTCCCGCCATTGCTGACACCCGGAAACTGACATGAGTGCCTCAAGGCAACCCCTCCAGATTCAGGGCTGACCTGGAGCTAACACGAATTCAGACCCAAAAGTCCCTTGGGGAGAAGTAGCTGCCCCCGGGTACTTCTTCCTGGATACAGAACACAGGGCCAGACCTCCAAGGGCCAGGAGGCTGACTCACCATTATCTGTGTCAACAAGAAGCATTTGCTTTTTCCCAGATCTGAAACTGTTCATGGTGCTCAGAATTCCCAAAGTGCCATGCTGATTTGTGGCCAAGAGCTATGCTTCATGAACTCTTCCATGGTTTCGTGTTAGCCTGATAAGACCTAACTCAAGTACGATTTTTTTCCTGAAGGCTGGGTATTGCTAGCTTGCAAGTCGATTCTCTTCAACAAATACTTACACAGCACCTTTTGTATTCTGAGCTGTGAGCTGCACGCTGAGGATCCAGGGTTGAATGAGACATGGATCTGTCCCCAAGGAGTTCTCAGTCTGCTGATAGATGCATGAATGGAAAGATTACAGATAAACATGCTAAGTGCTCGAGAGAGGTCTCAGACATATGCTGCAGGGTCCTGGAGAGAAGAAAGCCTTACCATCTACTTGGGAGGCTTAGGAAAACCTTCAAAGGGAGGATGATATTTATGCTGGGTCTTGATGCATTCATAGGGGTTTGCCAAGTTGAAAGCAGGTTGAAGGAGTGAGGAGGACAGTTGAATCAGAAAGGACACAGACAGAAGCAAGGCTTGAAAAGCCATGGGGTGGGGCATGGTGTGTTTCTGCAGATTGACGCTCAGGGTGTATGTACAGGGAGCAAGCGTGAGGCTGGAGCCTCTCATGATGTTGCTCTTGCCTTAGACCCCGAGCCTGGCACGCAGTACCCACTGGGAGGGAGGGGCCAGGATGGGAACCCAGGATGAATCCACAGGCTAGAGCTGGAGCAGGGAGCACCACTTTCAGGAAGAGTGATGAAATCTGAATGCCTAGGGGATTCCAAGCCCAGAAGTGTCAAAAGCAGGGGTCAAAGCCACAGGTCTCTGAGCGAGAGGAGGGGGTGGGGTGTGAGAAGAAACAGAAGCAGGTTGTTTCTACCAGGCGTGAATGAGTGATTGCCATTTCCTGTTTCATGCATGAATGTCTTTTCTCTTCAAATAGATTATATGATACTTGAAGGTAGGAGGATGGCTTTAAATTTCTTTTTAAGTTCTGTACACTAGGGTCTAATAAAGTATCGTTAATGCATACAAGAGGTTGTGCCACTTGCCCACGATTATAGGGTTTGTAGGGCGGTAGAGTTTGAGACTGTGTGTTTAACCATGGCTCTGCACGGCTGCTACAGGCCGAATATGTGTGTCTCCCCCAAATTCGTATGTTGAAATGTAATTCCTAACGTGGAAATATTTGGAGATGGGGCCTTTGAGAGGTAATTAGGTCAGGAGGATGGAGCCCTCATGAGTGGGATTAGTGCCCTTATAAAAGAGGCCCTAGAGAGCTCCCTAGCCCCTTCCACCATGTGAGGACACAGCCAGAAGAGGGCTGTCTGTGAACCACAAAGCAGGTCCTCATTAGACACAGAATCTTCCAGTGCCTTGATCTTAGACTTCTCAGCCTCCAGAACTGTAAGAAATTAATGTTTCCTGTTTAAGCCACTGAGTGTGTGGTATTCTTTTTTTTTTTTTTTTTAATATATATTTATTTATTTATTTTGGATGTGCCGGGTCTTAGTTGTGGCATGTGGGATCTTTAGCTGTGGCATGTGGACTTCTTAGTTGCGGCATGTGGGATCTAGTTCCCCGACCAGGGATTAAACCGGCCCCCCCGCATTGGGAGCACAGAGCGTTAACTACTGGACCACCAGGGAAGTCCCAAACGTGTGGTATTCTGTTATGGCAGCCTGAGCGGACGAAGACAATGGCCTCCAGTTGAGAGCAGGTAATGGCCCCTGTCCTGTGGGTCAGATCTCAACCAGAGAATGTGCTTCGTGGACATCATCACATGTAAGAAAGGACGTTAACAAAGTAAAGTGCATGCAGAGGACAGAGACTTGCTGTCCTTGGTCTTGTCCTACGAAAAAGAAAAAGGGAGCAGAGAAGACACCAGGGCAGCTTGTGAGGTGGGGGGCTCACTGTCATTGGATATTTGTGGGAATTTCATGTAGAAGAAGGATTCGCCTGGGCTGGCCTTGGGGGCAGTAGATGGATGTTGCAGTGAGGCTGATCTCCCCCTAACTGCTGGGGCTGTCTCAGATTGCGCTGGGCTGTCTAGAAACAGTAAGACTCTCCGGCTGAGAGGCAAAGACAGCAGGAGTACTGTCAAGGAGCTTCCTCTTCTGGGTGGGAGATCCCAGCAGATGATTTGCAATGTCTCTTCCAGTCTGGGGATTCTACAAATCTCTTGATGTTGCTGTAATTCTGCCGTTCTCCCCTGGCTCCCAGGAGAGGCCTGGCTCTGTGAAGACATGAGAAGCTGAGAGGGTGGCTGACTGACACCCAGCCCTTGTCTTCATTATTTCAGTGTGTGGGAGCCATTTGCCAAAAGAAATTGGGGGAAGTATTTTTAGCCAAGGCATTTGCTTTCCTGGGACCCAGTTTCCTAGAAATGCTCAATTCCTCCCCTTTCATGCCATACCTCATCGTTCCCCAGGACTTTTTCTCCTTGGGGTGCTATTTGGATTATTTTCTTTTTCATCTCTTAAGCTCGTTTGATTCCAGAAGGATTAAGACACAGTTGTTAGATTTCAACGCATAGAGACAATGTCTTACAGCATCCTATTGATTGTCCCAGAAAGTACCCCCTCCCAGGTGGGCTGCTGGCTTTGAAGCAGGGCTCTCAGTCTTGTCTGCACTTTGGAATCACTTGGGGACAGTTGAAAAATCCCAGTGCCCAGGCTGCACGCAGACCGGTTGGATCAGAACCCTGGGTGGGGCCCAGCACCAGAGGGTTTTAAAGCTGTCTGGGTGGTTCCAACGTGCAGTCAGGTCAGAGAATCACAGCTTAAGATACATTCTGGATTCCACCTGGCAGGACCCCTTGTCTCCTGTTCCATAAAGGCATTGAGCAGAGCAGCTTGCAGTTCCCCGACCTGCAGCCTGTGTATCTTGAGGAAGTGATTTGACTTCTTGGAGCCTTGGTATGGAGCCCCTAGAAGATTGGCTTCATGTGCCTCAAGTTCTTGACGTGACTTGGCAAGGAGCTCACCCTGATGCTGTTAGCTATGATGACGATGGTGATGATGGTGATAACGATCATGTTGATGCTGATGATGTTGATGATGATGTTGATGATGGTGATGGTGGTGATGGTGATGATGATGTTGATGATGGTGATGATGGTGATGATGGTGATGATGATGATGGTGATGATGGTGATGATGATGATGGTGATGATGATGTTGATGATGGTGATGATGATGATGATGGTGATGATGGTGATGATGATGATGATGATGATGTTGATGATGGTGATGATGGTGATGATGGTGATGATGGTGATGATGGTGGTGATGATGATGGTGATGATGATGTTGATGATGGTGATGATGATGATGGTGATGATGGTGATGATGATGATGATGATGTTGATGATGGTGATGATGGTGGTGATGATGGTGATGGTGGTGATGATGATGGTGATGGTGATGATGATGATGGTGATGATGGTGATGATGATGATGGTGATGATGTTGATGATGTTGATGATGATGGTGATGATGATGATGGTGATGATGATGATGATGGTGATGATGATGGTGATGATGGTGATGATGATGGTGATGATGGTGATGGTGATGATGATGATGGTGATGATGGTGATGATGGTGATGTTGATGATGTTGATGATGATGTTGTTGATAATGGTGATGATGATGATGTTGATGATGTTGATGATGATGTTGTTGATGATGGTGATGATGGTGATGATGAAGATGATGTTGATGATGGTGATGGTGAGGATGATGATGATGATGATGATGGTGATGATGATGATGATGATGATGATGATGATGATGATGATGATGATGATGATGATGATGATGATGATGATGATGATGATGATGATGATGATGATGATGATGATGATGATGATGATGATGATGATGATGATGATGATGATGATGATGATGATGATGATGATGATGATGATGATGATGATGATGATGATGATGATGATGATGATGATGATGATGATGATGATGATGATGATGATGATGATGATGATGATGATGATGATGATGATGATGATGATGATGATGATGATGATGATGATGATGATGATGATGATGATGATGATGATGATGATGATGATGATGATGATGATGATGATGATGATGATGATGATGATGATGATGATGATGATGATGATGATGATGATGATGATGATGATGATGATGATGATGATGATGATGATGATGATGATGATGATGATGATGATGATGATGATGATGATGATGATGATGATGATGATGATGATGATGATGATGATGATGATGATGATGATGATGATGATGATGATGATGATGATGATGATGATGATGATGATGATGATGATGATGATGATGATGATGATGATGATGATGATGATGATGATGATGATGATGATGATGATGATGATGATGATGATGATGATGATGATGATGATGATGATGATGATGATGATGATGATGATGATGATGATGATGATGATGATGATGATGATGATGATGATGATGATGATGATGATGATGATGATGATGATGATGATGATGATGATGATGATGATGATGATGATGATGATGATGATGATGATGATGATGATGATGATGATGATGATGATGATGATGATGATGATGATGATGATGATGATGATGATGATGATGATGATGATGATGATGATGATGATGATGATGATGATGATGATGATGATGATGATGATGATGATGATGATGATGATGATGATGGTGATGATGATGATGGTGATCATGGTGATGATGATGGTGATGATGGTGATGTTGATGATGGTGATGGTGATGATGATGGTGATAATGATGACAGAGTTGATGCCGCTGATGATAAAGATTACAGTGTTGATGATGACATTGATGATGTTAATGATGGCGACAACCATAATGAACACTGGTTGGGCGTCCTCCTGTGTAGGTGTGGCCTCTGTGCCAGGTGTTTTGTGTATGTAGCTTCCGCATTCCTCTCAATAATCTCTTCGGTGGTGACTCTTGTTATCTTACCTTTTTAAAATCACCACTCCATGGAAAATGATGACATTTGTACAGAACATGGGAGTAAAAGTGTGACACCTGGTGGGGGCTGGAGGTGATGGCCCTGGCCCTCATTCCAGGAGCCTTCAGCACTGACAGGATTAATATCTTGGGCACCCCTTAACCCCTGACATAGAGCCAGGAAGCTCTGCCTTTTACAGTTGATGGTGGTGAAGAAGAAGAGTGTCCTCACTCTTCAGGATTAATTGCTCTGTTGGTCCCTTATGTACATGTCACTTCTTACTGCAGGCAAATTGCAGGTTTTCACATGGCATGATTTGAATTCTTGGGAAATATTATGGCTGAATTGTGTTCCCCCAAATGAATATGTTAAATTCCTAACCCCCTGTACCTCCGAATATAACCATATTTGGAGGTAAGGGGAGGTCATTAAGTTATAATCAGGTCTTTGGGGTGGGTCCTAATCTAGTGTGGCTAGCGTCCTTATGAGAAGAGGAAATTGTACAAAGGAAGACGATGTAGGGACACAGGAGAGGAAGGCCATCTGCAAGCCGAGGAGAGCGGCCTCAGAAGACACCAGTCCTGCCGACACCTTGATCGTGGACTTCCAGCCTCCAGAACCACGAAATCCTAAGTTTCTGTTGTTTGAGCCATCCAGTTTGTGGCACTTTATTATGGCAGCCCCAGCATAAACTAATCCAGGGGCAGAGACCTCTACCACTTTCCGGAGTTTGCCTTTAGAGCTTCCTTGGGTTTCTCTTGCCTCTGAAAAAGTGGTTCTGAAACTTCAGTGAGCCTCAGAACATGCAGAGTTCTGGTGAAAGCAGATTGCTGGGCTTCACCTGCAGAGTCTCTGATGTTTCAGTTTGTAGGAGCGGGTCGGGCCTGGGAATTTGCATTTCTAGTGTGCTCCCAGGTATCTTAGTCAGTTTGGGCTGCTCTAACGAAGTGCCATAGACTGGGTGGCTTATAAACAACAGAAATGTGTTTCCCACAGTTCTGGAGGCTGGAAATCCAAGACCAGGACGCCAGCATGGTTGGGTTCTCGTGAGAGTCCTCTTTTTTGCTGCAGACTGCTGACTTCTGATTGTGTCCTCATTCGGTGGAAGGAGAGGAAGCGAGCTCTCTGGCCTCCTCTTAGAAGGGCACTAATCCCATTCACAAGGGCTCTGCCCTCATGACCTAATTGGGGATGATATTGATGACAACAAAGGCCCATCTCCAGATACCATCACATTGGGGATTAGAGCTTCAACATACGAATTCTAGGGGGATGCAAACGTCCAGTCCATAGGATCAGGTTATGTGGATGCTGCTGTCCTTAGGGACTGCACTTTGAGAAGCACTGCTCTAACAAATGAAACCCTGTAAATGGCACCCAGTAGGCCTTCCAAGCTTTTTGAATATTTTGACTGTGGGACTGATGGGGGCCCATCAGGGTTAGCTTGCTGGGGTGACTGGCGTTTCAAATCCTGGCTTCTTCCCTCTCTCTGACCCACTCTTCAGGGTCCGAGCATTCGATAAATGCTTCCTTTCTCGTAGGCCCTCTTTGTTGGCAAAATGGAAGGGAATAACCTGTATCTAGCCTTGTAGTCAGTCATTCTCCCAGTGTTGTTAGGGTTCCTCTCTGTTCTGGTCTTACCTGGGCAGGTACATCCCTGGGATTACAGAGGTGATGAAGACAGTCACGTAAATGGTTATTGTAAAAATGTAATATTTCTGAAGAAATTCTTGGTGGGGAATTCCGTGTGATGATAGAGTACAGAGTGACTAATTTTGTACAGGGAGGGAGAAGAAGGTTGGACAAAGGTAGCAGCCTCACACCTGGAGAGGGACTGATGAGCAGAGATTTTTCCTGGCAGAGAGGAGGGCTCAGGGTGCTGTCATCTGAGAGGGCAGTAGGTGCAAAGGCCGTGGGGCTGGAAACGATCCAGCCTCTTTGGGAAAGAGTTAAGGAGTTAAGTGTAGCTTGAAGCATAAGGTCTGCGGGTGGAGACGTGGTGGGAGCTGACGTGGAAGAGGTAGGTTAGCACCACCTCCATCTGCTGGGGGTTTGATATTTATCTTTTAAGAAATGAGGGCGTGTACAATATTAGTTTCATATTTCTTCTGTAACAAATGACTGCAAACTTAAGTGACTTAAAACAAGCCAAATGTACTATTTTACAATTATTGAGGTCAGAAGTCAGAAATGAGTCTTATAAGACTAAAATCGATGTGTTGTCATGGCTGCATTCCTTCTAGAAGCTCTAAAGGAGAATCGAATCAGTTCCTGGGCTGTACCAGCTTCTAGAGGCTGCTAGCTTTCCTTGGCTGTAGCTGCATCGCTCCAGTCTCTGCTTTTGTGGTCACCTGGCCTTCTCTGACTTTGATTCTCCTGCGTTCCTTTTATAAGGACCCTTGTGATTACAGGGGGCTCAGCCAGACAATCCAGGATAATCTCTCCACCTCAAGATCCTTAACTTACACCTTCAGAGCTCCTTTTGCCACAGAAGGTAACATTCATAGGTTCTGGGAATTGGGATGTGGATACCCTTTGGGAGCCATGATTCAGCCTATCACAGGGCATCTGAGGAATTCTAAGTTACCTGGACAAGGGGAGAGAAATCCAAGCTCTGCTGGTCCCCAAGGGCACGTAAGGATTGAGGAGGGCCTGGACCCAAAGGGTGTCATTGGGGGTGGAGAGGAGATGGTGGCTTGAATTGAGAGGAAAAAATTGGTGAGAATTCAGTAGTGGACGATGAAGGCATAGGAAACATGGAGGATAACCCTGAGGTTTAAAATGGTGTTGTTCTTTTTTTGCGCTTTTGCTTTTTAAAAATTGAAGTATAGTTGATTTACACTATTGTGTTAATGTCTGCTGTACAGCAAAGTGATTCAGTTATACACATATATACATTCTTTTTCATATGCTTTTCCATTATGGTTTATCACAGGATATTGACTATAGTCCCCTGTGCTCTACAGCAGGACCTTGTTTATCCATTCTCTACATAGCAGTGTACATCTGCTAACCCCCAACTCCCACTCCATCCCTCCCTCTCGGCAACCACAAGTCTGTTCTCTAGGTCTCTGAGTCTGTTTGTCTCATAGGTAAGTTCTCAAATGGTGTCATTCTTTTTTTTTTCTTTTTTTGCGGTACGCGGGCCTCTCACTGTTGTGGCCTCTCCCATTGCGGAGCACAGGCTCCGGACGCGCAGGCCCTGCAGCCTTGGCTCACAGGCCAAGCTGCTCCGCGGCATGTGGGATCTTCCCAGACCGGGGCATGAACCCGTGTCCCCTGCTTTGGCAGGCGGACTCTCAACCACTGCGCCACCGGGGAAGCCCTAAAATGGTGTCATTCTTAATGGTCTTGTTAATCAAGAGAAGAAGGACAGGTCCTTCCATCTCCTTGCCTGCCTCACTTCTCTGGTCTTTAGAATTTTCAGGAATCCTTCCCTGGCAGGTGTAGTGCTGTCCTCGGGTTCCCAAAGCGCCCTGCTTCCCGTTAGCCGACAACGTGTTTACTTGCCTGTCTCATGTGTTAGGCTGTAAGTTTCTGGAGCACCTGGGAAGGTGTTGGCTGCGTAGCAGGCTCTGGTTCCGGTCTGTTGAGTTCCTCTTTTTGTATGTAGAGATTTGGACGCCCTTGGGCAGCCCTGAAGCCGGCAACCAGGAGATCACTGTTGCTAAGACCCCTTTCTCACTCTCACGCCTTCCTGGAATGACGAAGGGGTCTGAGTTATTAACCTTGATCTCCGCAGTTACGAATATTTTAGTTTTCGCCCCTTCAGGGAGTCATGTATCTTCCAGAATGTCACGTAGCTTTTAAAATGGGTGTAAATAAGCCTAATAGCTGGAAAGGACTTGGAAATCATTTATCAAGGAGGGATAATTCAGCTGGAAATATGAGAAAGTAGTTTTCAAGGCTACTCGCCTGCATGTTTCCAGAAACGTGCTCTCCCTTGAGATGCTATTTCTTGCATCTGATTCAGTAAATATCTGTTCTGTTCATTTGCTGATGGGTTTTTGAAGCTCTCTGTCTCCTGTGTGTTCTGGCTCTTTGTCAGTCTCTTTCATCCTGCTTATTCCTTAAAGACATGGAGAATAGTAGTTTCCTTTATTTAAAAGCAAGGAGTGGGATGTTGAAGGGAACTTCTCCTTTTGCTTGGGAATTCTGGTTTCTGCCCTCAAGCTGAGAGCAATGCGGGAGAATTTTCCATTATTCATAGCGAGGATGGAGCCCTTAGGGGAGGAGCTATCCAAAGATAGCAAGATTGGTCCAGCACCTCAACGACCTCTCCTCTATAAAAACAAGATGCGTTCAGGAGTTCATGGAGGAGATAGTTGCGGGAGAGATAGGATGTTTCCGTTTCCTTCCCGGTAGGAGTGATTCCCCCCAGGTTAAATGGGGAGATCTAAGCAGAACACACGAAGAGATCGAGGGTGCCTTCCTGAAGAGGAGACTGGCGTCTCCCTCCCTGGCTGGCTGCTTGCTGAGCTACAACTCTCATAGGCCTGTCTTTAGACCAGGAAGCAGAGTTTCATGAGAATGTTCTTGGGAGCCTCTGGAATGTGGAAGAAATTGACATGAGTTCCCTGGATTGGGGGGACCTACATGGACATGGGGAAATTCTAAAGTCAGGAGGCCAGTGGGCAGCAGGGTGAGCGCCCTTCGCTGTCTCCCCCTACCTACATGGCGAACAGGTGGGAGTTTCCTGTGGACCCCTGGAGGCCTGGAGTGGCAAGGGGCAGGCTGGAAAGGGGGTCTGCTGTGGAGCAGACATGGGCGCTGAGACTGCCAAGGTCAGGTCCAATAAAATTCCTAGAAGAGCTCATCCCCATATCAGGGAGCCCTGTAGTATGGAGGGCCTCACGGCAGGGCCTGGACCTTAGATGTGCCCCGTAGGAGAGACCACCTTTGATCACCTGCCAGGAGGTAACGCCGGACAGTAGCAGCAAAGCCTTTACAAGGCAGGAGTTCGCTTCTCTTGCTTCGTCTGATCCGTTCTGCCTCTGCCTTGGTCTCGGAGGAGCCAGGAAGCAGGTGGGAGGAGAAGGACGTGTGGAGGACCGGCCACTGGTCCACCTGCCTGTGGCCCTCAACCCAAAGCTGAGGGGAGGGACGAAGCTGGGAACTCGACGTCAATTGAAGGGTTCACTGTGGGCTGCACGGCACCACTTAAATCCTAAAACTGAATATTAATTTCCTAACGGATTTTGTTCTTGTAACTGAACGTTGAGTGGGAGGCTGAGGGGTCTGTCCGAGATTATCATCAGGCAAAGGAGGGAGATGGTAGAGCGCAGCTGGGGCAGCAATGGAAGAAAAATGGAGCCATTTGCCTTTTTACTCCATGGAGTTCAGCCCACTCAATAAATTTGTTACAAAACCTGACAGGAGCACAATGCAGGGTATCAACTCAGGATCAGAGATTTAATATAGTCTGTGAACTGCTTTGTACTGGTTTAGAGGCTTTAGAAATACGTGTGCATGCGTGTGTGTGTGTATTTGTATATATCACGTCTCTATAATAGCATACGGCAGGTGCTTTTCAATGTCTCTCTGCTGCTCCACACATGTAATAAATGTGCTTTAAACTCATTTAATCCTCACAACAGCCGTGCGAGTTGGTCCTGTTATAAGCCCTATTTTACAAAGAAGAAACTGAAGCACAGAGAGGTTAAGAAACTTGCCTAAGGGCACACAGCAAGTGTGGAGGAGCAGAGAGCTGTGCCTAGGCCTTCTGGCACCCTGGACCATTCTCTTTCTTTCTCTCTCTCTCTGTCTCTCTCTCTCTGCCCTTTTCCAGTCTTCCTCCGCCCCCATCCCCATCATCTCTGTCTGTCAATTTTTTAATATGGAATTTTACAAACAGAAAGTAGAGAGAATAATGTAATGGACTCGACATACACTCACTCAGCCTCAGCAATTCTCAGTTTATAAGCTGTGCTCTAAGCCCTCATGCTCTTCTGCCTCTTTTGGCAAATCTGTTTGAGGTGGTGGATGTTTGCTGAGAGGATGGATTAAAAAAAAACAGTTGAAGAGTAATTGCCATTTGATACAGAACAGAAGGGCTTAGCTTTGGTTTAAGCTGTTCATTTCCCCTCCCACATTCTGAAGTTCAGCTGCAGGAAAAAAAAAAAAAAGTAATTCAAGTAATTTAAATTCTGCATGCTGACTTAGTTTTGTCCTCATCTTATCTGACCTTATTTAGTCAGACCAAAAAAAGGAAAAGAAAAGGACCAGAAAGGCGTTTTCCAGGGATTTCATCCTGACCCTTTAAATGAATCTTCCATTTATACTTATATAATTATTTCACATTAGATAGTCTTAATAATATCAAATTTCATTTCTAAAGCGAGCTGACAGAAGCTTTTAAAGACTCACTCTGCTGCCAGTCCATTTCCTTTCATTATTTTCTGCCTAAGGGTGCTGCACTTTTCCTTTAAAAAACCCCACAGTTACAGCAAAAACCATACACTCTGATCCCAGATCCCCGTCCCAGGTCCTATAATGTAAGAAATGACCACCCCTTAGATTTCAGTGGGCACAGCCCCGGCATCTTTCTTGCTCTGCCTGTGAGGGTGGCGATGCTCAGAGGGGGAACTGGGGCTCCCAAAGGGTCACTGTCAGCTGGAGGCAGACTGTGCCCAGTTCCTGTTCATCCCACCCCATATCCAACCTCATTCGCTCTCAGATACCTCGTGTCTGGGAAGGAGGCTTTGCTAAAGTGCCAGAAGCAGTTTTTGAAGGAATCTGATCTCATGGGAGTGAATTTAAAAACCTCTGGCCCTCATTCAGGTTTTTCTGTTTAAATGAAATTTCTTGAAGTCTAATTTGCATGTAATAGAATTCACCTTTGTAGGTGTACAGTTCCATGCCTTTTGACAATGTATGCGGCCATGTATCTCTCACCTCAGTTGAGATACAGAGAAGCTCCATCGCCCTCAAAGCTTGCCGTGTGCCCTTTCATAGTCAGTCCTCAGTCCCATCCTCAGGCAGTCCTTGATCTGCTCCCTGCTTGTATGATTTTCTTTCCTAGAACGTCATACAGGTGGGATCATACAGCATGTAGCCTTTGGGGTCTGGCTTCTTTCACTCAGTATAGTGCTTTAGAGATTCATCTGTGTCGTTGCATCTATCAGCAATTCATTCCTTCTCAGTGCTGGGTAGTTTTTCAATGTAGGAATGGATATTCGGGTTGTTCCCAGTTTAGGGCAATCATGAATAAATTTGCTATTAAATGTTCATAGACAGTCTTGGTGTGAACATATGTTTTCGTTTCTTTTGGGTGGGCACCCAGGAGTGGGATTGCCACGCCATATGGTGAGTGTTTGCATTCTCAGCAGCCATGTATCAGAGTTCTAGTTGCTCCGTATCCTTGTCAGCACTTGTTATTATCAGGAATCCTTTTAGTCATTCTATGGTGTGTGTAGATGTCATGCAAATTCTTATATGTGGAAGGGCAGGGATGCACTGTTAAAAAACTGGCTTCAGCTGTTGCCCCCATGAGCCTCTCTACACTTCAGGAACTTGACTACGGGCTTCCCTGGGAATGGGTGTACTTTGTGCCACTTGGTGGGAGACTTTGCCATGGAATGCTTGGTGAGGCAGGCATGGCTTACAGGGCTGATGAGGGCCCCTGTGGCATGGTGGGAAGAACATACTCTCGGAAGTCTGGGACCAAATTCCCTTTCTGCTACTTATGACGCCTGTAACCCCCGCAAATCATTTAAAGCCTGCATGTCCTCTTCTGTGAAATGGAGATAATTGTGGCTCCTTGCCCACCCTACAGAGAGTGAAGAAGAGCTTTGAAAACGGAAACGTGCAATCCAAAGAAGAAAGGAGGGCATGATTATTTTTATTGCTTTCAAGCCGTTTTTATTGCTGTTGGCTAAAACCTCAGGATTGAAGTAAAGCATTATTGTTATTAGCAATGAAGGTCGACGGGACTGTTTTTCATCTGCTTTGTTATTTTTAACCACTTTGTAGACATAGAATTCCATGGAAATGTCACGAAGACCGCTTGGAGTAGAAGCTGCATATTCCATTGTGATTTTTAATATAAAATTCACTTTAGGCATAGACGACTTCTTGTAATCACTCACCTCGCTTCCCAGATACTAGTCCTCTGAAATGTTATTGGAGACCTTGCTCTGATTTCAAATACTGTCAACTCTTGCTCATAAAAGGAACAGTTTATATAGTTTGTGGATTATTTCTTTTCCCTCTTGGGCCATTTGTTTGACTGCTCAGTGTCATCCTCAGTTGTTTCAGACAGGAGAGATGGAAGATCAAGAAATGTAGGCTGGATTATTTTCTCCCTGGTTATGGCTGTAGTTGAAAGTTTGGCTCAAATACAGTTTTTTGGGTTGTCTGGGGATTTGAATTATTCATGCTATATGCCCTTTCTCTGTTAGCGAAGTCAGCAAAGATTTGATGAAGGGGGACAGTGAGATATTCCCATTTGTGGTCTATGGGTTCTGTCCTATATCTACCAGAATATTGTGTTCAGAGTCGGTATGGAGCAAACTTTCTTAGGAGCTTAGTTCTCCTAAAGGACTTTGGAGACAACAAATATTTCTTTCAGGGAAGTAGAAAAAGGGGGCAGAATAAAGAGCCTTTGGTTGAGCATTCTTTTGATCAGCTATGAAAAGTTTGATTGTTACTGACGGTCAAATAAAACAGTGGCATTTCTAAACAATTTTCTCTAATGAGATAATGTGTGTGTGTGTGTGTGTGTGTGTGTGTGTGTGTGTGTGTGTGAAAGAGAGAGAGAGAATCATAGGTTTCCAGTGACCTCCGTTTTAATTCCAGAGATTCATTTTTGAGACATCCACCCTCAGAAAGTGTCTGGCTTCTAAGCCCAGCAAGCACCACATTTAAGAATACTCATGTTGCTGCCAGGCAATGCTGTGCTGGCAAACAGACTCTGTAATCAGGAAGAGGGGAGAGGGTATGTGATGGTGGTTAGATGGGGGCCTTGACGCAGATCTTCCCATCGTGGTCTATTTCAAGCCTCTAGTGGCTGACAGCTGGCTGGCAAAGCTTCTGCATATTTAACAGCTGGCTCTGGCAGAGCTGACTCCTGCCCACCACTCATTTCAAGGGACATTCTGCTTCTCTCAGAGATCCACTGTCAACGTGTTTAATTTTCCCAGAGATCCCCCTGTAAGACATTTGTCAAGAGCATTGCACTTGACGTCAGCGCACACGATAATAGGTTAAAGTACACTCGAAGGTGCCACCTGGCTGGTTTCAGTGGTCTGATGGGAAACTCCCTTACGTCCGTGCTCTGGTGTCTTTGCGTGGGTGCACCGGGCCTGCGGATGCTGCAGGAACTGGGTGGACAGGAAAACTCAGGGCTTTCTTCTGATTTGCATTTCAAATGAGGACAAGAAATCCTTGAAGAAAAAGTTAGTTATCTGATTGATGTGGTTATTGAGGTAGTGCTGTGATGGGGACCAGCCTTGGCCCTGGGTATCCAAAGCTGAGCAGATCATGACCTCTGCCCTCTGGACCCTGGTCTCCACAGGGGGTGCCGACGCAGGCTGTGAGGGCCTGTCTCAGGAGTCAGATCCCTGAGCTGACTGCTGTGTGTTTTCAGTGCAGGGAGGCCCCGTAAAACGAACGTAGGAGTAATGTGTTTGCCTCCTGCCATCGTGGCAAATGGTTTAGTTTACAGAGCCTCAGTTTCCCCCCTCAGTTTCTCAGAGTTGGGGGGGGGTCCCCAGATCTGCAACGGCAGCATCAACTGCCAACTTGTTGGAAATGCAGATTCCTGGGCATCGCCCCAGACCCCAGAACCAGAAGCTCTGGGGTTGGCCCAACGATGGACCTGTGCTTGCCCAGCTCCGCAGGTGACGCCAGTGCCCACTCAGGTGTGAGACCACTGAGTCTGGGGCTGTTTGTGGAGTGCTGTGGCCCAGGTGTGAACACTTAGCCCAGCGCCTGGCACGGGTATGGGCTCTGCCACCTGCAGCTCCAGGAAGGGCACTCTGAGGGAGGTAACATTTCAGGCGGTCTGTGGGTTGAGGAAGGGGGGCAGATAATACGGCCAGCTCTATGGTGGTGACTTTGTGTGAAGGTGCGGCCAGGAGAGGAAGGAAGCGGGGCTGCTTTTACAGGGTTAGGTTAGGGAACGCCCTCTTTCTCAGGCGTGGGCTGCTTCATTCTCTTCTTGCCCAGCTTATAGATTTCCCTTGGGTAAGTCGGGGCAGTGCTTTGTCTTGACTCATGGAGCCCTAGGAGAACTTGGGTCTTAACTACAGAGAGGTAGAAACAAAGGTGAGATGCACCACCTTTCCTGAAGTCCACACCCACCAGCTCCTGTCACCCCCGTGCTCTTGGTTATTTCATTTTCTTCACAGCACTTATTACTTCCTGCACTTATGTTTATCATGTGTTATTATAGTGTTTACTTGTCTCTTGTGTCTCCTGCCCAGCAGAATATCAGTACCATGTAGGCAGAGACGTTTTCTGTTTTGTTTGCTGCCATCTCACAGCACCTTCGAACAGTGGCCAGCTCATGATAGGTGTCCCCGTAAATGTCTGTGGAATGACTGGGTGGGGGGATGAGTGAGTATTCTGAGGGACAGCAACTGTGCAAATCCGGGCACTTCACAGATGTAAAGAGGTGGGGTTTGCATCACAGTTTGTGTATTTCTTTGGTGACCTGGAAGCACTGAAAAAAGCCATTAGAAAGTAGACAGCTAAACAAAGTAGAGGCATCCCACTTCCTGATTTTGAAAATATTACAAAGCTACAGTAACTAAAACAGTACGGTACATGCATAAAGACAGACATGTAGACAAATGGAACAGAATAGAGAGCCCAGAAATAAACCCTCACACATACAGTCAACTGATCTCTGACAAGGGTGCCAAGAACACACCATGACGAGAGAATAGTTTTTTCAATAAATGGCACTGGGAAAACTGTATATCCACATGTAGAAGAATGAAATTGCACCATTATCTTACATCACATAAAAAAATCAATGCAAAATATATTAAAGACTTAAATATTGGACCTGAAACTATAAAACTCCTAGAAGAAAACATAGCAGAAAATCTTCTTGACATTGGTGTTGGCAGTGATTTCTTGGATATGACACCAAAAGCACAAGCAACAAAAGCAAAAATAGACACAAGGGACTACCTGAAACTAAAAAGTTTCTGCACAGCAAAGGAAACAATCACAGAATGAAAAGGCAGCTTACAGAATGGGAGAAAATACTTGCAAACCATATATCTGACAAGGGTTTAATATTCAAAATATGTAACGAACTCCTACAACTCAAGAGCAAAAAACTAAAATAATCTGATTAAAATACGGGCAAAAACTTGAATAAGCATTTCTCCAAAGAAGGTGTACAAATGGCCAACACATATATGGAAAAGTGCTCAACATCACTAATCATCAGGGAAATGAAAATCAAGTGAGATATCACCTCACACTTGTTAAGATGGCTATTATCAAAAAAAAAAAACAAAACCCAAAAGACAAGTGTTGGTGAAGTGATAGAGAAATTGGAACTCTTATACACTTCTGCTGGGATGTAAAATGGTGCAGTCTCTATGGAAAACAGTATAGAGATTCCTCAAAAAATTAACACTAGAACTACCGATATGATCTATCAATCCACCTTGTGGGTATTTATCCAAAAGAATTGAAATCAGGATATTGAAGGTATATCTGTACTCCCATGTTCACTGTAGCGTTATTCACAATAGCCAAGAGGTGGAAACAACCTAAATGTCTATCAACAGGTGAATAGATAAAATGTGGTATGTAATACAGTGGAATTTTATCCAGCCTTTAAGAAGAAGGAAATTCTGCCATATGTGACAACACGGATGAACGTGGAGGAGATTTTGTTGGTGAAATTGGTTGTCACAGAAGGACAGATACTGCATGATCGCAGTTATATGAGCTATTTAAACTATTTAAACCACCGCATCAAGCTCATAGATGAGGAGAGTGAAATGGTGGTTGCCAAGGGATTGGGGGAGGGGAGCTTGTTGTTCAGTGGGTATAAAATTTTGCTTATGCAGGATGAGTAAGTTCTAGAGATCTGCTGTACACCGTAGTGCCTGTCGTTAGCAGTACTGTGCTGTGCGCTTAAAAAAATGTGGTAAGAGAGTAGATCTCATATTAGATGTTCTTTTTACTGCCACCCTCCCCCCAAAAAGAAAAAACAAGGGGGCATAAGGAAGCATATGTTTATTACCTTGATTGCGGTAATGGTTTCACAAGTGTATGCATGTGTCCTAACTCATCAAATCGTACACATTAAAGTATGTGCAGTTTTTGTATATCAATTATACTTCAGTAAAGCTGAAGAGAGAGAGAGAGAGAGAAAAGAAAGGAAGAAAGTAAGAAAGAAAGGAGACAAAAGGAAAGAAAGGAAGGAAGGAAACATGTTTATTACCTTGATTGTGGTAATGGTTTCACAAGTGTATGCATGTGTCCTAACTCATCAAATCGTACACATTAAAGTATGTGCAGTTTTTGTATATCAATTATACTTCAGTAAAGCTGAAGAGAGAGAGAGAGAGAAAAGAAAGGAAGGAAGGAAGGAGGAAGAAAGTAAGAAAGAAAGGAGACAAAAGGAAAGAAAGGAAGGAAGGAAGGAAGAAAACAGCTGTCCGAGGAGGGGAGAGAGTTTTCTCCTTTCAGGACTAATGATGAGTGCGGTGTTTCTGTCCCAGTCTCCATCTGGGGTCTTGGTTTTCATTTATTTGCATGCTGCTTTTATGCCCAGTTTCTTCCCCTGAAGGAAAGCATCTCAGTTACACGAAAGGGAAGGAAACTTGAAATGCATTGCTTCTTTTTAGTTTGAAAAATTAATTTGTGAACAGAGCTTGTGTTTGGAGCCTAAGATATTTGGGTATTTTTTCCTGACTTCTCTTTGATGATACTTAAAAGTCAAGCTAGGCAGCTCATCTTAACTTTCTTTTTTTTTTTCATCATCTTAACTTTTGAGGTGTGCCCAGGGGAGGGAGGGAGGATGAGGGATACATCTATAGTAATAATGATAATAATTATATATAATATAAAATGTTATTTATTATATATTATTGTATATTATTTATGCCATTTAATATATTATTTATAGATGATATTCTGTATTATAACAGATATACTAATATATAATAATTAACAGTAATACAATTTATATACAACAGGTAATGATGTAATATATAATTATAATAATTATATATATTATGTGTATGTAATATGTATATTGTATATATCATGTATGTGTAATATGTATATTGTAATATGTATATAATTATTACATATTATGTATATTACATATATTATGTGTAATATATATGTATATATTACACATACATAATTATATAATGTAATAATTATATAATGTATAATATGTAATTATTATATATTAAAACTATAATATAAATTAGTTATTACCTTATATATGCAATAATAATTGTACTTTATTATTACTTAATAAACTTTTACTATTATTACTTATTGAATGTATATATATATAGAGAGAGAAAGACAGAGAGAAGAGATTTATCACAGGAATTGGCGTGAGACCCAGGAAAACCAGCGGTGTAATTCAGTCTGAATCCGAAGACATGGAAACAGGGGAGCAGCTGATGGTGTAAATCCCAGTCGGAGGGCAGGAGAAGATGAGGTGGGATGTCCCAGCTCAAGCTGTGAGGCAGAAATAAAAACTGGAGGTGGGGGGTGAATTTCTCCTTCCTCTGCCTTTTATTCTGCTAAGGCCCTTAATGGCTTGGGTGATGCCCACCCACACTGGGGAGGGTGGAATCTACTTTACTGAGTCCACTGATTCAAATGCTAATCTCACCTGGAAACAACCTCACAGGCACACCCAGAAATAATATTTAATCTGGGCATCCTATGGCCGGTCACATGGACACATAAAATTAACCATCATACCATGCTTTTACTTAATCCTCGTGACAACCCTATGGGTCAGTCCTGTTGTTACTATTTCTATTCACAGAGGAGGAAATTGAGGCTCAGAGAGGTTAAGTGACTGACCCCAGGTCACCTGCACCCTTGTATCTGTTACCCAGGACTTGTGTAACAAATAACCACAAACTGGGTGGCTTACACCAACGAACATTTATTCTAGATTTCTGGAGCCTAGAAATCTGAAATCATCAAGGTGTCTGCAGGGCCATGCTTCCTCTGAAGCCTCTAGGGAAGAATCCTTCCTTGCCTCTTCTAGCTTCTTAGTTGTACCAGAAGCTGTGGTGTTCCTTGCCTTGTAGCTGCATCACTCCAGTCTCTGCCTCCATCTTTACGTGTGGCCTCTTCCCTCTGTGTGTCCTCTTCTTATAAGGACACCCGTCTTTGCATTTAGGGCCCATCCTAACCCAGTTTGACCTCATCTGAACTTAAGTGCAACTGCAGAGATCCTATTTCCAAGTAAGGTCATATTCTAAGGTTCCGGTGGACATGAATTTTTGGAGGACACCATTTAAGCACTACAGCAGGTCTGACTGTTCATTCAGAGCCGAGTCTTCTCCACTGCCTTATACAGGCTAGCATCTAACGTGGAGGGATTTCCTCGGAGGGGTACCCAGGCCTGGAGGAACAGGGGAAGGTGGTCTGGGAGCAGGGAGAAAATTGCACCAGTGCGGTGATGTTCAGCTTTGCTAACGTTCTTTAGAGTATTTGGCATGTAAGCTTTCTTCACAGTCGTGTCTTCATTGGGGATTTTACCTTTTATCAGAACTAAATAGTTGTCTGGCCCATTTAATGACTTTTATTTCTCAGTCCTCTTTGATAACAACCTGGAGTTCTTTCTTTCTATTTGTGTTCGGTCAGTATATCTTGGGGCATGATTTTAATGGGTCTGGGTTGTATAGTTTTAAGCATATTGAGAGACTATAGCATTTTCTACCCCATTGGGAGGTGGTTTTTTTTGCCTTTGGATGAGAGAGGAGTAAGAGAGGGAGGGAATGGGGTCCAGACCCCCAGAGGATACAAGGACACTGCCCCCACTTCCCTGTGTTCTTTTGTCTTCATGGTTACCCAGTGAGGTAGGTGGGATTATCTCCATTTTACCACACTGGAAGCTGAGATGTTAAGTAACCTCCCCATGGTCACGTGGCCCATTGGTGGCACAGCAGAATGAAGTCGGTATGACAGCTGCCTCTACTTCCCACTTCCACCAGGAGAGCAAGGCAGCAGATGGGAGCAGAAGTGAAAGAGATCAGGATGAAGACACCGAGGCAGGAATATCTAGTTACCAAGACAGTCTTGTTCCAAAGGACGGAAAACCAATCTATCCTTATTTACGCATGAAAAGGAGGAGATAGGGATTTATTCGCTCCTGTAACTGGGAATATGGGGGGTTTCAATGGTGTCTTCAAGACCGTGCCCCCGCTGTCTCTCTTGTAGACAGGGTTTCTCATCTGATAGCTAAGATGGTAGCTGGAGAAAGAAGCTCTTCCTGGAAAGTTCCATCAGAGACATCTTAGAAAAGTCTCTGGTCTGGTTTGAGGCATGTGCCTGTCTCTGAACACATCACAAGGGCCTAGGGTTTGTGAGTGGCCTCGTCTCAATCCCATGCCTGCTTGTGCTGTAGCAGAGTAGAATCACCCTGGTCCACACGGGGTGGGGTTCACACACAGACGAGGAGTTCTGTTCCCACAAACAGGGGGTTGGGATGCTGCACAGATGCCCAGAGGCGGTGGTGGTCTCTCCAGGAGAGTAGATGGCTTCAGCCCAGGAATCATAAAGAGAAGGAAAAGCAGGAACCACAGGACCAGCTGTTGGGAATGCCCAGGGTGCAGGTCTGAGGAGCGCTCAGAAATAGGAGAACCTGGAAGGAGGCCCAGTTGAAATAAATACCGTGTTATTGCACAGGGTTGAGTGGGAAGTTCAGGCATCTACTCTAGGCACTGTCTGAGCTAAGACTGCGTCCAGGTGGAGGCTGTCTCAGTCAGCCTGGGCGGCTGTAACAAAGATAACAATAAACTGGGGGCTCGAACAATAGACGTTTGTTTCTCACAATCTGGAAGCTGAGAAGTCTGAGATCAGGGCGCTCGTATGGTCGAGTTCTGGGAAGGGCCCACTTCCTGGTTCAGACCTCTGCCTTCTCACTGTGTCCTCACATGGCAGAGAGCAGAGAGAGAGGGACGGCTCTCTTCCTCTTCTTCCAAGAATGCTAATCCCGTCATGGGGTTCCACCCTCATGACCTTTTAACCTCCCAAAGACTGCACCTCTGAGTACCTTCACCTTCAGGCTTCCACATTCGAATTTTGCGGGGGACACAAATAGTCCATAGCAGAGGGCTGGCAACAGCCCAGCCGAAAATGGAGAATTAGTTCTTAGATGGACCAATAGGATGCTTTAGCCTTGATATGTATAAAAGTCAGCCAATTAAGTTTCAAGGCCTGCCTAGCCATCGTCAAGAGTTAACTTCAGAAGAAATCCACCCTCGACTCTAAATTCTGGCGGATTCCCTGTCCTGCCCTCAGCCCTAGAGTGTGCAGGTGGTGAATGCACAGGTAGAGGCAATCCTGACGGCCTTCTTGCTGTTGCAACAGAGGCCGCCATCGCAGAGCTCCAGCGCAGGGCCATCTTGCCGAGGAAGGAGAGAATGCCGTTTAGCTCAAAGGAATTGGCTCCCTTGACCTCCAGCTCCAGTGCAGACAGGAAAATAGTCCTTTTCCTGGAATCAGCAAATGTCCACACGCAGATGCGTGGGCCGGAGAAAGTAATTTCAGACACGCTGCTGCAACTTTGATAGGATTTGGGTCCCATGTGCTGTGACAGCCCAGGAAGTGACAGGATCCGGGAGGCAGCTTCTCAGCTGAGCTCTAATGAGCATCAGTGTAGAAATGCATTAGTTCTTTTATTTGTGATCTTCTGCCATCTCTCACTTTTCCCTTTGTGATCACATCCCGGAGTTGAGCCCTTTCCAAAGTCAGCTGCAGTTGTCAGCGCGCCACTGTTTCCTTCTGCTAGGGATGGTGTCTGCGGTTTTGAATTTGTGAGAAAATTATATATTTTTTCTGATATCAGAAAAATGCATTTTGACCTAACCACTTCCCCATGTGGGAACAATTTATGATTTTCTAGTCGATGTTTTGAAACTTCATTTGGAATAAAAAAAAAAGTGACCCATAGATTTCAGGTTAGCCTCCTGGGATGAAGATGGGTCACCTGCCAGAGCCGGTTCTGTTCTGGAACAAACCTGATTTCTTGTCATCCCTACTAGGGTCTGGGTTACAGGACCCTATGTGTTAACTGTTTCTTTCTCAAGGTTCTCCAAGCTTTCCTTGGTGATGAGTGAGAAGCCCCCCTTCCTCGGGCTCCTGGGTCTTCTCTGAACCTTGCTTTCATGGGGACATACCCCAGAGGCATCCACGGGGTTCAGGACGTCCAATGAAATCCCAGACTCATTCAGTGGGATGCTTTCTTATACGAACTCAAGCTCAGGCAAAAGCTTGTTCATTCCAATGACAACTGGCACGCTTGCAACTCCCAACCACGAGAGTGGGACCAACGTGGGCTACTTTATTTTCAGTTCAGTTTAGCAAACGTTTGGGGTTTGAGACACAGCCACGTGGGGACCTTTGAGCCTGCTGGGAGAGATCAGGGTCTCAGCAGAGTGTGGGGAAGAGCAGCGCTAGGGAGAAGGGAAAGGAAAGGGTGGTGTTCTTGGCTCTCATGATAGGTCCAGCATCTAGTGCTGTGTCAGGCACATGGCGGACGCTCTTTCCATGTGCAATGGATGGATGGATGGATGGGTGGATGGATGGAAGGAAGAGCCTCAGCCAGACTGGAGAGCTTAGAGCATGTTTGTACACCCAAAGGAAAGCCTTGCAAAAGGGCAGAGGAGGGGAGGAATGCTTGCAAATAGGTTGTGGGTTGGGGAGAATGTCCCATATGGACTCCAGGTTTGGGTGATGAGTCCACCTAAAGGGGAAGAGGTGTCTGCATCTTTGGGGAGGGTCAGGTTTCAGGGACAGCAAATGGGGTTGGGGGGTGGGTTTGCTGCAAAGAGGCTGAAGCCACATGGAATTCTAACCTGCTGTGGGATGGGGTCTTTGAGGCCACTTGGGGAGGCCACTTGCTGGAGGGAGAGAGGCTTGCCAGGAGGGAGGGGCACTGGGCAGGTTGGGGGTGAGGTTCAGAAAGGAGTGATGGCAGGAGGGGCTCTGAGCGTGACCAGGACACACAGGCGGGGGGTGGCATTAGCTGGAAGAGCCCTCCCAGAGCCCAGGTGGGAAGAGCAGCACTGCTGCATCTCAGCCATGTGGTTCCCAGGACTCATTTGTTCTCTTCCTTCCCCTTAAAATTGTGATTCCAGTTTTTGTCATGGATTAATTATATTAATTTTATTGTACCATAAGCTACTTTCAAGTCATTCTCATATATGGTACATACATATAAATCCGTTTGCTAAAAAAAAAAAAAAATGCTCTTCATCAAGCTTAATAAAGCCACGCTCGCCTTTCAGGGAGTTAGTATTGATGTGTACTTGGGTAAGAGTTTCTTCCCATCTATTCCAGACAAAGCTGTTTCTTAGAGTTCTAGACAAAGAGTTCTGTGAGTTTTCATGGTTAGAAGATTCTCTCTCTTCTGTGTAACTGCTACCCACTGCTTCTCAAATCCATTTTCTTTTTGTCCTTTGGTGGAGAGGCTTTAAAATCAGTGCATATGTTTTTTGAAAGGAAATTCTGAGCTGTTTTTCATAAGTGAATGAAACTGATGGAAATGAAAAACGTTAGAACACTCAATTAGGAGGCTTGGGATTCAGGGTTTATTGGGGCTTGAAGCTTATACGATTTTGGCTCCCTCTTTAAGGAAAGGAATGTAAAATTAGAAATACAGAATTAGGTGCAAAAATAAATATTTATCTAGAATGAGAAAAATTGTAAAAAAGAAATGCCAAGTTAAAAAAGCTGACAAAATCATCAATATCACAGATTCTAGGAAAACAATGTTTTTATTAGCTACCCTACATACCTTTATAATCTTTTTTTCTTATATTTTTGGACTACATGTTATTTGACTGACTTCATATGACAGTAATTAGGAATATCCTTTTCTGTTGAGAGACTAGAAAGGCATTTACTCTTTCAGGATGGTTGATTGATACTTTTTTTAAAGAGTTGATACTTTAGAAAATGAAGTTTAGCTTCACAATCAGTATTGGCCATGTCAGGTACATTTATTAAATGGCTGTCAAATTTAGGGTGACTTCTGTCCATTTGCTGTGTGGGCTGTTAAGACTACAAGGCATTTCATGATTTTTTGTGGTCACTTGTATTAAATGTACTTTGAATTGATCACATCATGAGTGTTCTTGGAAGCTGTTGCTCTTCCAGGGCAGCATAACAATATCGGGGAGACTGGGAACCATTGTAGACATATTCCACTGAAGCTAAACCAAATGTATTCTTAGCCTAAATTTTCCAAAGCCAAATTCTAATGAAATGCCCCTCCCTCAAATTGCCCCACCACCAGAACTGTGACAGAGGGCCAACTGGAGGGACAAGAGACAGTCATCTTAGCTGATTGCAACAAAAGTATCTTGCTGTTGCAAATGTTCTAGAAACATCAGACCATGGGCACACACTGCTGGGGCCCTTTCAGAAAGGCCTTGCAAGGGGCCCATGTAAGTGAGGGGCCCCGAAGCAAAAGCTTCATGGGAAATCCAACTCTGCACTCATTGATTACTTCTGAATGTGAATATTTACTAAACCCCCTGGGTGAGGGACCTGGGATAGCACATCCTGGTGTTTTCTCTTTTCTAATAGACCTTTAAATATTCAAAAAAATTTTTTTTCCCTTGAAATAGGTGTTAAGAATCCTTGCCCAGATGATAATTACATTTCCTTACATCTGTGTAGTGGTTTACAGTTTGCAAGGGTTCACAATGCTTGATTTTATTTCATCTCCACTCCAGCCCTGTGAGCTAGACAGGGCCAGTATTATTCCTGTTTGCAAATAAGGAAGCCAGCTCTGAGCTTGCCAGGGTTTTTTCCATCTGCCTCTCAGGAGGAGCATTTGGAGCAGGAGGTATCTAGGTGTGATCAGGGACCACTGGGCACCAATCCACAGGCCTGTGACTGTGCTAGCTGTGGCACAAGCTGGCTGTAAGTTCTTGTCTTCAACCTTCCCGAGCCTCAGTTTCCTCATTTGTCAAGGAGAAATGGTCTCCTAGAGGTGACCTTTAAGGCCATTTTGCTACACTGTCCTCTACTTGATCAAGAAGAGTGTTCCTGCCTCTTGTCTCACATCCAGATAGGAGGTGGAGCTTTTACTGTCCTTATTTCTCTGACTCCTGATACCCTTTTACTTCCTGGCATTGTTTTGACATCCTATCAGGGTCTATTTTCCCGACTATAAGCCCTGAGCTGGCTGGATCATTGTAGAAATTGTTTTTGTGCTCCTTTGATTTCAGAAGCAGAGCTCAGACACGCAGGTATTTAAGCACCTGAATCTGCCCAGATGGTCCCGCCACGGGCTCGCGGGCCCAGTGGCAGCATTGTGGCCCTGCTTTTTGGACAGTTTTTTGACTATGGTTCTGCTTTGATGCACGCATTCACCTGGAAATTCCGAGGCTCCCACGATTTCAGAACTGGGTTAGGGTGACATGCATTGTCACCCTAACCCTAACCCTAACCATCCTGCTGTAGGGTGCAGGAGAGGGGAGTCCACTGACCCTGGGAACATGTTGGTTCTGGATATATTTCTTTTGATGAGGCTAGCGTTTCATCAGATTTTTCTTTAAATGATTAAATTAATGCCAAAGCATGATTTGGTTCCTATAGTTGAAAAGACAATAAACGACATAGTTCAGTGTGCCCATTTTACATACGGGGAAACTGAGGTCCACTGATGAGAAGTCAGGAGTCCTGGATCAAACAGATAAGTGGGAACCCGGAATGTTTGTTTAGGCCACCTCCTCCCTGTGTGTTCATCATTGGGCCACACGTCTTTTTCTTTGCGATCTTATTTTGTGCCTAATTATCATTATTGGGCATATTTAATGAGGAAATGATTGAGTTTTGAATATTCTGGGGTTTTTTTGCCTTTACATATATTTACTTATTTAATTTTACATGTAAATATAGAGATACCCTTATATGTATTTCTCAGTATTTAAGTGTTTCTTTTCTTCTTAGTTTTTTAATTTCGTTTTTCAGAATGTTATGTTTTTATAATGATAAAATTCACATAACATAAAATTCATCATTTTAAAGTGTACAATTCAGTGGATTTTAGTATTTTCACAATGTGGTATAACCATCACCACCATCTAATTCTAGAACATTTTCATCACTCCCCAAAGAAACTCCATGCTCATTAGCTGTCGAATATTCCATTTTTAAAGGTTTGCTAAATCATGATGCTGAGTGTGTGCTTATGTGTGTGTGTGTGTCTTCCTCCAGTGGGTGTATATCTTTTGCTTGATAATGATTGTCTTTGGAGAGGTTTCTGTCCAGGCAGGAGGTCCAGGAATGTGCTCATTTTTTGAACCTGCCCTGGATTG
Organism: Neophocaena asiaeorientalis asiaeorientalis; assembly: GCF_003031525.2. Lineage (NCBI taxonomy): Eukaryota > Metazoa > Chordata > Mammalia > Artiodactyla > Phocoenidae > Neophocaena > Neophocaena asiaeorientalis. The sequence continues at coordinate 2,459,799 of NW_020175079.1, forward strand.
CAAAGCCTTCTTTCTCATGGCTGATGCTGTAAGAGTGAACTGGGGAAGGTGCTCTAGGGAGGCCCTTAGCAGAGGCTGGAGGGGTGGTGGGTGGGGAGAGAGAGTGGAGCCCGTGGACGCCCCTCTGCTTTCCAAACCCTGATGAGCCAGCCCAGCACAGCAAGGAAGAGAGTTGAGCTGCAGAGGGGCTGCCTGCAGAGAGGCAGTGAGCCAAGGTCCTGGGTGGCTGGTCTATTAAAAGCTCCCTCCACAATTTTGACAAAAGCACCAGTGTTGGCTGGTTACATCCTGATTTAGATCCTTAGCTTCTGTCTCTGAAAACCCTCCCTGAAGGTCCATTTGCATGTGTTATTCGATTCTCTCTGCGTCTGTCTGCCGTGGATTACATACTCCAGTTCTGCAAACTTATATGTGCAGACTCCAGAGAGCTGCATCCGTTTCTAAAAGGTGATAATTGGAAACAGTATGGTTAGATAGATGTAATGCTGATAGACACAGTGCTCATCCAGGCTCTCTGCCTGCTGTGTGACCCTGCCCAAGTCACTTGTCTTCTCTGAGGTTTGGTTTGCTCGTTTTTTTAAATTTTTATTTTATACTGGGGCATAGTTGATTAACAATGTTGTGTTAGTTTCAGGTGTATGGCAAAGTGAGTCAGTTAACATATACATGTATCTATTCTTTTTCAAATTTATTTCCCATTTAGGTTTTTTACAGAATATTGAGCAGAGTTCCCTGTACTATACAGTAGGTCCTTGTTGGTTTTCTGTTTTAAATATAGTAGTGTGTACATGTCAATCCCACACTTCCATTTTTATTTATTTTTATTTTTTAGCATCTTTATTGGAATATAATTGCTTTACAATGTTGTGTTAGTTTCTGTTGTACAACAAAGTGAATCAGCTATATGTATACATATATCCCCATATCCCTTCCCTCTTGAGCATCCCTCCCACCTTCCCTATCCCGCCCCTCTAGGTCGCCACAAAGCCTTGAGCTGATCTCCCTGTGCTATGCGGCAGCTTCCCACTAGCCATCCATTTTACACTTGGTAGTATATATATGTCAATGCTACTCTCTCACTTCATCCCAGCTTCCCCTCCGATCATTTTTAAGTGAGTTGGTTGGAATAAATGGTCTAGAAGTAATAATACCTATTTCATAGGAATCGCTGTCAGGATTAAATGAGATAGTGCATGAAAATCCTTTGTCAAAATGCCTGGCACAAAGCTTAAGTGCCCCCAAATGGTTATTAATAGAAATGTACTTATGATTATTAATATATTCACCTTAATAAACTGGTTTATCCATCTAGAGTTAACGCCCAGTTTCCCCAACACCGTTTGGTAAATAATGGCGTCCTTAATTTGTAACACCTTTTTTTTAAGTTCTTCTGTATCCTTGGCCTGCTGCTGGACTGGTTTTATTCTCTTGGTCTGTTTGCTAATCATTTTATTAGAATAATATAATTTAATGATTATGGTTTATTAAACTATCTTGGAGTAAGTGCTTCTCGCAATTTAAGAAGAATTTTGAGTCTTCTTACCTTCCTATTCTTCTGTGTACTCTTAAGAACTGTTTTGTTGGGTTGCCCCCAGATTCTATTGGGAGTGATTAGCATCCAGGTCTATTATAGCTATGTCTTGGTTTGTGAAAACTGGCTGCCTCCCAGTGTTGTCTTACCATCTGGGAAAAGGGTGTACCTCTTCATTGGTTTAACTATTTAGGATAGGAGAATAGGATGTGTCTAGTGGGAATGGAGTCCCCTTATGAGTGATGAAAATGTTTTGGAACTAGATGTGTTGGTTTTACAGTATTGTGGATGTACTAAATGCACTCCGATACGTTTAAAATGGTTCATTTCATGTTATGTGAATTTCACTTCAATTTAACAAAATCAATACAATAAGAATGAAAAATTTGGGGAGCAAAGAAATACGGTAGCCAGAATAAAATATGAGTATGATTCAAAGAAAGATGTACTGAAGTTGAAGTTGAGAGCCTGCCTCAGGAGGCATGGAAGAGTCAGCATCACAGATCTATGCTCTCAATGGGACACTGATAGAAATGTATTTTGAGTATGGGGACGCCTGTTTCAAAGTTGACAGACGAATGCATTTTAATCCCGAGATACGGAATGTGATTTTAAACAATAGTAGCTGCTTGAGGGAGCTGGGCAGGGAAACGGAGCTGATGGTGTGACGGTGGATCTGCACGTCTCCGTGAGGGGGCACGTGAGTGTTTTCACACCAGTAACTTGTGGATGCTGAGTTACTGCGCTGTAACTGACTAGCAGAGCTATGATCGTGAGAGGGCGGGGCCTCTCAGCCACACACACAGAGGAAGAAAGACTCTGTCCCCACGACCTTAATTAGAGCACCTGGGCCCACCCCTCAGTTTACAGGTGAGCAGCCTGCTCCCTGGAGAGTGAAGGACCTGTGAAGAGCTGGGTCCCACCTAGATCAATGCTCTTGGCACTTTATTAACTTTTCTCCTGGGCGTTCTTTAAAAAAAATATTTATTTATTTGGTCGCGCTGGGTCTTAGTCGCAGCAGGCGGGCTCCTTAGTTGCAGCATGCGAACTGAATTCCCAGTTGCAGTTTGCATGTGGGATCTAGTTCCTCGACCAGGGACGGAAGCCGGGCCCCCCTGTACTGGGAGCGCAGAGTCTTAACCACTGCGCCACCAGGGAAGTCCCCTGGGCCTTGTTTTGATCCGCCTGGATTATTGTTATGAGTCCTCGTGTACAGAGAGCATGGGAACTGCCTTTTATGAAGCTACCTCCAATGAGCTAGGTGCTCATCAAACTCATGAATTCCTCGCAGTGGACCTATGAGGTGGGGATTATCTGCCCCATTGAACAGATAAGGAAACTGAGGCTTAGGCCAAAAGGATTTGTGACACGATGAACCCCACCCCCTGGCCCTGTGCCTCCATAATAATACAACCTTGGTTTTCGTTGTGTAGATTCAATGGGTGTCTGCTCTATGCCAGGCACTGGACACACATGTTTTGCCCTCAGGGGGTGTGCAGGCTGCCCCATGATGCAATCAGTGCTGTTTCTTTCACAGTTGGAGAATCAGTGGGGTTTAGTGCAGACGTGATGTGCAGCGGACAGAATGCCAGGGGTCGGGGCAGCCGTGTGTCCTTCACGTGCCTGTGCTTTTAGTTCTTTGGAGGGAATGATTCACCCTCATAATCACAGCATCACAGAGCCTGCCCTTTCTTCAAGCCTGACACCAATGGAGAAAAATGTCTGCTATGTTCAATCAGACCCTTGAGGGAGATGATTTAAGTTGCTTTGATAACAACCTTTGGGAGTTGGGGCTCCTTTTAATAATTTCGGGTGAAAGAATGTATGGTCTCATTACAGAGAGGAGGTGGATTTGGGCTCCGGCCTTGAAGTCTTTCTTTCTACAAGGAGACTTCTTGAGTTTAAAAATCAAGATGACACTGAAACGCGTGCTGGGAAACAAGAGATCTGTCTGCCTTTCTCGGCGCGTTCCTCCACCTCTGCCAGAGCGAACGTGGCTGAGCTTTTCCGAATCACTGACTGTTGTACATTCATGGACTTGGACAGGATAACAAGTGGAAGGGGGTTGTTTTCTGATCCTAATAAGTAGCTGTTCCTCCTAGCTTGAGAGGCAAGTCGTTTGTTTTTTCCACACACACTTGCACACGTATACACATATCGTTATCAACATGCTGCAAGGGAAAATTAAAAGTTGCACGCGGTGGAACTTCCCTGATGGTGCAGTGGTTAGGACCCTGCACTTCCACTGCAGGGGGCACGGGTTCAATCCCTGGTTGGGGAACTAAGATCCCACATGTTGTGTGGCATGGCCAAAAAAAATTGCATACCGTATTTCTAAAAGGGGAAGAAGACGAAAGGGATTTCCAGAGGTCCAACCGTGATCCCCATTGCCGCATCTCCTCATAATGTGGACACTGTGTGTACACATCCTGGGCATACAGAGCGTGTTCCTTGGGTGGACTTGAAGCTGGCCTTGAGCTTCTGGGACCTCCCTGCATCCTCCAGCTGGAGCTAAGGAGACATTAGCTGCTCTGATGGCCTTGGAAGCTGGAATGGGTCCTTTTCCGTAACTGATCATCCGGCATTTATTTCACTATGCCAGACACTTACTTTTATTTTATTTTTACATCTTTATTGGAGTATAATTGCTTTACAATGGTGTGTTAGTTTCTGCTGTACAGCAAAGTGAATCAGCTATACGTATACATATGTCCCCATATCCCCTCCCTCTTGAGCCTCCCTCCCACCCTCCCCATCCCACCAGACACTTACTTTTAAAACAAATAATATGTACTCCATTAACATTTAAAGTAATTATTGACAGGGAAGGGTTTGCTACTGCCATTTTGTTATTTCCTGTTAGTCTTGTAGTTCTTTTGTCTTTCAGCAGGTGTAAAGTTTCCATTAAGCAAGAGGAATACGTTCTAGAGATCTGCTGTGCAATGTGGCACCTGTAGTTAACAGTGTAATAGTGGACACTTAATAGTTTGTTAAGAGGGTAGGTCTCACAATACAATAAAATTCAGAAAAAAAAGAATGGTGTAAATGGTAGATAAATTAAGGAGTATGCATCCATGAAAAAGGAATTTAACTATCATTTGAATTAACCACTTATTGGTAGCTTATGCTTTTTACCCAGGAGAGGAAGGTTAAAAACTTGCTATGGACAGTAACTCTGAAAAAATAGTCTCAGTAGGTATAGAGTGTGATCACAAGCAATGAGATAGTTTCTTAAACATATACTTCAGTTTGTATTTCAAAATGAGTGTTCTCTAACTTAGTTATAGCTAACGATCACGGTGGAATATTATACAGTCATTTCAGTGCTTGAAAGATACAAACATAAAAGTGCTAGGCTGTGTGTGCATGCACAACCCTCTCTTGGTTGTTCTGGACACTTAAGTCTTCTTGTCTTTTGCTACCAGGCTCAGATCCTATAGCTACATAGAGTGTTACCACAGTGGGGAGAGATAGCTGGGCTGATTTGGTGAAAATCTGGAAATACTATTTTACTGGGTTTTATTAGTTTTCGTGAATTTATTATTTTCAGAAACATAGCATGACTGCTGTTAAAAAAAATTGTCTAAAGTTGAGACTTTGTTGAACTTGCCTTGTTTCCTGCATTTGTTGTCCCGAGCAGCCATGCAGTTTTCATGCATGTAATTAGTGTACTAAGATCCTTAAAAATATGATGGCTTCTGTAGGTCAGACATGGACTTAATTGCTTTCTTTTCATTTTCTCCACAAATTATATATACCACAGTGAAATTAGCCAGCCCATTTGGAGTGAATGATCCCTGACTCTGAACTGGAAGGGGTCTGTTCATGACCATGGCTTGAATATACATTGGGATGCTTGAGGGGAAAGCAGGCATGGTCAAATACAAACATGGTGTTTTTTCCGACTTGTGTTGGCAAGATGTCTGACTCTAATCTTTCTCGTTAATGTGGTAATTACAGATACTTAGCACACTGATCTGTTACTTGGAAGCGATTCACATAATCTCTGGTATCGGGGAATTACTCTTTGTTTCTGCACGACTCAGATTAGGTTGGACTCCCCTTCATCGAATTTAAAGCCCTTAAATTTGATGAAGAGCCACATTCCTTGCAAAATTTGACCCCAAACATTTGAGATTAGCCCTTGGAATTTCTCTTTATAGAAGTCTGACAACAAACCATGGTGCATTTTTCTCTCCAGGATCCAAAGAATAGCTAAACTCCTCGGGGAGAGCTGTGAGGCAAGTATTTTAAAAAGAACCACATTACGGTTGTCTGGAGACTGCAAACAAGAGTCGGCTCTTATTCTTCTACACGTGTCTCAGGGAGCGCACGTGTGGGTTTGAGTCCATTAAAATACGAAACGAGGTTGTCTCTCAAGAATGGACTCAGAGCTTTTCACTTTTAATTTCTCTCACTCATCTCTCAAGCACACCTTGCTAGTCTGACCCAAAACACACCTCGATTCTGCTCTTTGGGTAGCCACAAACTTAATTTTTGCAAGCATTCCTTCTTCAGAGAATCAGCAGAACTCAAGCAATATTCATTCATTCACTGATTCTTTTGATCTTTAACCCAACAAATAATTTCTGAGCATTTACAAAGTGCCAGGCATGGCTTAGGCTCTGGGAACACAAAATTCCAGGCCTCTAGAGCTTATTTTCTGGGGAGACTGAGAAACAAATACCTATGTAAGATAGCAATGAGGGCTAGAAAGAAAAGAAAGCAGAGCAGGGGGATGGAGGCTAGTGGGAGGTCCTGCCTCCCTTTTCAAAAAAATTTATATGAATACTTTAATTTTTTATCAGCAATGCCTCTAGGATACTTTATTTTTATTTATTTTTTAAAATTTTATTTATTTATTTTTACAGTAGGTCCTTGTTGGTTATCTATTTTAAATATAGCAGGGTGTACATGTCAATCCCAAACTCCATTTTGTTTTTTAGATTCCACATGTAAGCACCTTCTTTAGATTTGAGCAAAGATCTCAAAGTAGCAAGGGCTGAAGCCATACAGACATCTGGGGAAAGGGGACTTTAGTTAGAGGAAACAGCACGTGCAAAGGCCCTGAGGCAGGAGCCAGGAAATAGAAGGAATCGCCAAAGGAGACTGAAAATAAACCACTGGTGAGATGGGAGGGAAAACCAGGAGAGGTTGGTGTCCTGGGATGGTGATGGGAAAGAAATGTTTCAGGGAGGAAGGGATAAAATCCTATGAATATTCAGGATTTAAGGTGGTCTAGAAAGGTAAACGGAGAGAGAGAGAAAGGGAGAGAGAAAGAGATTTATTATAGAAATTGGCTTGAGACCCAGAAAAGACAGTGGGGTGATTTAGGCTGAGTCCGAAGGCCTAGGAACCAGGGGAGCCGTTGGTGTAAAAATCAGTCCGAGGGCAGAAGATGAGGTGGGATGTCCCAGCTCAAGCTGTGAGGCAGAAATAAAAGCTGGAGGTGGGAGGTGACTTTCTCCTTCCTCTGCCTTTTATTCTGCTAAGGCCCTTAATGGCTTGGGTGATGCCCACCCACACTGGGGAGGGTGGAATCTACTTTACTGAGTCCACTGATTCAAATGCTAATCTCACCTGGAAACAACCTCACAGGCACACCCAGAAATAATATTTAATCTGGGCATCCTGTGGCTCGTCACGTGAACACATAAAATTAACCATCACACCATGCTTTTACTTAATCCTCGTGACAACCCTATGGGTAAGTCCTGTTGTTACTATTTCTATTCACAGAGGAGGAAACTGAGTCTCAGAGAGGTTAAGCGACTGACCCCAGGTCACCTGCACCCTTGTATCTGTTACCCAGGACTTGTGTAACAAATAACCACAAACTGGGTGGCTTACACCAACGAACATTTATTCTAGATTTCTGGAGCCTAGAAATCTGAAATCATCAAGGTGTCTGCAGGGCCGTGCTTCCTCTGAAGCCTCTAGGGAAGAATCCTTCCTTGCCTCTTCTAGCTTCTTAGTTGTACCAGAAGCTGTGGTGTTCCTTGCCTTGTAGCTGCATCCCTGCAATCTCTGTCTCCATCTTCCCTCTGTGTGTCTGTCCTCTTTTTTTTTTTTTTTAGTATATTTATTTATGGCTGCGTTGGGTCTTCCTTGCTGCGCATGGGCTTTCTCTAGTTGCGGCGAGTAGGGGCTACTCTTCATTGCGGTGCGCGGGCTTCTCATTGCGGTGGCTTCTCTTATTGCGGAG